>NW_010972764.1:1276547-1309518 GCF_000737465.1 Haliaeetus leucocephalus | reverse complement strand
TTTTTTTTTTTATTTCTTCCCCCCCCCCCCCCCCCGATAAAATGGGAACAAAAGGTCTTCCTGTCACTTGCCCCCCTGTGTCCTCCCAGTACCTGACAAATAGCATTTATGCTGTTGACCTTCCTTTGAAGAGCAATGCCTTAGTGCTTGGCAGCTGATGGTTTCCACCTGTGTGAAATGGCAGTAACGCAAAAATCTGTCTCATGTTCCCTGGTTGTATGAGTTTATGTGAGGGTAGGCACAGCACTTCTGCACTCGCCCTCTTACTGACTCTGTATCGAAGAGTATGCTGTGTAAGTTTTTGATATTTCATCCTCAGTTCGGAGGAAATTATGAAGGAAATTTGCGTCAGGCCCACAGCTACACTTTGTCTGTGGTTGCCATCTAAGTCAAGGGCCTCTCTGCTTCCCTGGAAGGTTTGGTTTTTAACTTTTCTCCCCAAGTGTCCTCGCAGCTTGTGCTACTGAGGACCCCACAAGAGATGCCATATATAGTGATTGTACAGCAACAGGATAATCACGTCAATTAGCTGTACTTGATTTTTTCTCTTGGATTTTAACAAAAGCAAGCCATATCTCACTTTTAATCTTTCCCTCTGATTTCTTCTTGTTAGTTCTGAGGTTTTTTTGTTTTGTTCTGCGCATGTATACGCTCTCTTCTGATTAGGGTGCTGCTGACTAGCCAAGTTGCAAGCTGGGCATACTGAATACAAAACAAATCTATTAACTAAGTCTAGTGATGTGCAAATGCCTTTGCTGTTATTCTGCTGCTGGACCCAAACTATCTGTAAGTATAACCATTTGGCATGTTCGCAGTGTACTTTCTAGTGCTCTAGGCTTTTGGAGAAATTGATTGGATTGGCTCCAGTGCCAGGCCAGTGCTGATTTCTTTGGAGATTGTTTGGATCTCTGCTGGAACTATCAAGACCTCTAAGAACCTGCGTATTTATGAACGCTGGGAAATGTGAAAGAATAACCAGGACATTAGAGATACCTGCCAACTGGGAGCCAAAATCTGATTTGAAACTTCAAATACTAGCTTGGATTAAGTAGTTTTAAAGTACTGGTTTTTTAAAGGCAAACTATAATTTCCCCTTAAATTTCTAAATCCAGTTTAGCTGTCAAGTTCTACTCTGGCCAAAACTGGATGATGTTTTTAGTCATAACTGCTATTTCAGTACTGGCAGAAATTCTAATGTTGGCATATGCTATACTGTCCCTGCTTGAACTGTGACCCTACCAAGGCATTGCATCCCAGCATGGACTGCGTTGAACTTTGTGCATTCCTGTGAGTTGCTGGTCTGGCTATTCTAAATATAAAAGCTAAACTTGTGCTTGCAACTTCCCTAATTCTTTTTAAGTAGGAAACAGCTGTTTTGAATAAATCCGTTCAGTAGTACTCTTTTTTGCCCTTTTTTTTTTCCTGCATGCTCACTTTGATGGATAACTGCTTCCCAGAATGCAAAAAGTGAATAGTTTGAAAAGATAAATTTTTATATTAAATAATTGGCTCATTAACTAAGTTTTTGTAATTCTCATCATGATTTTTATTATTGACAAATGCTAACTAGTACACAGATCTTTTTAAAGTATAAGCAAAGGTTTAGAAATTGTGATTTTAACCTTATTTTGTATGGAACAAGCAGCCTGTTCCATTGGTAGAGATGTATTTTGGATATTCTGACACTGACTTCAGTCAGGAGTGAGTACGCAGCTGAATGCACTTAGGCCTAATACAGGGTATTGTTAGTAAGTCCTTAATGCTTTGACACTTTCCCAAATTTGACAGCTGGAAATTATGAGACAAATGGAAGTGGTTTATTACTACCCTGTGATAATTGCTTCTTACATACCCGCTTCTTACTTTCCAGCTTCAACAGCATGCGGTTGATGTTCTGTACATGCATCTTTTGGGTTGTACTTGTCTCTTCCTCAATCACATGCAATGGATTTACTACTTACCTCAATATTTTTCTGAGATGTCTGTTTGGAAGAGAGATGTTTGCTCTGATAAGGAGGGGATAAGAAAGTAGAGTCCAATTACAGGGACTTGTAACTTGTATGTTTTAGTCTAATTACACAATGGTTTCATGGCAGTAAACCAGTTGACTCAAGGAGAATAATGCTGCAAAGCTGATTATCATAAAAATGTGGAGTTTAATGAAGAATCATGGAAGATAAGCAATGGAACCAGTGTAGTCTCTTGTCCTTTGATTTTTATCTTTACTTTTTAGTACAAAGTCAGAATTGATAAATTTTATGTTTACAGTGGATTTCTGAGCAGCTTGAACTGACTGGATCATATTTTCGTATGTATAAGAGCTTGTTTCTAGGCTAAAAGGAGGTAGAAAGTACTGTATGTAGACTCAAAAGAGTATCATCTTGTCCGTTGTGTGCATCTGTCTAGGCACGTATACATGATGGTTGAACCGCAGTGATGTCAGTAGATGTCAACACAAGGGTAAGCCGTGTTTGTTTAGAGTCTGCTGTGATGTTTTAGAAGGTCAAGATGTTGGAGGAGCAGGGGATGTAAGATGATGGAAATCTTATGACTGCTCAGAGTCAGCAAAACAAAATGAAGCATCTTAGATTTCTAAAGCAGTTGCTGTCTGTTCAACATATGAAGCTGGAGAAAAATAAAACTAAGGAAACGACGGTTTTATGAGCTCTAGTCTCATTAAAAAAAAAAAGGAAACAGGATGCTGGAAAAAGACAATACTGTGAAATAACCAAGATAGTCATGTTGGAATAAATTGCACGTGAGTCTGAAAGAATAACTCTAGATAATACCCATGCAAAACCCATTAAGATCATTGCACATGCATTACAGATCAATTTCAATTACAAATAAATGTAAGTTCCCAAGTTACTTTTGAGAAGATTTGATCTGAAGTCAAACTTGGATTGTCTGAGATAAATTTCTGCCATCATAGTAGATGCCAAATCCTGAGATGTTTTGGTGAAGTACAAAATTGGAAAAAAAAAAAACCATTGACCCTTAAAAAAGGAAATGTACTTTTGTTATTATGGGAAATAAGCATGTGAATGTCACTGAGTTGCTATATCCATATCACTGGAAATGCAGGTGATACAGGGTGACTGCCTATATGAGGAATAACTGACTTTGTCTTTCCCATAATCTGTATGCGAGCTTCGGAGGTTGACTTTTTGGGGGGCTAGTTCTTTCCCCCTGTATTACTCATACCACAGGGGCACAGGCTTCTAGAAACTGGGATTTTCTGTGTTGATGTGGTAAGATATTGCAGACTTCAGCGCCTGTTCTGAAGACACTTGTATTCCTTCACAGCTCTTTGGTTTTCTCTAGCCCTTGTACTCAAGTCCCCTATTACTGTGTTAGAAGAACTGGAATTAACTGATAGCTTTTGACTGGCAAGTAGTAGTATTAACAGACTCATGATGTTATGGATATTTGATGAGGAATATAATACTGGTTGATAACACTAAAGTTAGCACTTTGCATTTTGTAAGCATTAAGTAAATATTCAGTGTTCAGTGTTAAAGGGAAAAATAGTGAAGCCTTGCATTTAAAAAAAACCACCTCTCAATGGGGATAAGATTTGATTGCATGATGATAATGAATGCTAAACACCTGGATTCTTACTTTACTTCTTTTTGCCCCCAGTATAATTTTGTTTCAGCGTATTTTTTTAAAAATACCTGCGTATAACGAATTAAGAGTAAAATGCACTTGCCCTGAGTTTGTTATGGAATGCTCTTTGTATTAGAAATTAGTAGATGCCAATCTATTTTCATGAAGTCAAATATTGTGGGTATGTAGCTACTTCTGGTGAGACAGATTTTTAAAAATGGAAATAGAAATAAATTTACTTTTCTTATTATATGCATCTCAGGAAGTTTGTATTTTCTGTAATTATATAAATTGTAAGGTATTACTAGTTTGGCTCTGTGCCTTATAAAAGCATGCCTGTTCCTGTTTTTCATAACGCAAGCCAAGATGGGCAGTTTAGCAGGCAATCTCTAAGCTGGCAGAATGCCAGCTTTATAGAGAAAAATGCTTCACATGCATAAATGATGAGCAGAACACTTTTCTCTTTTTATTGAAATTGGGTAAGTTCAATGCATAGGAAATGCAAGTTAGAGATAACTGAGTAATACCTTCTTTGTAACCTTTAAAGTAGCCATCACACTGAAAACTCTGCTCAACCACGGCAAGTCATGAAGTTCCTGTCTTAAAAAGAAAAATTAAAGTGAAACTGGAAATGTTGTGAGCTGTATTCTCATATGCGCTCATCTAATACATATGTAGTATTTGTATTTTACTTTGAGTCACTTAGAGGCAGAGACAAAACTTTGTTTAAATACGTTAAAGTGGTTTATTTTAATGTTTTTGGTTGGGTTTTTTTTGTAGTCCTCAGTGTTAGGTGTTTTATGTGTATGTTTTGAATATGTAACACATATACAGTAAGTGAGTAGACGTTTTATATAGGGAAAAGCATTACAGAAACAGAGTTAAGAGGGATGCTGGTGAAGACGAGTGGTGAGGCAGGAAGACTTTTACATTGCTTACTTGGTTCTTAAGGAGAAAGATCTAGAGGGAAGAAATATCCGATTCCTCTGTTCCTGCCTTAGCAAAAACCCCGTGTGTCGTTGCATAGAGATATCAGACTGTATTTTTATGCGAAAACCGATTTCCTGAGGACACTCTTGAAATCATGAAGCCTCGTAGTGCTGTGTTGTTTCTTTGCTTTGCGGTGCGCAGAGGAGTTGTGTCGGTGGCCTTCCCGGCGTGTCCTTCGGGATGTGCCTGTCCTTGCCCAGCGCCGAGGCCGGGCACCCGCGCGTCCCCAGCAGCCCCCGTCCGCCGGCGCCCGCTGGGGCTCGTCCTCGCTGCACTCCTCCTCTTAACTTCTGCTGAGGGCCATCTTCTGCAACCCCTCCGGACACACCACTTGTTAGTCTGCTGGACTATAAATAGTTAAACGTCTGTGGTTTGTAAGTGGTCATCCTAGCTGAAGTATTGCTTATTTCTAAATGATAACTCTTCATTTCCAATTGTACAAGCCTACTGTGCTGATCACTGTGACTCCAGTTCCACAGGATGACTGGCTGTTTTCCTAATATTAATCAGCTACATTGAATAGAATATTTTACTGAGCTTATTGGAATCAATGAGATGACTGAAATGCTTAGCGCTGAATACAGAGATGAGGTTTTCTGTGATGTTTCAGAATGCTTTTCACTGGTATATGGATGAAGTTGTCTCACTTTAATGAGTACTTAATTAACATGGAACCACTTCATCTTCATTGTTGTTGAGATTATCTTTAATCGCTGTGGTATAGTAACAGTAGCATAAATAGGAAATAATAAGTTAAGTCTTGTTTCTTGCTTAAAGGGATCTTTGACATATTGAAAAGAGAATTATGTTCTTTATATGACGAATTTTACTGAACATCTTCATCTCCTATCGCTTGTTGATGTTTTTACTTTTTAAGGATTCAGACTAACTTACTAGGAATTTTAATATAGGAGGATAGGCTCTGGCAAGTGTGTAAAGCCATGATACTTCTTTTTATCCTGCTAATTTTATTGTTGTGTTTGCTTGCCATATGCAAATTAATTTTTAATCAGTTAATACAGCTTTTCATCCACAATCCAACTGTGTGTTTATGGTGTTCTGCTTTTATGAAAAGCAAACCTTTTTATCTTAGATGACTGTATCTCTTTAGAGATAATATCCTTTACCATAAACAAAGCTAATAGATTGCATTTCTTCTCCAACATTTCCCGGGTTTCACATTTGTGCTGGTAGCTGAGGTCAGACTGCCTACCGTTTTCTGGTGGTTCCCCTTCTGATGTACATCCCTTACGTTGGGTCACTTACATATATTGGATTGCTTACCTGGCACTCCATCGCTTTGACATATATCCATGTAAGGTGTTTATTTTCTGTATGAGTATGCTCACTGTAAATATTGTATGCAGATTTTATGAAGGATATTTTATTATTGAATATTTTATTTTGAAAGGTAATTATCATATGAAGTGGTCCCTGACTGTCATGTCTGTGCCCTCAAGTAGAGGACAGAAGGCAGATCTTTGATAATGAAGAGCCGCAATGAGAACTGTTCTGTTAAACACTGAGGAAACTTTGAACAAGGCAAAATGTTTCCCCCTTAAAACAAAACGGCGGATGATGAGTGGAAGGGAGTACCCAGGAATAGTGAAACAAGTCTGTCTGGTGTTGTAAACAGCAGTGTTTGTGCTAGGTGGTTTTTTTAAGGCATCAGCAAAGTAGTGCAGGGAGGGGTAGGAGAACAGTGAAGGGATTTGCAGATGCTGGCATGCAGCTTCTCTTAAGAGGGACTGAGTGGGAGGAAGGCCTGATGATGAATTAGCAGCAGCGGCTGGTTGCAAAGGCAGCTTGGAGGTAAAATGGGCAGTTGGTTTGGGAAGAGAAAGTAGTCCGTGTAGGGGCCTTGAAAGAGCTTTTATTTGTTTGCTTGTTTGTTTTTTATTTTAAGCGCAGCTGAAACCTTCAGGAAGGGGGTGGAAATACTGTCTTAGTGGAAAAGACGTGCTAGGAAAATGCTTGTTTACAGCCCTGTATCTGAATGGATAAGAACAGGCCGCAACTGTGTTTCACAGTTAGTGAGGGATGTTGCGGTAATTGCACATCCTTTGTGTTTCACCTCTCGAGCACATTTTACATAGATGGGTATGAAGGACTAGGCTTTAGAAAAATGTGCGTGGGAAGGTTATTTGTACATTAGATAAAAGGTCTTGAGTTTCAGCTGCTTTGCTTATTTTGACATGAGAGAATTGCCTCCATGGAGTGCTCCTCACCCTGAAGTCTCCCCATGGCCTTAATCTGCAGGAGCCTCCAGCATGTTAAAATATCGAGTGACTTTGACAACTGCCCTGTTTGTGGAAAGCATATGTTGCACGTTATTCTCGCCTGTTGTGGAAGGGTAGTGGAGATGGCAGGGGAGTTCTAGTGCTTTTAGACAATTATGCCTCCAGGAATTACAGACCTCTGTAATTCCTCTGTAAGGAAATGGTTTCATTTCTCAGGCAATTTTCCCAAGAGGTAAAATGCTAATAATTTTACAAACCATCTTTGGGTAAACTTATCAATGTTTTCAGTGTGGATTCAACTATGGGCTTTTGTAATTTAGCAGTATTTGCATTTATGCACCTTTTTCACATGGCTTTTAAAAACCTTTCCTATTTCTGTATGCAAAAAAAAAAGTGAAAGCAAGAAATTCTGTTGATGTAATCTGTGTGAAGAAAAAGGTAAACTTCTTTAAACTGCTGTTTTCTTTAGAATAAAAATGTATTGTGGTATAAGCATGTGTGCCTTTGTTATTACAGCTGGGTCAGTTTAAACTTGTTTTTGGCCTCAGGTTCCTTTCTTCGCTCTAACCTTTTTGTGCTTCAGAGCTCGCTCAGACTGTGGGAAGTCTGGCACAAAGGCAGAGGACACTGGCAGTGTTTGGACATGTGTTCTGAGTATTTCTAGATGTCCCAGCTGTCCCCAGTTGTTCTTGATACACTTAGGAGGATACGAGCTCCAGTACTTTTTGCTAAATGTTTTGCTTTTGGTTTTTTTTTCTGTTTTACTTTTCAAGAGGAAGTAAGTTTTGTTTTGCTTCAAGTACCCTTCTGTTGGTCCTCCTTCATCTGGTGAAGTGTTGGACTATTGATGACTCTGACCAGTGCTTAGAAAAAGTTTTGAACTACTAAGCACTTGCTATTTCCAGCCATTTTGCTGGCGAGTTTAGCTTTTTCAAAATCCAAATTAAAAGGCTTGTGTTCATGTCGGGGAAAAAAGAGCTTCTTCTACAGCTTCTAAATAATATGCTGAGAGCTGCAACTGGTTTAAAATGAAAGCTCATAAAGTACAACAAGGTTTGTTGTAAATAGTGGCTGAGTGTAAGCAATGCATTTTACGCACATCAGAGGTGAAGAAGCTGTCCCATCATCGTGTATCTAGCAGCCAAGAGAGGTGCAACTAGTGCTCAGGCCTTCCGTAGAAGAGAGTACAAGAGTCATTGCTGGTATTTTTTCCTGTACTCAGGAAGGTATTTTTGCACTGCATGTACAATCTGAGGACTACTAGCTGGGGGAGTAATGTAGATCAAACACGCACAGTGGTCCTCGTCATTAAGTCATTGGTTTTTTGTGGTTTTGGTGGAACAGCTGCTTTTTGTAATCAGATCTCAGTAAATTGTAATTTGTGACTGGCACACTGAGAACAGATTAGTTTAAACATCTTGATGGTGATGTGGTTAATCCCATGAGCTGATTCCTAATACTTTATCATTCCTGCAGGCTTAATTTTGGTTCTTTGGAGGAGGATTTTTTTGTGCTTGGCACGGAGATTGTGGCCCTTTCTGTGCCTCTCTTTGCAATGTTTGTTTCTTGCAATTAACAGAAAGTGTTATCTGTTCTGGTTAATGCCTTGAACGCTGTCCCTTTTTTTGGTTATTGTTGCTTCTGTTGTCCCTCCATTCTTATCTTCAGTTTCCAGATTGTTCTGAGTCATGGCTGCTGCTTTCATGTTTTTCCACTTTTCTGTGAAGATGTGGTGTTTATTAATGGCAGTGTTAACAGTAGGATCTGTAGTATGCAGTTCTGCGCAAGGAAGAGACTGTGATTTGCCCGGTGCAGGAACAGAAGCTTTAGTGAAGGTAACCGTCCTGCAGGGTGACTTTGTGCCTTGGCTTGAAATGCTTCTGAGATTCTGAACTTCAGTAACCCGACTGCAGCCTAGGCCAGGATGAAGCAGCATCTCGGGAGACACCTTCTATGGAGAAGCCAAAATGACAATGAAGTGTGTGGATGCCTGGATTTTAGAAAACTAAGGTTCTCTAAAATCTTGCCTTGGGACTCTTGCTGTTGTTTGTTATTTTAACATCCTTTAATTCTTAAAAGAAACATGTTTGGTGTGAGTTCTGAACTAATTCCATGTAATGCTCATAACTAGAGATGAAAGAGTGACTGATTTTTCCCACTCTTTTATGATAAAATATTTTAAGACTTTTATATAAACGATTTGGATGATTAAGATAAGTGATTCTATCATCACTCTATATACCTACATGTGCGTATATATGTATGTATGTTAGACTACTTGAATTTTAAGGCTGATGGGAGATGATGTTAGAAATAGTACCTGCATATTTCTTTCTCTGTTTCAGTGCAATTTACCTATCCAAGCACACATCATAAAATTAAATGGTCATCTCTTGTGTTTAGGATTGGTGGTTTTACTTCTGCTTTCTTTTGCCTACCTACTCCTTAGTATTAAAATTGATGTTCTAGAAAATGGGAAAACAGTGCAACAAAAAGAGATGCTGGCATCTGTAGGAATAACCATAAATATTGTATTCTTTTGTAGCTGGAAGTGACCAAGTTTTCTTAGGACTTTAGTGAGAGTTTAGTAAAAATAAATGCTGGCTAGGCTTAAGGGATGATTTTCATTGGGTTGCAGCTTTCTGTTGTATTTTAAATGTATTCCTCCTTTTGGTTCAGTTTAATAATCTATGACATAGAAGTGGTTCTTAGAGCTGTTTTGCAGGACTAAGTTATCGGGATTTTTTAACAAAAAAACAGGAGGGAACTCAAAGCTTGCCATCTGCAGGATGAGGTACTAGCATTTTAAATTAGTTTTTGGTTTGAACATCTGTTGGAGAAAACTCTTTGCCTTCCAAAGTGTGACAGATGATATATTTAAAAAGAATTTCAGAAGACTTGCCATGATATTTGAAGTTTAATTTGACCAACCTTGCTATTCAGAAAAATGTTTGAGAACTCCAGGGGACAACTTACCTTTGTTTTTGATGCTCTTTGAAATGAGAGCTTAAGGTGATGATCCAAGATAAGTAATGAAGAATTACATTGTAAAATTAGATCATTAAAAAAGTGCAATAAAATACTGAAAAACCTTTTAGGAGTGGGCCACGAATCAAGTTTTTACTAGAATAATTCTGTTTGGGAGGTGATTTATAGGGAGTGATGATGCGTTAGACTTCAGAGATGCTGATTTGCTACTTTTATCATGTGTCTGAAGTTCAAGAAGTCCAATATCTACAAAGCATTTCAAAAAAGAATCATTCCTGTGATGTGTCTTTGAGTGTAAGAATTAGATCTTCTGTGGAAGGAAAAGGACATCCAGTATTTCAATAAATACAAAGGATTTTGCATCTTGGTCAGTTTTCTTGAGGATCAAGCATAATTATTGCCTTGTAAACAAGAGTTTACCCACATCTTCATATAAATCTGTCTTGTCTAAGTCTGGAACCCCATTTTGATGAGTAGGGAAGGAATTGAAATGATGTAACTTGTCTGAACAGAGCAAGTTGTCAAAATCCATCCAGAGCCGTTCTTATGCGACAGATAGTTCTCCTCCGTTCTTTGTCTCACTTCCCATTTGTTTCAGAGGGCCTTACTGAGTTTTGTAATATATAAATAGAGCCATTTTGTGAAACAGATGGTTTAAAAATAGGACTGTCTCAGAAGAAAGACGGAGCAGATGAATGCTTTTCCGCTGTAGGATGAAATTACTGGAAATGTTGGATTCATTAAAAATCTACTTCCCTTACTACCTCTCCCAGTATTTTAAGGGCGAGCTTCATCTGCTGCACAGTACCAAGTGTCTTGCTTTCTGATTGTCTGTCAGTATTTCTTATGAGATGGAGAACTGGCTTCCTCATTAGTCCTTTGGGAGTAATTATAGGTATTGAAAGGCTGAAGCTGGAGTTGAATGAATTCCAGTCTTGTTTGTTTGGTGTTTCGTGGAGACCAGTGGTAATGCTTATAGTGACCTGAATGGAATTTTTATCATGGTTGCTACTCTCCAACTCTCCTTGTTCCTTTGCCATCAAGGGGACAGCTCTGGCATCCTTAGCCAATTTTTTTTCCTCTAAGGAGGTGGATCACACATCAGAAGTAGTGTGTCTGTAGAAATAAATTGAAAGAAAACAAAAATGACTCCCCTTGGTTATGCTGGTGCAACTGAAGGTGATGTTCCTTCTTTTCTGTAGAGTACGTTCTAAAAGAAGGGGTGGCAGACTTACATCATTGCCCTGACTTTTTCCATCTTTTCCTTTCTTTGAATCGTTGACACACAGAGGCAAGTAAAAGAGCATTAATAAAGCTCTGACATAATCTGTTTGATGGAAAACAGGCTAATGCAGAATGGGAGATGATGTCCGAAGAAATAGGCTGTCCCTGTGCAGTATATAACATACACAGTTAGCAGTACGAGGTGGGCAACTAACTTGGGTTTTTTTTACAAGTTTCCCCACAAGATTTCCACTATGCACTTTGGGGAGTCAGAACAGAGGTGCTGTTGAGCAGCACTAATCGCTTTTATTGACTTTGCATCCCATTGTACAGATGAGATGCCTGGAAAACGAGCCTGTTAATTTTGCCGTATTGCTGTCAAAAGACTTCGACGTTTCTAAAGGTGTCACTCAATAGGCTATAGAGAAAATACTGTGATGACTGTAACTTTCTTCTTTAGCTTTCACTCATTAACTTTAGCTTTTATTGAGAAAGCTGATTTTAATTTACAAACTGCAAGCAAAGCTCTGAACCTGAAATAACAACAGATGTCTTAAATCCCAGTGATATATCCTGTTAGAATTTGTAGTAAATTCTACCATATTTAAAAAAAAAAAAAAAAGGGGGAAAGCATAGTGTACATGGCCTACCCATGAAATTTTTAAGTAACCCATTGTCTGTAATGACTCTTCTGATTTACAGATGTTTCAAGAGATGCAGAATTGGGATGTTGTCAGGAAAGAGCAAATAGCACTGTCTCTTCATGCAGTTTTAAGCATGTAAGAATGTGTAAACAAGAACAAGATACTTGTTGCTGAGTATATTAATCTCCCACTTGATGACTTGCTTTATCCTTTCCATTTCAATATTAGTTTTGATTTCCTTCAGTTATTGAATTGGGATTTTCTTCTCTTCTCTCCTCTGCCTTAATGCCTGCCTCTCAAATGGGATCTGCTTTTGCATGTACAGGCTATGCAGTACTTTCCCATTAATGTTATATAGGAAAATGAGGTGTTTTCTTGACTACCCAATATAAAAGCAGATGATCCTTAAACTCTGTAAAAAAGGAAGGCAGCCTGTATACCTAAAACGACTGTATCAAGAAGTGTTTATCTCTGTCTTCTGTTGTTAGTATTTTTCTGGGCTTCCATTTAGTGAAGAGGAGGATAAGGAATTACTGAGCCACAGGAGTATAGCTTCTGCTTTGTGTTCTGTGCCTATAAGCTCCATTCTAACTGCTCTGAAATATATCACCAGCCTGCCATAACAAGATGTGCATAATAAAGTAAAAATAGAGCACTCAGGTTTATTTTCCCTGCTCTGTTTGGTCTCTGCCTCCAGAACTGCCCAACTCTTGTTTCCCAAACCATGCTGACTGCCTGATTGTCTCTTTGCTCTACCTCCTTTGGGACTTCAAGCATAAAGTACAAGGCCCATAGTTCTTCTGGGGAAGAGCATGTTCCAACAAGGGAATAGAGAAAACTTTCCTGCTTTTTCCCCAGTAATTCCCAGTAGTAGTATACAAAACAGTGTGAAAGATCTCTTTCTGGAAGTCAGTAGAGAAAATTTTCTTCCAAATGTTGCTGAATCTGAACCATGTCTTTAAGAGGATCTTTCAGGGAATGAGGAAGGACTGCGACATAGGTTAAAGTTGTATAACAAAGAACATTTTTACGTATTTGGAGCCTGATTTTGAGTAACTGGGGGGGTGTATTTGGTCTCTCAATGTCGAAGTTCTCCAAATGCAACACAGTTAAGACTGTGACTTGAATCTTGACTCTGTTATATCACTAGAGGAACCATCTGAAGATAACTCTTTTCATAGCAGTGTGTGCACACAAACAAAAGCAAAAGGCATCTTTTGATTTTTGTTATCTTTTGACTTTATTTTGACTGGCAGTGGAGGCTAACAGTAGTAGATAAACTGATTTTAGTTTCTTTTCCACCACTTGGGGCGGGGGCGCGATAAGAAATAAACAAAAATGGAGGGGGAAGGGAAAGCCAATGCAAATATTTATTTTTATTTTTTTAAATAGATTGATTTTGGAGAAGAAAAGATTTTTTTTCTATTAACAGCATAGTATAGTCCTGAGACTAGTTCAAACAGTTGCATCATTTTAAGTTGATAAAGACAGAGCAGAGCAAAGAGGCTTCTACAGTGTCTGGTGAAAACATTGCTGAGTGCCCTGCTAGGACGCTAAGACTTCCAGTAAGTCAAGGTTGCATATTTACAAGTAAATTTTCCCTTTTGGTTAAGTCCTTCTTTCTGTTGTTTAAAGGAAGGAGAAGTTTGAGTTAGAATTCTGTTTAATCAGTGTTCACCTTTGCTCAGAAATTCCCAAGGGAGAGAAGCAGGGGGACCTCCTGGATGTGCCAGGGGATGTGCCCTTCTGGACCAGCACTGACTGCGTGGTGTCATGATGGCAAAACAAAGAGCACAGGTCCTAACTCTGAGGAGGTGGAGGTGCAGTGCACAAACAGGGACAGAAATAGCCCTGTGTTGTGGCAAGAGGAATTAGACATTTCTCTTAATCTGTTAATGGGTAATTCAAAAGGGTCTTTGCAGCTAATCAGATTTCTGGATGAGAGAATAAGAGTGCTTCCTTATGAAAAAAGTTGTAACGGAGCTATGAAATGTATCCCTGCAGCTTGTTGTCTAAATGATAAAAAAAAACAAAAACAAACCCCCAAACTTCAGATACCTGACAAACCCCCCAAAGTAAATTGTCTGTAGTATACTACTCAGCTTTGTGAAAGCAGTGGCTTCACCATTAAATCTTTTTCTTGAAAGAATCAAAGTAAGAAAAACAATGAAAAAAATAAAAGAAACCTGAAATGTTCTTAAAACACAGCTGCATCTGATCTGGAGCTACAAGCAATATTTATATGCACACTTAGTGCACAGTGTAAGTAAAGCAGAAATTTGAAGTGGTCTGGGAGTTTAAATGTGCTTTCACATTTCCTGATGCTTTCACATTTTTTGTTCAGTTTCTTGTCATCTGTGATAATGATTGTAAAATACTACAATTATTTTCAAAGTTATATATATTGTTTTTTACCCTATTACTTTAATGTTATTCTGTTTAAATCCCATTTTAACATTGTTTTTATCTGGGATAATTGGATAATTTAGTATACCCTTCTGTGTGGTCTAATTTTCATTTACAATCTCTATGTATCAATACTACCTCCAGCACAATGTAATGTGAGAGCCAAGTTAATTTGTTTTGAAAAAATTCAGACCTTGGGGTAGAAAGTTAGAGAATAAGTTAAGATGTGGGATGGCTAAAAGCACTGGCAAATGCAGCATGAGCACCAAGTGTATATATTTAGTCAGTGGTAGAGTTTGAACCTTATCTTGGACAAAGCGTGATTATCTCACAGATTTATCTGCTGTGCACATTTCTCTTCGCTTTGTTGCATTGTTTCACGTTCTCTTACCTTTGAAGGAGGACGAGAACTTTGGAACATTGCAACTTTTCCAGCAGTATTGTTTGTAGTTTTGAAGGGAATACCAGTCCTGACGTCAGGATTTCCATATCAAATCTGGGTGTGTCGTAGTTCTTTCTTCTCCTTGTTTGTGCTATATATTTCCTATACTTGTTCTAGGAAAATATTAGGGACTTGCTCTGGTGCAGATGTTCTAAATCAAATGCCTTTTTCTTCTTATATAATTACAAGCGATCAGAAACAGTGGGATCGTACAAATGCTTGCAGACAGGACATGCATCCTCCCATTCTGTCCTGGTAAGCAAAATCTTCTGTGTCACAATTCAAGTTGTTGAATATTCCTAAAGGCATTTCTAATAGGAGTTTCCTGTTTATTGGGCAGTTTGCTGCAGTTAGTTCTGTATGTATTACTGATTCATACTATTAAGTTGTGAATTAACATCTAAATTGTAAGCCTTGCTTGGTGAATTGTCAAAGATAATGAGAACTGATATCAAATACTGAAGTTAACGTTGCATTTTAATAAACACCCCTCAGGATAATGTGCTTAATGTCTCTGCATACTTTTCTGCATAAGTTCTCCCAACCACTTAAGTGCGAAAACTCCAGATCATCCCCAGCACCAGCCACCAAATCCTCTTGCTGCTTTTATATTATTGTTTTTACATCAAATGGGTATCTCAAGCAGACTTGAAATATAGGAGCAAAATTAAATCCAGGTATTCTTTTTCTGCTGCCCGAGGTGAACATACAGGACATCAGTGTGGCAAATGCAGAATCATGTACTTTATGCTCTAATTAGTGGTTTAACTTTCAAAAAAAAAAAAAAGTGAATGTAATATGCCACTTGAAAGTAAGTGTAGATTCTGCGAAGACTGGAGGTGCTGGAGGAGGGCAAGGAGGGCTGTGAAAGCAAGTTAGCTGTAGGCACAGTGCAGAGCAGTTCTGGGATCTGTTGCCTGCTTTGTCATTTAAGCCTAGTACACAGTAGGAGATAGTAGACGTTTGCTTTTAATAACAACTTATGATGAACTGGGCGTTGTAATGAAATTCTTGACAGGGATAGTACTTGTGCATTAAACTCTTCTCCTTCCTTAATTTTGTTAGTACTGAACACAAGAAAAAAAATAATCTGTTGAGGAGGAGCTTGGAAATTATTATGTGTGTCCTCCCTGGGACGATGCCCAGGACTAAAGTGTTTACCTCTGTATCTTTGCTTTGCCTGAGGCATTTGTGATTGCTTCAGCACTGCAAGCAGCCAGGCAGACGGGAGTGTGCATGCATGTTGGGTGGCAAAGGGAGGGATAGGCTGCTAGAAGAATGCCAAAGCATTGAATGCTTTCACTGCTGATGGGGAAAACATTTGGCCCTGGGTAAGAATATTTCAGACAAGTCTTGGAATATGTCCAGATCACAACCACCATATTCTTGCTATCTCTACAGCCACCTAAAAAAACCTCCAAACCAAAACCCACAGCATTTGACTTCATGCTGAAGAGAGAGTGGAAGAGCTAAGAAGCTTGGTGGGGGAAAGGGGGGAGCATCTACCAGTTTGCGATTTACGGTACCAGATGGACTGTGCTGTGTGTTCTGGCCCTGGTGATGGATATGTTAAGTTTTGTCTTTCTCTCATGCATGCTGAGATGGAAGAAGGGAAAGCATCCATCATTGAATGAGAACAATCTAAGCCAAAAAAAAATTTGAGTCAGAATATGAAAGAACTGTAGATTAAGAAACTCTTATTAATTCTCTCTCTTATATTATAAATGATTCCAACACATTTGGGCTGGGAACCTAAATTGTCTGAAGCTTGTGGATGTGTTGCACCAACCAACCCCCCACCCAGTATTGTTTAAGAATTCTCCCCCCCATTTGGAAAAGCAGAGTACACATCTATTTTTTTTCCCGATACATCACAATTAAATTTAATAGACTTACCCAGGATTTAGTATGGTCTCCTGTCTTTAAAATGTAGTGGATATGATTTCTTTAAATAATTTTGGAGCATTTAGGCTAACAAAGTGGATAAGCCAGCTTGTGGAATAAACCGACACGCGTGAAAACTGGCACAGTTGTTAAACACTGTACATTGTAATGGCATTTTGTTGGGGTATTATTACTTCAGCTGCACAATTACAGGAGCCTGCTGCATATTAGCAGATGCTTTCCTCATAACCTCAAGCTATATGCACTGAGTTATTTTCCTCTTTAGACTATCATCTTGGATTCTCCCAGACTACATATCATTTCTTTTTTTTTCCTTTGTAGCAGTGCATGCTGTAGGCAATAGTGAGTGTAATGCTTTCTGCATTGTTAGGCAACGAGCATTATCAGCAGCTGCAATATTCAGGATTAGTCTTTTCATTATTATTTGGCATCTGCAGTACCTACATGAATCTGTTCAGTCCTGTTTCTCCAGAAGGCAGCTGGGCGCTCTGACTGAGAGAATGTGACCATAAAGCTTTCCTGAAACGTTCACTATACTCAGGAGTTCACTCTTAATTGGAACTGCAGTTTTCACAATGCAGTTCACTGAGATACATAAAAACTTGCATTTTATTTAAAGAAACTGGGATATGTTAAAAGACATCTTCACATTTTACAATGGTGAAATGGGGACAGAGTAAGTTTCTCAAAGCTGTACCACAAATCAGTTGCTGAGCCAGAAATATAATCCAGGTCTCATAACCCCAAGCTTCATCCTTGGTCTGCTAGCAAGCAGATGTCTCTGAATTAAGTATGCTACAGAAAATATACCAGCTGGTATACTGCAGTACAGAAAATGTCTTTCAGAATAGTAAATAAAAACCAGGGTTCTCCTGAGGGTTGTGGATTTGTTTCTCTAAAAGATGTCTGTCATCTAGAATTTTTTAAAAACTAGATTGAAAAGGTTCACTGGCTCTTACAAAAGGTCAGATAAAATGTAATATATTATTTTATGGTTACATATCTAAAGATGCTTTTGTTCGGGATTTCTCTTCTATGGTACCCATAGTTTTGGTTTTACCTTTCTTAGCTTACTCGCCTTCTTTGGAAAATAAAGTAGCCATATACTGGTTAATGTAAGGAAGGGAGCAACTGTTTGGTTTTGTGCAGACTAAATGCATATATTACAGGGTATTCTGTTTTGCTTGTTTTTCCTAAATTGTCATAGATATTGAAGAACTTAGATGGTGATCATTGAAATTTAAGATTTACATGCTAACATCAGTTTTGAGTGCATGACTTAAATTTGAGAATCAGTTAGATAGGACATGAAATTACTTGGCAGAATTCCAGAAGAGGAATGATGTTTTCTTCCATGGGCAATTGCTCTTATCAGGGTGGGTGGAGGGACATTGAAACTATTTTTCTTACAGATGAAAATTGTAGAAGAGGTAGAAGCAGTACAGTGTTGCATTCTGGGGAAGAGAGGAGATTTCTCAAGAAGATTGTTGCATGGTATCCTTCCTGCAATATTAAAAAAACCCACCACCACCCCCCTTGTGTGTTCCCCCCCCCCAAAAAAAAAGGGAAAACCCAACACAACATATCTATTGAGTTTCATCTGAAGGTCACCCCAGAATGCTAGAAACACTGTTTTTTATTTAAGTCTTGTAGACATGCACACACACATGCACACAAATACATCTTGTGTACATTATGCTATGGTGGTTAATAATTCTCTTCATTGACATTCATTATGAAGTTGATTTCTCTGGTCATGAAAATCTCAGCCTCTTGTGTTGTCAGTACTAACATGACTCGGCTGAAGGGTTTTATTCTTGTCAGTATTTTTGATAATCCAGACAGACTTTTCTAGTTCATCAATCCAATGGACTTCAGTTTCAGGAAACTGTAAGAGTTTGGAGACATGTAGACAGCAAATACCAGTGGCAACAGAGCACTTGAAATGTCCTATAGACTTCAGTCAAAGACTGGAAAAGCACAAGAATAAATGGTGTCATGCTCAAGCATATTTTCAGAAGAAGTTTTGCTGTCAAGCTCAAGGAGATCAGAGTTGTATCAGAACTGATTTATTTTAAATAAAAATACTCAGTGGTATAATTTGCAGAAGGTTGGATAAAGGCCATGTTTTCCCCTCTCTTTGAAGTCTTCATGAAAAACATGACTTCAGTGGGAGCAACTCCACAATAATTTCTCCTTTATTACTGTTTTTCTCCATCTCTACCATTTTAAACTAGGTAATGCTCTTCGTTCTGTCAGCAGTCTTAATAATGTATTATACTTTAAAAATTACTATTTTGGGAATCATGGTGGGTTTTGGCAAGAACTAAGTGCTGTTCTTGGACTATAAATCTGTGGTAGTTAGTTAAAAGGTTAAATTTACACTACCATGTCTTGTCACTTTGACCTAGATGGAGTTAAAGCAAGTAAGTAGGGCAAGTTCGCTGACTTTAAATGCTCTATTATTAGTCAAATCCCTGCAAAACCAAATAAATGTTATGTCATTCTGTTCTGTAATTTTCAACCAGAGAACTCTGGCTGACTGGTGACTTCACATATTCTGACCTATGCTTTCCTGTCAGCCATACGTCTCCTGTCCTGGCACTCCAGTCTCTACATTTGTTCTTATTTTGGCCTAGTGGAGAATAAAGTGATACTGTAAATAGAGTTAAAGCTGTTGGTAATTCATGAATCTAATTTTCTTTGTCAAGAGCTTGCCTTTCAGTAAAACTGGAAGAAAGGTACCATGGCCAGTAGTATAGCTATCAATATGCAGAATATGACCAGGAGTCCTATTCCTGAGCATTGGCATGTGTCACAGCAAACACAGTGAGTCTGCTTTATGGGACTCTTCTTTTTCTTCTTTTCTTCAAAGATGATCTTCATATGGGCCGCGAGTGTCTCGTGTTCTGATTATGTTAGATTTACCACGCCTATGAATTAAGCCTGACAAACTCTGAATGAGTCAGATCCGCTGCTTGTGTGATTTGCGCGTGGGAGCGTGTGTGCGGATGTCCACGGCTCTTCGTGACTTAGAGCTTGTGTTCAGCAAGGCAAGAGCAATGCTGGAGCTTAAGGGAGTCCTGGTGCTGCTCCTGTTTTGTCTGCATGTGATTTCTGAGTTGAACCAGGAGACACATCTGTGAAGACCTGGACGTTTCCCAGCCCTGCACGTGAAGGAGTACAGGAGCAGCGGTAGCGCTCCATACATTGAGGTTCTGCTCTGCAGCGTGTGTCTGCGGGTGTCTGCCTGTTCAGGATGCGTTTGTGTGGGCTGGTTCTGTGGTCTCAAACGGTGGCGGCTGGGACATCCTCAAGGACGTTGTTGATTTTTTTGTTTGTTTGTTCTGCCTTTTTCCCTAAAAATTTCTACGTTTATTTTGTTTTGGTTTTACTTTAATCAATATTGTGATTTGAAAAGCATATAAACAAAATGTAGCTTTATAAGAAGGGTATTCCTGTTTCTTTTGTGTTCCTTATGTCTAGGTTTTGCTTAATAATTGCCATCTTTACACACCCATTCTTTAGTCCAGCAAATAAGCTGGATTTAATGAGATTTCTTTCCTTATATGAGGACCTCTTCAGCATGAAAAGAGAAAGATAAGTAGTAATATTAGCTAGCGTACATTATGAGGAGAAATGTTAGTTTTTGCAGAAGGAGCACAAGGTTGTATATAGCAGCTGTTCTAACTATTCATCCTTGATTCATCCCTGAAAGTGGGATATATTTGCATAATTCAGGCGGGTTTTGGAGGAAGGGAAGAGGAGGGAGGATATTTGTATCTTTGGTTTTTAATTTTTTTTTTTTCCCCCACTCCCTTTCAAATTTGGTACGTTTTCAGTTTTGTCATGATTTTCTCTGCTGCTGCCAGATAGCAACAAAAGCAAGTAATTTGTTCAACAGTATTTCAAGCAGCGCATAAAGTTTACTTATATGTGCTCAGTTCTCCTGAGCGTAGGTGGTGAGAGCACTGCAGTGGGGAAAAGCCCCATCTCCCCGGTGCTCCTGACACTTCTGCTTCAGCCCCAGCATCAGCAGAAGGCACTTGGAACAACTCGCCTAACTCAGGTTGTGATCTCTGCGGAGCACGGGCCAAGGCTGGCTGGCGGAGTGATGTGGAGCAGGCGTGTCCTCATCCCTCTCGGTGTCCTTTTTTGCCTTGCACGGTGAGCGATGGCTGCTGTTGCGTGGCGTATGGAAATCCTGGGTGCCCGGGCAGGCTCCCAGCTGCCTGGGTGAGGTGAGGTTGCTGCTGCGGCACACTGCTGCCGTGCAGCTGCAACGCAAGCGGGAAGTCTCGGCATGCAGACAAGCCACGGTGTCTAGACACGCTACGATTATTTCTTTGCTCAATTCAGTGTGTAGCCAAATATCTTTCCAAATATACTAGACAGATGTGAGAGCAGTGCCTGTATCCGTATGACAGCAAGGCTCTTAACTGCACGTGCGCTCTCCTCCACGCCCCCACCAGATTTAATCGTGCTGCTTGGTCGTACCAATGGCTTTGGTACCATATTCTAACAGCAGTGGGAAACAGCACTCCTATGTGTTTATCATTGAATCTAGTGAAGATCTCTGGAAAACTTCCACTAGTACACACCTATGTATATTTTTATCCAGTTGCAGAAGGTTTTTTTCCCCTGTTCTTTTAAATTAATGTGCTTCTGGGCAAATAAAATGTACCGTGGCTGAATTCCCCTCTCGCGTGCCTGTGTTTGTCACTGAGAGTAGGGAAAATCAGCTATTTGGAAAGTGAGTTTGTGTCTTGTTTTGCCTGGCCATTTTCATGGAAGTCTTTGTGTTAGATTGAAACTGGTCATCAGTTTCAGAAGTCATTTTGAAAGGAAAGGGTAGGAGACACAGGCAGGGAGCACAGCCACTGTAGCCTTTTTCCTTTAGTAAGTGATGCTAAACCAAAGCAAAAGTAAACTAAAACATGGTTATATACCCCAAATAAAAAAAAAAAAAAAGGTGTTTTTTGCAGTCAGTCTTCTAATTTTGGTGGCTTAATTTACAGTTTCTGTAGGATTGGTTCGGTGTGGGCTGCATAGGCTGAGTTAGCCTAAATTTAGCTTAACTAAATGAATACTCAGGCTAATTTCCGGTGTTATCCTACCGACAGCATATACTGTATTGTGCCCGATGAGAGTGCTGCCACAGTCACAGGAACGGCAGGGTTGCCATATTAAGAGTTATAAGGGAAGCAAGACATGAATCTGTAGAAATTCAAGCTTTACGAGTTCGTTTCTATGTGTGTGCCTGTTTTCCCCAAATCAGTAAGGTGGATTCACACTGCTTTCCAGTTTTGTCTAGGTAATTCTTAAGATTAGAATAAAAATAAACTTGCTAAAGCTTTTAGTTTGCTAAAATAAAATCTGAGGTGTTTATGTAGAAATATGAATTGTGAAATGAGTGGTGAGGGGTCAGTGGGCAGGCTGAAGTGTATATAGAAAGCACTAGTACTGTCAGGTTTGTTTAGAAAAATTGAGGTATACAGCCTTCTTTGTAATGTTTCAAAGCATAATAATTCAGCTGCTCGTTCTGGTGTAGTGAGTGCATACATAAATCACTAGCACACTGCATCTTAGAGATGGGTTGCTTGTAGTTGTCTGTAGAACTTACTGCATGGTAACAGTTATAATTAATTACTTGACAGACTGAATGTCTTAGAGTACTTTGTCATCAACGTGCATGGGTGGCAGGTAGTTGCGCTGAGGTGTTCAAGTATTTATATTACATAGTAATATAAAAAGCAGAACTTGGTCCTCTTCCAAAATTTAAATTTGTCCTTGCCTTTCTGAAAAGTGGGAGGCAAAGAAAAGGTGATGCAATGTGTTCTCGACAATATAAGCTTCACCTGCCACCTTGGACTGTGAAATTATCTTTGATTGATCCCTATGCCATGGAGAATACTATCTAAATCTGCTCTTGGCAACTCCTATAGCAGAGTTTGACATCGCTGAATTTCACGGAGGGGTGTGTATATGTACGCATACAATATAAATTCTTAATTTAGAAGAAAATATATAAATGATAAAAATCTGAAGTACTCGGTGATAGGGAGCAGGGGGTTCATGAGAAATTTTGACATGGTGAACATAAATCTGGATCTTCATTGTCTAACCTGGAGAGTTCTTCTTGCTCATATGATGCTTCCTTGTTATAAAACATTTTTATGCAGTACTGCTTATGAATTCGGCAGATTTCCTGAGACTTTCCTAGGCCAGAGAAGCACTGGAAAAAAATCTCAAGCACTTCCAGTCTTCTAGTAGAGTCACTTTATGTAAGTGAGTAAACAAAGCGGAACAATGACTCCTTTTTGCCTCATGTCTCTGATTAGGTTCAAAGGTGAACTGTTGATTGCTAGTGTATTTGTTCTGTGCTGTAGACATTCTCAATCAAAGAAACGAATGCTTAAGTTAGATGGACTATTATTGTTTTCTACTTCTGAAGTGAAGTACCTTTTATTGAGGTGTTGAGAGCAGGAAACTGCTATGTGATTCCTGTCTTGCTGTTTTAAGTAAAGATAGCACTTGATTGATTAGCAGTACCATCTTAATTTCAACAAAGAAAAAAGCAAGATAACTTTTTGAATGTTTATATTGTCATTGTCGTTCCTGCAAAATGGGTTAACGTCTTGCAGTGTTCTTAATGATGCATCTCTTTCTTGAAAATGTCTTTTGTATTGTTGTGAGACATTAGACAGTAACTGCATTTGTCTCTTGACCTTTCTGCTTTACGGAAAGATGAAAGAATAGTAAAGTTTTGCCCACCTGAATTTTGTCATGGATTTCACTTGGGGCCAGATTTCAGCCCATGTTTTAGGCAAGTTTAATTTTAGTGGTGGTTAGGGCACCGAGGGAGATTTATACAGTAAGGATTTTTCTCAAATTCGTATGGCCCATGGATTTTGGTAATTCTGTGACAAGCACTCTTCTCTTCTGATTCTCATCCCAGGCTGCCAGTTATTTTAAAGAATGATTTTTTTTCTTCTGCCTCTTTCTGTTTGGTTCTTGTTCACACTGTGTAGTTCAGTGCCTTACACTTCTGATTTATTGTCTTGAAAGACAGATGTTTTATGACTGCTATAAATGTCTGAGAATTGCTGATGAGCTGTCTCTTCAATACCTATTCTTTCTCTTTTATGTTTCCTTATCTCCTAGGAGCCTACAAGGTAGACCCAGGACCCCACTGTGCTAGGCCCTGCACAAGCCCTGAACAGAGGCAGGATGATTACAGAGGGATGGTGACTAAAAGGTAGGTAAGAGACTGTATTTTGTCCAGTGGGTAGACAGTGATGTCATGGAGAGTTTGTAAGATGCTGTCTGGAAAAGCACTTGTGAGATGGCTTTGTAGACCATTACAAGTATTCTGCCTTTCTCTCCTCCTTAAGCTAAGGAAATGCAAGAAATGGAAATGGGAGGAATGCAAGAAAAACAACCCACAGTTCTCCTTTCTTCTTCCCTCTCTTAAATTATGCTCAACTTCAAAAAGGGAAACCATGTAAAAATGGGGATGTTTGTTTAAAGAAAAACTGAAAGGGCAACTGTAAGAGTAACATGTTTGTAGGTGGCAGAGATGCTATTTTAGGATGCTGTTTTGGAGGCTCTGCACAAAGGCTTACCATCAGTCTAAAAAAGACTTAGGATAAGGAAGCCTGTATACCTAAATGACAAGGTAGAGGAGACTATTAAAAGCAAGAGGACATCTTAAAAAAAGCTGTGGCTGCCTTCAAAGAAGGAAATAGGACCAAAAAATTCCCCTATCAGGCTAAACATAAAATTCATAAATGTTTTTTTTCAACCACACCAGTAGCAGGAAGCTAGTTGAAGAGTCTGTGGGGCCTGTGTATAATGATATTATGAAATGAACAATCTGAGATAAAGCCATGGCAGAAAACAAAATAATTCTTATGTGTATGTGCTCACCACTGAAAAGCGTGGGGTGGTTCCTGTTTTGGAACCCTTCTTATGGGAGGCCTATGAGATTGCCTTTCTTAGCTGGAAGCATTTGTAGGAGAGATTGTGGAACAAATTGCATGTTCCCAATTGAACAGATCCAGATGTAGCTTACCCAGGTTTTTAAGGAACGGAGGAGTGAAGTAGACCAGCTACTGACTGCGGTGTGCAGCCTCTTGCTTTAAAGTGTCTCAGCAGTTGAGAACTTGAAGATGTCTAATTTGATGCTGTGTTTTAGAAAGCATTAATGTGGAATCAGGGAGCCTAGAAACCAATAGGCCTCTTGTCTAAATGGAGTGGATTAATTAAAAAATCAGATTAGCGGCTGTTTTAGAAAGGACATTGGATAAATATGATGGAGATACTGAGAAAGAATTGATTTCTGTGAAGGGGACCCTGATGAAGAGGAGATTTAGAAACAGGTTAATATTAGCCTTCAACTACTTGACAGGTGTTTACAGAGATGACGGAGCCAGTGTTGTTAGTACTGGCAAACCACGTAGCAGGGCGTTAACATACACAGATTGCGGATTGAAATGTTCTGATTGGGCACTGTAGGAGAAACTTTTTCACTAGGAGGCTACTGCAGCACTGGAAGAAGTTGCCACCCCCTTGTCCCTAGGTATCTCTCCCAGCGGAAGCTTTCAAGTCTGAGTTGGAAAATGCTACAGCTGACCTGATCTGCTGTGGCCTTCAGTGGTTGCTCAGGCGGGATGACTCCCAGAGATCCCTTCTAGGCAGCATTTTTGTGATTTGAAGCCAAGTCTTGCTAAACTGCTGTGGTCCTTTGAAGGAGATAACCAGCATGCAGGTGAAAGAGATTTTTACGATGTATTGTTCTACTTAAATTGTGAAAAGGCATTTCATATTCAAAGTCCTCTCAAAAAACTTGTAAAGGAACTAAACAGGCACAGGTTAAGTGGGAGGACTGCCAACTGTGTAAATAATTGGTTAAATGTTAAGAAACAAAACACCAGGAGAAAAAATGTGTTGGAAATCACTAGTGGATTTCCACAGAGGTCTCTCTGAGTGCCCGAGGGGATATTCATATTCGTAAGGGGCTTAGAACAGAAGTGTGGTGACAAGGTTTGTTTCTGAAACTTAAGTAATTCAGGGCAAAAGAAGGTAAAAGAAAAGGGGCCAGGCTGAAAAACTGTGAAAGAATCTTATAAAACTAAGTGGCCATTAAAATGGTGGATGAAATTCAGGGTCAGTAATGGTAAAATATTTTGAGCTGGCCTGGGATCTTGGGACTAGAAGCAGTAATTTAATGAAAAAAATCAGCTCTATACTTCAGTAGCAGTCAAAAAGCAAATTTATATCAGGAGCTGCTCTGAAGGAGAGAGATCAAAATATCATTTGGTCACTCTAAATCTGTGGTATGTTTGCGTCTTAAATATGGTGTGCTGTTCTGGTCTCCTTATCTCAGAACAAGTGGAGTAGAACTGGAAAAGGTTCAGAGAAGGGCAACAAGAATGAAGAAGGGCAGCAGGATGCAGGTGTCTGTGGAGCAGCTACCACGCAAGACCAACTAGTTAGGTAAGAGTCTGCAGACTGGAAAAGAGATAGTGGCCTGATGCTAATGCTAGAGGCCTATAAAATGATAAGAGCTGTGAGGTGTGTGGATGGGAAATTAATACTCAGTGCCACCTTATTTTTGTATTAGAGGAGATATCAGGTGAAACAGGCAGGGAGCAGTTTCAAAGCTAGGAAAAGAAGTTTTTCTTTGCATAGTGTGTAAGTCAGTTCTGAAATTCCTTGCCATGGGATGCTGTGCGTGCTGCATGGGTGTTGCTGAACAAAGTTGGAAAAGAAGGCAGGGAAAAAAAGAGGGAGGGAAAAAAAAACAGGTGACAAACAAAGGTACTACCTCTAGGTAAGGAAGTTATTGAGCTGCAAATTGTGGAAAGCTGTGCAGTGTTTTGGGAGGAGTGGAAGAGAGTATTTCTATATGACTGTTCTGGTTTTCACTGTTCCCCTAGACATCTGCTCTCGGCTGCTCCTGGAGACAGGATAGTGGGTCAGGCTGGATATTTAGTTTGAGCAAGATTGGTTATTCCGTTTGGGCTAAACATCCAGCTTGGTCCACTGGGGCAGTTCTTATGCGCTATTTTATAAATAGTAAGGTTGCAGTCCCAGAATAGAACTCTGTTGATAAAACTATTTTAAAAAATATTAGACCTGTTATGTAATTTGAGATCTCACACTGAGCTCGGAGACTTTTCCCTCATTGTAAAATAAAGGCTTTTAATCTTATTTTGGCACTTGATAAATTACGATTAAATTCCTCTTAATATGTTCAAGCTGTTTCATTGAGAGTTCAGTTCATAGTCCAAATATCTCACTTTTTTCCCTTAGTGTGTTCCCTGTACAGTCTGTACTACATGTCAGAGGGTGAGGAATTACCAAAATACCTTTTCTCACTATTTAAGTCCTAGTGACACCCATTTTGGTGTAGAGACAGTCGACTTAGCAGGGAGAGAGAAGCCAGATGAAATGCCAGAGCCTTGAGAGAGTACAAAGAGAATGAGAAAAGAGTGCTGAACTTGGAGATACTTTTGTGTTTACGAATTAGCTTGAGAGGCAAAATATTGGAGTTATATTATGATGGTCAAGGGGGCAAGGCTAAAAGTGACAGGGTTGCATGATAGCAGTTGTAATGACAAAAACGGATAAGGCTACTGGAAGAGAGAGGGTCATGGAAGAAGATTAGTAGCAAATAGGTAAAGTGACCTGAAGGAATTGAATGGGAAGAGGTAAGCAAGGATGAGAAACTACTGAAGAAAATTCTTAAGAATTAATGGGATTTTAGGAGCTTAGAGAGGAACAGATACTGGGAATGAAAGAAACAGTGTCTTTGGTTTTCAATCAGTGGTTTATGGACCTGAGATGGATGGACCCATGCAAGTATTAAAGAGTGTTTAAATTTCTGTACCAGTATCAGTATTCTGGGAAGTTTGCCAAGGGGCTTTGAAATCAACAAACAGAGGAGGGGAGAACAATGGTTTTTCATTAGATTAGAGGGGGTAGTTGCTCTTGGTAAAAATGAATTTTGTTAAAACAGTAGCTCAAACGAGACTAAAGCAGCTGAAATGGAGACTCAAAGGATTTCTAAGTAACATGGCCAAAATTTGCAAAGACAAAGATGACATGAATATTTCAAATAGTGATTTACAGAGTCCTGAGGAAAGAGTATTTTTCTTGCAGGAAGAAGAGATACAAGGGTGTGGTTTTAGATAAATGGAAGGGAATTGCAGAATATGAGCAGTTACAAGGGAAAAAGGAAGAATAGTATAACATAAGCAATACTTTTAATTGGTAATGACCTAGGTCAGCCATTTCCCTACCCACTTAATTCTTTGAGCTCGTTCATCTGTGAAGAAGAGTCCTTCCTCATGGCCCTTCTAACTCTTCTGGTGTCTTCCTTGTGGCACTGTTTGTGCAGCGATGGGAGGTTTCCCTTTGTGCCAGGCTTGGGGAATTTTAACAAATGAAGCATAACAATGAAAGGCTTGTTAGTAGTTGTTTGTTAAAAGGAACCTGCATTGCTTCAAAGCAGCAATAGCAATTTCAGAGTGGAATGAAGGAGCTTCGTTCTCTTTCAGAAACTCTATGCCTGGTATGTAACATAACTGCCCACCAAGCTGCAAACAGCTTTGTACTGAAGTGATGAATTGTGCTGTACTTGGCTCTGCATATGAGGTGAAGGAGGATCAGAGAGGGATGGATGAGGTCATTGTGTCTAATGGAAAGACCCTTTGTTTCTTGCTACAGAGAATGAGACTCTTCCCATTAAAGCCTGTTGTTAAACCTCTGAGATTAATGGCATCTAGAAGCAGGGTTTTAACACCTAGTGTGAAACGTTCTTTGATTTATAATTTTAATCTCTCTCTTTTTTTTTCCCTCTTAAATATCTAGTTAGGAATAAGGTTCAACTTCCACCCACCGGCACAACTGCCCTTCCCCAGGTCACACTTCTTGCAGTAGAGATGCTGCCTTTAAGTATTCCAGTTATCTCTCAATTGCGTGAAGCCTCATGGGTTGCTTTCTCTTGCTTTGATCATTGAAAATGTCAAAAGAATTTGTAGAAAAGGGCACTGTTTTGAGACCCTTTGAGTTGTCTCTGTTGATCCAAGTTTGGTGTATTTTTATTTTTGTTTTTTTCCATGTGACACAGATTTTTGTACTTGCAGTGTGTGCACTAGTGTAGTGTGTATAATCTGTTTGCTCTGGAAGCCCTTTCTGCAACACCACTGCAAGCAGTTTGAATCATTTTTCACTCAGCTTCAGGGTGCGTCTTTATAAAATATGGTGGAATCCAGTGCTGGAAAACATGCAAGATTGACAACCCTGGAAATTGAAATCCCTGTTTATCCATGTACTAGATAGCACAGCCTAGCTGGAGCAAACTCTGTATCTTGGCAGTATGACTCATGATTAACCTGATGAGATGACCTCTGCTTCAGTTATTTATTATTTACAGAGCACTGAAGGTGTGCAAAGACTTTGCACAGTGAGAGCATCATGTTTCAATTTGTGTTTTCAGTATCTTTCTAGATGATGTGTTTATTACAGTATAAATACAGCTTTGTGTCTTTAAAAAGAACTATGAACTCTGCACTGGATTTCCCATGTTAAACAGATGTGTTTGCCTATAGTTACATTATTAGTTGTAGAAACTGATATGGCTGTAGAGATTGAACAAATACATGATAAAATGTGATCTTTTAGACTCAAATAGTTAACAATTTAAAAACCAGAATGCATCATGGTGACTTTAGCAATACAGATTTTCTGCTAGGTCACTCTGCGACTGTCCCATCAACATCATGGTGAAGTGGTAGGTAATGGAGGAGAGAGTTGGCCAGGTATGAAAGGATGGAGCTGTATCCAAATTATGCTTTTGGGACTCTTCAGTAGCATGCAAGTCCCATCGTCTCTCTGGGGTGACGCATGCTGAGGTAGAGCATAGCAAGCACACCATACTAGAAAGTTTGTTATTACTCTTTGATAAGCTGAGTATCATTCACATTTTATATCTGTCTTCTTGAGTTATGCATTTCCTAATGCTGCCACAAATTGCCAATTTTTTGCTTGGCCAGATGCGTACAATATCAGCAAGTTTCTTGGTTCGTGTTTTTTTTTTTGTGTCCAGTCTCTTTTCCTTTTTGCCCCTTTCTAGGTCAAATTCTGCATTTCATTATTACACAAGGCTCCCCGTGGAAAGGCCTTGCATCCTCAGCATTTTCCTTCTGGGCTCTTTATTTTGAATTCCAACAATTCCATTCCAGAGACCCTTCTCATACCTATAATGCTTGTATCTTGTTGCACCACTGCTCTGTAAACTGACACTTTTCTGGTCTGACTTAATAATTTTTCAACACCACGCCTGCAGCCAAAGGGCAGGTTTTAGTTGGACTTTTATTTGTAAGACATTTTATTGTACTTGTGTTTTTCTTTGTGTCATTGACAGAG
This sequence comes from Haliaeetus leucocephalus, assembly GCF_000737465.1. NCBI lineage: Eukaryota > Metazoa > Chordata > Aves > Accipitriformes > Accipitridae > Haliaeetus > Haliaeetus leucocephalus. Next base: position 1,279,636 of record NW_010972764.1, on the reverse strand, counting down.
GCCATTTACAAGGGTTTCATGTTTGGTTTTGGTTTGTTTGGTTTTGTGTTTTTTTTTTTTTTTTTTTTTTTTTTTCTTTATGGCCATTTTCCTTGGTATTCCTTCTAGAGCTTTATGCTCGGACTGTTCTGGAAGTAGATTTAACAACATGTCTTTCCGTAGTGATATGCAAATGACATCAAAGCAGAGAGTAGGTAAATAAAGGAGAAGGAATTTAACTGCAGAGGGATTACAAAGAGCAGAAGGGGTGGAGCTTGTAGGAAATAAGAGCATACTTGGTACCACTGAGAGGCTGGGCAAAAAAAAAAAAAAAAGGGAAAGGAAAGGTAGTGTTTTAGCATTTTCATTGTGTTTAAATGAATACCCTCTCCTGCTGATCAAAGAGGGTTTTGGCTGCCTCAGAAAAGAGAGGCATTGAGGTCTACGGTGACTGGAAATCTGCAGGCAGATGTGTCAATATGCCCTGATCTGTAGGGGGGCTAATGCATTCCTTACTCTGAGCTCCATCCTTCCTTAGGGCATAGTGGAAGGCGGCGTTCATGCGGTGGGATAGCTGGTCGCCTCTCTTGGGACACATCAAGCAGGAATGGGCTATTCCACAACCACTCACAACTTCTTGGATATGACTTTCCTAGCTTTCTTATTTACTTACATGTGGTACGTGCCACGACTGCCACATGACCTACATGATGGGCACTGAGTGGTCCTGTCATCATCTGCCAAGACTCTGTGATGAAAAGGAGGTGAGAAACCTGTACAAGTCCCAGTGCAAGCCTCATCTTCCAGTGTGAAGATGCTTTTAAAGGATCCCGTGAAGGAGCGCTTGAGGATGTGTCATCTTTTAAAAGTGAACTGACCTCTTGGCTTCTTTTAGAAATGTTGCTGGAGTGATGGGAAGGGCAGGGCTACTCATAGTCATGCAGAGACCTTTCTTCCTGGTCTTTTAACCCAACCTTCTCCTCAGACATCAGTACACCCAGTGTAGCATGCCAAATTTTTGTATCCCTAAGGAAATGGGCAAAGGGGTTGCTCTGGCTTGTCATGAGTGCATTGGTTGGCAGGTCTGCAGCTCCAGGTGAACTAAGGGAGTGGACTCATAAATGTGCCATCCTCCTGTGCTGAGGAGTGGATCTTGGGATACCTTATATCAAATTACGTTGCTGGTGGATGTTCATAGCCTGGGTTAGCCAGCACCCAGCTCAGGACTGAGTCGGCTCTGTATAGCTCAGCAGAAGCAGGTGGTTGTGTTACCTCTCTGCAGGATGTTGAGGGAAGGGGAGAAGGAAGCTGGGATCCCGCGGAGGGTGAGTGGAAGGGACAAGATCTGTGTGTGGCAGGAGATGCAGCATGATCTAATGAGCACAGCTTCTCTTGGGTTTTACCCTTCCTATGTACAGCAGCTAAGGTGGTCTTAGAAATGCAGCTGGTGGCTGGTTTCCCTTTGGGACAGGGAATGATTTGAGGGAGAAAATGGTGCCAATCATGAGCGAGTGCATGGATCTGGGTGTTGAGCCATGCTGTTGTCAGCTGATATTGGACTAAGCTTCGATACAACCGACTGCTAGGAAGATCTAGATTGCTTGGGAGATAGGGCCTTTGCTTAGGGTGCGGTGTTGGAACAGGGACGTAGACTTGGTACGGGACAAGATGAAGGGGCAGGCCAGCAAAGTGAAGTGGAGGCTATACTGGTGTACCCCGGGGAATGCCTTTGCTTATTGCTATGGGCTGTTGTCTAAGTGGGCATGTGGTCTTCCCAGCAAAATGCATGGCATTCAACTGTGGCATGTGTTGGTATTGTGGTTATTTGTTCATCCCGGGAAAGGAATCCCTGCCTGTGCCATATGTACATTTGTTTTTTTGAGGAACGCAATATGTGGGGTATGAAGATGTACAGAAAGGAGTGAAAAAGGGTGTGGACCATACTGTATGGCTTTTGGGTATAAATCTTGGTGGTCTCAGGCAACGCTAGCTAAGGATGTTCTCACTGCAAGTCATCTAGGCTTGCCTGATGGTGTGCTGGAGAACTGGTGCAGTGGGAGGGGGGATTTTCATAGGCAATTGCTATGACACCAGTGAGTGTACTGTGTGGCATAAAATGTAAGCATGGTCAGGAAGTTTCCCGTTAAGCACCTGTGGGGGTACTAGAAAATTTGGATGCAAGCAAAACAGCCTAGGAAGGCTGAAACAGTGCCTTTATTTTTAGAAGAATCTAAGGGAAGGCATAATCATTGTATGTGTTTCTATTTATGAGCTTAAGGTGACTTGGACACATTTTGACTCCGAATTTCAGATTCTTCAAAAGGAGGAGTCTAAGATATGTTTCAATGTATGCAATCTGTGCATACATACTGTATGCCTATAAGATTCCAAAGTAATAAATGAAAAATGACGGTTACAAAGCTACAGAAGTCTAAAGTGATTTTGGTTATGATGGAGACGTCAGTGACACTTCATGTAATTTAGTGTTTGACTGATGGAAACTGTCAGCCACTGAAAAGCCATTGGGAAAGATGTCACCAAACAAACTGGATTTTCACAACATTGTTATTTTGTGAAATAACCTTATAGAATAGATTTTTCTCCTGAAAGCTCTTAAATGAAAATCATTTAAAAAAGCATCATCATTAACAATTAGATAAAACATGGAAATGTAAATTAAAATAACTTTTTAAGAGGATACTTCAGACTTGGAAAGAACAGAGTATATTTATTTTATTTTATTGAGACACAAATACACAGAGTAGCACAATATATGCTCTGAAGGAAACCCACAAGAAGCTTCTGTGTATTGGAACAAATATGTCAAGAGCCATTTCTCATTTAACGTTAGGTTATTTGACATCTCCTTATTCACTATTTGACAGCTTCATTGGGTGCATCCCACCGGATAGTATATGATTTCTGTTGTGTCAAGTTTTACTACTTTTAAACAGACTTAAATGTAGAACTTAATTTTTTAACAATGATGTTGGAGGAAGAAAATACAACTATGATTTATTCTTTTTAGAAGGATCCTTTTTCTTTTTTTCTCCCCGCCCTACTCCACTCCCCCCACTTCTCCCCACACCCGCCCCCCCCCCTACGCACAC
>NW_010972764.1:1200155-1276537 GCF_000737465.1 Haliaeetus leucocephalus | reverse complement strand
AAAAACAAAAGTCATTTTTTTGTTTTTAACAGGTCTTTTTTTTTTTTTTTCCCCCCCCCCCCCCCCCCCCCCCCGTCATGCCGTATCTTAGGATCTAGGAAAAAATAAGCAAGTTTGTATTGACAGGAAGCGCAGGCATGTGCAGGGGTGTTCTTCATATGCATGAAACCTTTGTGAATACATGGGGGTTTAAGTATAAGCATTGTATTCATTTTGAACTTTGCCTTTTGTTTTTGAAGACTCTGATACATTGGATATTTTACCTGTAGAACGGTCTCTGGAAATCTTTACGCCTTCCATTATTTTTAATTTTGCCTGGTTTATTTTGAGAAAGGATTTACTAACTTGATCTTTCACAGAAGGTGTAAAATAGCTGTATCTGAATTCAGGATTTAGTGTAAAACTAACAAAAGGTAGATGAACGTTCGGAAAGATCTAACAGAAGCCATGATTTTCCCTTCAGACTTCTTATTCCAGGACTCTGATAGTTTTGTCAGGGTTTCCTATGTTTGTGATGGACATCTTCAAAAGACAGCATGGTTAGCCACACAGTTAATGTTCCTAATTAAAAAGAGGCATGTTTGTATGATGCCTCTGAATTATCTGGATATTAATGCAACTGAATGTGGTACAGAAGGGAGTTCTGTGATTTTTCTGTTGCAGTTCTCAATCGAATCAGAGATCTAAAGGGAAAATCTAGTATGGAAGATTGTCATGTGGATTGGTGGGTCCCCTTTGGGCACTATTGCCTATAATCATGGCATCATGGGGTTAGAAGGAACACTAAACAGTGCTTTCATTTGTGTCTTAAATCTTTGTAGGTGTGTGGGAAAACTTCTGCGGATGTATAAAAAAATCTAAATCGTCCTCTTTGCAGTGCTAATGTTAAAGAGCAAGGAAAGTGACATAGCAGCTGACTTATGCTATGCATTATGTATAATCATTGCAGAGACATTGGATGGTTCAGTCCACCTAAGCGTTCTCTGTAGGATACTCTCTCTGTTGCTTATCCAAGAACTGAAGGAGGAATCCAGAAGCTTGGTGAGATGAGTGGGTGTTTAGAGTGCTTACCTTGATAGAAAAGCTACGTATAAATAAATAGGTGGGGAGAAGAAGTGTTCCATAGCAGTGATGTGGGATGGGAGCTCTGAGCTGCCTCACCTCTCCCTTTCTTTCATATCAGTCTGCTAAACCTTGCTGTCACTTAAGCTGTTGCTGTAAAGAGAGACTATGTTGGTTATTCATGGGAAGAAACAATTAAAAGCTGATAATCGGCTAGGAGTTGAGAGGAGGTGGGAATGCATTTGCAAATGGGGGCGTGGGGCTGAGTGGATTTGACATACAGAAGTGTATTGTCCTCCACTGTATTTCAGTTGTCAAAGCCGTGACCACCATGCATTTGCTGAAATGTGTTTAATAGCCACTGCCCTTTAAAACTGTACCAAAGAACTGCAGGACTGAACCCACCACACGAAGGGTAAGCTTGCCTGTATTATTTAACTGAAGCAGGCTGTCACAGTAGTCATTTCATGACACTTTGGAGCTCAACCAGCAGTTCTTTTAAGTGGTAACTACTTAAATATAATCTTTATTTTGGAAGTTTGCCTAGTATTAATGTGCAGAATATCCACTAATAGTTTTGTTTTAGCAGTACAATTTTGTCCTTTAGATTGGCGATTCGCCTTTAAAAATGTATTTATTAAGTCCTTATGAAAGCTAAATCCCAAGTACTATCATGTACTTTTGTACAGTGACATACAAAATGGTAGAGAACTGTTTTCATTTGAAAATAATTTTTTTTAAAAACCCAGCTATTTGAAGTTGCTGTGTTGCTGTCTTCCTTCTGGTTTCTCTTACATCCATGTACAAATTTTGGCATGTTTCCCTGTACAGTTTACAAATATAAAAAAGTATGTCCAGATGGCTAAAGCAATAATCTGTGATGTGATGGTCTGCTCTCTTAATTATTCAACACGTACGACTCCAATCTCTGTGTTGCTTCTTCCCAATTTATATAGAATGTGACAGCTAAGCTTGCATTACTTTCGTAGTACCTCTCTTTTTACCTGCTTCCATTAACCTTGCCTTCACTCAAACCCACTTTTTATACATCTTCAAGATCTTACACAAATTTTTCATCCAACGCTAACCTTCACCTTCTTCATTCTCCCCTCAGCTGATAAAACTTCTCTCTTCTCAGCTATCTTTTTTCTGATGGTTATCTTGGTGCATTGTCTTCTGCTGCTCTGTTGCACAGATCTCCTCCCAAACCTGAACTGCTGCCATTCGTTCAATCAAGTAATGTTTTAAAACCTGCTCTTCTTTTTAATTTTTAATAAATATAGTTCCCAGTACAAGACAGCTTATAATAATGTGAAGGGAAAAGAAAAAGATGACAAAGCATCCTAAGCTAGAGCTTCTCCTCCTATCCTGCATCATACCTGAATTTGGGTAGAGGTGACAGTAGAAGGCAAGACACGTGGGCAGCTTTCAAAGCATGAGCTTTTGTAATTTAAGAGTACTTTTTGTTTTATATATAGTGAAGTTTCAGCACATTGTTAATACAAATTAATAGTCACAGCTTTACTTGTAGTTGTAACTCTGGTCCTGCACAGATTCCTAATTCCCAGTGGCGAAATTTCAAAATTCACTTCTTTGAGTCCCTTATTATACAAGGAGCACAGATGCTTTTTTAGCAGAAGATTACAAAAAGTGGGTTAACAGAAAAGCTAGGGAAGAGCGGAGTTTGAAGACTGTTCAAGAAATGTCATCGTTGCAGTAGTTACCATCTAGAGTGAAACATTCTTTTTGCCCTTCTAAAAAAATATGTAATTAGTTATGGGAAATCAACATAATTATGTAGCTTAAAACAAAGGTACTACGAAATGTAGCAAAAAACAAATGCAGTCTCAGTTTATGGCGTTGCTGACAAATATGATGAAAATAAGTATTAAAAATATTTTACATGTTTGGTCATTGCTTTTCTTATTAATCCCTGTTCAATGAGGTGGACTAGCATACTTTTATTATATTCAGGTTTAATGGGTAAATACGATTTTTCACAAATTTCATTTACTGAGGTGTGGAAATATGTAGTATAGCATCTTCATTCAGGGGCAGCATTACTAGGTCTCTGAAACTACATGTTGCTTTAAAAATTGTTGCCCACAGCTTTATATATTATATTTCATCTCTCAAGAGTGTGCCAGGGATATCTGGTAAGGGCCACTAACAGCATTGCTGGATAAATTGAAAGAAACTTCTGAAATGTAATTTATGTCATGTTTTGTGACAGTTTGTAAAGAAGTCCAGTTAACGACTACATGATTCTGTTGAAGTTGAGGTCTTTGCTGACTGAGCTATAACCAGGAGACAGATCTCTTTCCAAACTGTAGGGCTTCCTACTAGATGGGTGAGGGAATATTAAAGAAAAAATGCCGTGGACTGGCTATTCTGGATGCTGTTTCTCTTTGTGGTCGCAACTCATGTACTGTAGTACGTGCTTGTAAAAAGCTGTGCAATGGATTTTTCTTGTCTTGCCGTCAGGCATGTATGTTCACTTTTCACAAGGCTTGACGAATAACTCATAAATACAGACTTGTACGTACTGTATGGCAATACAAGTGAATAAAATGCAGCCTACGAACGTTGTGCAGAGCTCAGACCTCTGCAGAACGTGGGAACGAATGGCTGTGCTCGGTCAGAGGCGCATCCAGCCCAGGGTCTGGTCTCTGTCAGGAGCAAACAGCTCATGTCTCGGGGGAGAGGGGAGACCCCAGCAAGCAGCTACTGGGACTCTTCCTGAATATCCTTGCAGTATAAGGCTCGGGGAGTTCCTGAATTTCACGCTGCAAAATGGGAGTGTCTAGGTATTTCATCATCATCAGTGGATCTTTTTTTCTGAGGATCTGCCCAATCCCACTGTGAAGCTATGTCATTTTTAAAATCAACAGAATCCTGCGGTAAGGACTGTCTACTGAACCGCTGTTACTTACAACACCTGAAAGTGTATTTTTACTACAGAACAGCTTGTGGTTTATGCCATGTTGATGGTGTTGACCATCTTTTGGGCCCTAAGAACATGTGTTTGCTTTGCCAATAATAGTACCAGCTGGAAAAGGAGCAGGTGAGTGTCGTTATGGAGAGAAAGGAGAAGACGAAATGCAGGGATGTGTGTGTAGATCCCTGAATTGCTACAGTTCTTCCCTCTCCATTTCATTTTCCTGCACTAGCTGACACTTCTGCCCTCTCCTGGCTAGCTTTCTCTCACTTCATGCCTTTCCTTTGGCTGTTCAGCTTCCTCTGATTTTCCTTCCAACTTTCCTCACTTTTCAGACCTTTATTTGCAAACAATGATTACCATTTTGTCTTTCCATAAAGTTATTTTGTAAAGGAAAAACTGTGCTGGCTTTGTAGTGTCTATGAGGAATGGAATTCCTCTTTCCACCACCTCAGACCGACTTCTGGTGGCCAGGCAGAGGGTCCCAGTTCGGTGGATGCCCCAAGCAGCGCCTGGGGGAAGGTGCTCTGGGTGATGGGAGCAGGAGACTAGCTGTGAGGGCAACGAAACGAAACTAGAGGTGGGAATCTGGGGCTTGGGAGCACACCAAAAAAGCCAAGGAGCTAAGGGAGAGCTAAGAGAAAAAAAAAAAAGAGCTGAGATTTTGCTGGAACATGGGCTGAACTGCGTGGATTTGAGTACCTTTACTCTTACCTCTAAGCTGCTTGTGGTGCTCTGCTGTGTGGACCTGCTGGGTTGGCTGGTGCTTGCTCGAGGAAGCTGTGGTCCACTGGTGCTGTGCCCCGCTGATGAGGCTGACGTGCCCACGACGTAATAAATGAGATCTGAGGCATTACTACAAACTTCTAGCTTCACTCAGGCCGCTGTTCTTGAAGCAGTGCTTCCTTTGCAGAAATCACAAGTATCGCAGCTCTCGGAGCAGTGCTGGAGAACTAGCTTTGATGACAGATTCTTCTTTTATGAGTTGTCACCATCAGCTACAGATATTAGCAGACTTTTGGCAGAATGTCACTATGAATTTAAGGATTGATGTTTGACTGTGTTAGTCAATGACAGCTGATGGGTGACTGCCTCTTGCAGATCTTAAAATTCATGCCACTGCAGAAATGAACGGCAATATTAAAAAGAAGTTGAAGGAACGCAGTAATCAGTTTGTTAATTGAAGCTGACTCTCACTTTATGAGAATACAAATTAGAACATGCTACTCTGCCACATAGCAAACAGTCTGGACTGCTGGGTCCGGTGCTGAGACACGATAGTGTATGGCTGGATTATTTCACTGAAGAAGCTCTACAGCCTCCAGCCTCATCTTGAAGTTTAATGAGGTGATCTCTGAGCTATTGCTCTAATCTAATTGTGTATCTGACTGATATACAAATTGTTTTTCTAAAGCTTATACTGAGTAAGGGATGTATTTCAAAGTAATTATATTATAAAGAGGTATAGTTTTTATTTGTGCATTTGGCAGGGGAACAGGATTAATCACTATCGTAAAAACAACTTGGTGTTTTTGGAGACAATATTTAAATGCATTTTGGTATTTATTCACGTTGTGCCTATATATTATTAGGAGAAGCATGACTAAAAAATATCACAGTTCATTTGTGAAAAAAGTGAAATGTGAATGTCTTTTGACACACAACATTCACATTTTTCACTGGGGGAAGAGGCAAGCACTGTTATTTCAGACTGATGCAGCCCTCCTGATGCTCCCCCCCGCCATCCCTTTTTCCTTCTGGGCTCCAGGGCTTGTCACTAGTGGTAGTGCCAGGACTGGGAATTGAGAACATACACATTGCCTGAGAATTTAGCTAGATTTTTTGGTAGCTGTGATGAGAGGGCCTTTTTTACATATTTCTTTCTCTAGCAATCTTCCTCTCAAATGATTTGTAAAAATTTGAGGAGTTTGGCTTTAAGAAATCAAGAGCCATTACAGAAAAAGGCACTGAGCCACATTGTAGGGATGTTCATGTATTCCAGTTTTATGACCATATGACTGCTGATACCCTTTTTTCCCTGATTTGGCCGTATGTTTACTAGCAATACACAACAGCGGGGGCTTTTTTTGCTAAAGAGGAAACAACAATTCTCCCTGTCTGCTCATCACTTGCAACAGCAAGCAAATGTTCTATTCTTTTAATAAATTGTAAAAAGTTGTCATTAGCAGTACAGTAGACAAACTAGTTATTTTTAATAAAATTGACGTGACCAAAGATGAAATAATTATTACTAGCTATTTTAAAGTGTGTGCAGTAGCAATATGGGACAACATCTTTCTTTGGACTCATAATTCTGTTCTAATGAACCCATACAATGTATAGTCTGTTTCATTAGACAAGTACTTTTCTTTAGGTTCATGCTTGTGCACAAAGGTGTGTGTTATCTGGAGTAGTTAGTCAGCATGAGTAAATTTTTATCAAACTTTTACTGTTTTACAAACCAAGAGGTTGAGCAAAGCACCCTGGGGAAGTGGAACGAGTCTCCCACAGCAAGTTACATGAGCAGCACCTACGAGAGCAGACACTGGTGTGCATGTAAAGAAACCCCAGATGTGCTTGTGTATGCATGTACCCAGAACCAGTCCTGAAACTGGCATCTTTTGACCATGCCAAACTCTGTTCTTTGCATACTCACATTGACATGTTTACTTCATCTTTCACTGAAAGTGCTGTTAAACTGACACTTACAGAATCAACAGATAGTTATTTGAAAGCATCCTTGCTGCTGGACAGCTGCAGTTAGTGTGGCAACTCTCTTTTTATTTTTTTTATACAGCAGCTTATTTTAATCAAACAAAAGAAAATGTAGTTTATAATTCAGATGTAAATTGTATTTCCAACATGGTGTATTTTAACTGATCTAGAAATATTGACATCCTGATTATTTCGTTTTAAATATATGACTTCAGTTCCTGGAGGGAACAGTCCTAAATGAATCTGCTTGGACCTAGCAGTAGCAGTTACATGCCTTGCATGCTTGGCTGTGTTCACACTTTTTCTCTTTAGCAATAGGTATCTTTTGTTGGCTCAGCTAAAATAGCAAATCATGAATAACCTTTTTTTTTCTTCCCCTCATCAAATAATGTTGATGGAGAAACTAAATACTGTGTTTGTAAAAAATACTACCTTTACCTAACGGGCCTCATTCATCTTTATATTTCTTCTAGGCAAGCTAAATGAAAAAAAAGTGAATGAGGGAGAAAATAAGCACACAAGACCCTTTACATATAAAGGAAAAAATAATATATTGAAATATATTGCATTTTATAATTCTGCTTTTTTTTTTTCTTTTTGCATCCTCAGATTGTTTTACAGACCTGTAAAATGCAATTTGTCAGAAGCCTGATTAAAGATCTGTACTAGAAAAACTATAGAAATAATACAGGTCAATGTGCTGGTTCCCAAATATATAGCAATAGTTAAAAAGACAGTCAGTATCACCGTTATGGATATGCTTTGAAAAGTTTTGACTTGACCATTACATTTCATTGTTGAGAGAAATCTGCATATGGAAATTATGCAGAAATCAAGGAAACTAGGCTAAACTTTTCACGTTTAGGGTTCTCTTTTGTGTCTTACTCTCCGGGCTAACTATCACTTCTTGGCACAACAGTTGCACTTTCAGTAAGGATCAGGGCCTGTTTCAGGAAAGACTCCTTTGCCCGCTTCAAAGCCTCTGGCTCTCGGTTGCAGCGGGACTTCCAGAGCTGCGTGGGTTCGGAGCTCAGGCGCTGCCTCCACGGGCTTGCGCTCACGGCGGGACCTCAGGCGAGTGGATGTGCCGTGGGGTCCTTCCTCCGGGATGCGCGGGAGGGAGCAGTCTGACCCCTGCAAATTCTGTGGGAAAGGCTTTGGGTTTGAAGGCTTTTTTTTGAACCGGCATTTGAGAGTCTGTGATGTGGTATCTATCCTTCATTTTGCTTCCTAAAGACATAGACATAATCTTACCGAAACCTGAACTAGAACTAGCTCTTAGTAATGTACTTGTATAATCTGTAAGTTAGTAATATCCATTAGTTATGATATAACCCACATAAACTGGTTGAATTTAGATAAGAATAGTGTGTAACACTCGAAATGTCACCCTTGCAGAAAATGAACCATCAAAACATTGGAACAGGCGCTTTATGCCCCTATATACATGAGTGCGCAGAATTTCTGAGCAGATACTGCCTGCTGTGAGCCACAAGCAATTTATAGGGACAGATTCATATTGGTACATGACACCATAAGATATACTACTTAGATAGGTATATGAATCTAACTGCCTAGAAGTTTTGCTGCTGCCTTTTTTTTTCTGAAACAGAAGCAAATTTGTCAGAGTAGCTAAAATTGACTATTAAATTTATGTATTGCTCAGATGTATTATGTCTTTTATCTATTTATTTTAGTTTAAATTAATGAGGATTAGATGTGTCCAGGTCTTACCCAGAAGGCTACTAAAGGCAGCAAAATAAAGTGGTAAGAGAGGAGCAGTTCATCTTATGATGGCTTGTGCTACAGTAATGTTAGGGGTTAGGGAGCAATGTTTACTACCCATTCTGCTTTCTGAGTGTAGCTTTTAAAACATACTGGTCTTACTGGGGAGTATCTTTTAATTAACAGCCCTTTTTTTCATGTGTTTAGGATGTTTGTTTTACACAAATAGAAAGTTTCCGCCTTATTAAACAGCACACTGCAGTTCAGTGAGAACAAATGTATTAGAAGTCAATATTGCTGATTATTTTTTCTGGAATTGCTCCGTTAATTAGCAGAATGACATTTCTGCCATTATGGAGTTGTCTCAAATCTCCAGTCTTTCCCTCCTAAAAGGCAGTGATGTCTCATAACTGTGTGCTATAAGCAAGCAAGCTTGTGGGAGTCAGTAAAGCTGCTAGTGGTGAAAGTTTTTGGGTTGCAGCATTGGGTTGTTACTGCTTGGAATGTTTGTTATGATAAAGCTAAAGGAATTGGGTTGGATCTAAAATTATATTGACACTGTGAATATTCTGTTACTTATTTTATAAGTATCTGGTTATTGGATGTTTCAAAAAATCAGGGAGTTAAAACTTCAACTTTATTCTAGTACTGAATGAAAACCATTACATCGTTGATTGGTGTCTAGATTTTAGTAGAAAGGAGTCTTCAGCATTAGAATCTGCAATACACAACCTTGTCATCAGTCTTGGCAAACGGTTTAGGGATTAAGCTGGTGTCAGAACTAGTGACCCTCCCTCCTGTAAAGCAAAAGTACGTTGTCAGAGCATTGAGGTGAATCTTGTCCTACCGCTGTCCCTGCTGTGCTATACATACTCTACAGATAGGCAAAAAAAATACATGCTCTAGGGCTGTTGTTTTGTCAAAACAGTCAGTAACGTGAAGGAGCAATTCCTTTCCTACCTATACTCGCAAGGACTCAAAGCGTTCTTTGCTTTGTGCGGAAGGCAGAGTGAGGGGCAGTGGATCCAAGTGAATGTGGAACATAGATTTAGATACATTTGCTGTATCTAAAAAAAAAAAAAATTAAAAAAAAGTTGCAGAATTTGTCCCACACACATTAAAAATGAAACTTTAAAGTAGAAGAGTGGGGGAATGAAGAACAGTTTTTGAATCCTGCTGTGTGATAAAAGAAATCAGTATTAGTAAATTGGGTAATTGATGATAAGTTTATGAAGTAATTAGAGGAGCAGCTGATAATATACTTTTGAGGAGTCAAATACTACACAGACAGAAAACAATGTTGTTTTGTTTTAAACATCAAGAATGGTTTAATTTTTTTCTGTGGTTTGCTCCTCTGCTTGAAAAAATTTCTTTGAACTCTCTAGGTGCTTTTCCCACATGAGTGCAAGAAGAGTAGCCAGCTAAAAGAAGTGAGTGCTGTGGAGGACAGCATGACCACCATGAAAGGAAGCTGCCTCGTTGCACTGCTTTTGGCAGGACTTGGGGCTTTAGGAATACTGGAGCCAACAATAACAGAAGATACCCACTGCCACAGAGCTGAGCACCCGGTTATTGCATACAAAGGTAAGGGATAAGTGCAAAAAAACTTTTCCAGAAGTAGGCCAAAGACTGTGTAATCTCTTCATGGAAACCTCTGGTTTAAATATATACAGATATGGAGAAAAAAAAAAAAGTGCATTCAGTGCTGTTATATAGTAACCTGGACTGTGTTCCATACGTGTTAAATACAACTAGGCTTGCAAAGTTCGTTCACAATTTGGTGCTGAATGTGTGATTTAAAGGCGGGTGATTCATTTTCCTCTGTGATTAAAACCAGCCTGTACTGTTGCATGGGGTTGTTCCTTTCCAGGTGCAGGACTCTGCATGTGTACACTTAATTTCATGAGGTTGCTCTTGGCCCGTTCCTCCAGCCCATCTAGGTCCCTGTGGACTGCAGCCTTGCCCTCAAGTTTGTCAACTGTTTCTCTGAATTTGGTGTTATCTGCAAACTTTACAGACTGCACTCTGTTGCTGCCCCTTGGTCATTGATTAAGGTGTTAAACAGGACAGGTCCCAGGATCAACCCTCGTGATATTCCACTTTTTACAGGCCTTATGGTGGAGTAAGGTCCATTAAACATTTACGCTCTGGGCTTGATCATCCAGCCAGCTTTTTACCCATCTGGTTGCCCACCTGAAGAGAGAGACTGTAGCCTCCTAACTTGCAGTGAGGCAGTGTTGAAAGCCTTGAGATAAATGACATCCCCTGCTCTCCTCTCATCATTAAAACTAGTCATTTTAGTATAAAAGGCAATTGGGTTGGTCAGGAATGATTTACCCTTGGCAAATCTATGCTGACTGTTTTCAGTCACCTTCTTCTCAATATGTCCAGAAAAGTGCATTCCAAGAGTACTAACTCTATAACTTTCCCAGGAACTGAAGCGAGATTGACTGGGCTGTATTTCCCACCTTAGTTTTCCTGCAGTTACTGAGGACCTTCCTTCATCTCTGTGACTTCTCAGAGATGAAAAGTGGCTGGTTATCTCGGTGTCCATGGATGCAGCTTCTCTGATCCCATGGATTTAGATAGGTTGAGATCTTGCAAGTCATCCCTGACTCAGGCCACATCTACTGCTGGTAGATCTTGAACCCCTTTGCAAAATACCAGATGCCTTTGAGACCTTAAACAAAGGAGGTATTGAGTCCCCCAGTGTCATCTGTGTCTTCTGGCACTAGATCGCCTGCCCAGTTCAGCAACAGGCTTATATTTTCCCTGTTTGACCTTTCATTACTATCGTTGAAGCAGAAGCTGCTCTTGTTGCCCTTGACATTCCGTGCAAGTCTTAACTCCCATTGAACTTTGTTTAACATGACACATGTGGTGTTTCTAAAGTCCTCCTGGTCACCTTGTCCCTGCTCACACCTCATGCATACAGCCTTCTTGCATTGGAGCTCCACCATGGGTTCCTTGCTTCGCCAAGCCAGTCTCTTCATACATGTGGTTGCCGTCTTGTGTATTGGGATGGACTGCTGAGGAACAGTTGGAACAAATTGAAGAACACTTGGAGGATGTTGTCTGTAAAAACCTGAGGCATTTAATAACTTATCTGATTTTTTTTTATTTATTTGAATTGAGATTTTTCCATTAGTGTCACAACTTAGAACGAGTTTCAGATAGTTTGTAGCTATGAGGATATAGGGATTAAGATGTATTATATTACATATTGCATTCCTCCTGTTATTCTAAGAAAGCACATGTGTAATTTTTTTGTTCCAATGAATAAGGATTTATTGAATTTTAATTGAAAAAATATTTGTTTCCGTTCTTTTCATAAAGTTAGAGTAAATAAAGTTGTGTTTTCTACAGAAAGTATTTTTGTTCTGGCATTTTAACAGTTTAATAAGAGTAATATCACCAGCTGTCCCTTTCTCCAATACATTGGAGAATGAACTAAAGTTGTTACATTCTGTACCTGGGAACAGCAAACCATCAGTCTGCTGTGAAGGAAGGACCTTTATCTCTCATTTATTGAAGGACTAAATAGTATGATTTATTCTGATGAAATATCTGGTTTTCTTAGCATTCATGTTGGGTGTATAGTTGAATTAAAAATGTTATTTTTATTATAACATGCATACACAATGTTGTATATTAGAGTAACACAATTAAAATTCTGGCACTTAACTGCTTAATTTCACAAACTAAGGGATCGCTGCATGTACTTTTTTTTTTTGTACATGCAACTGTAAAAGCAAATAGTTGAGACTCATTACCAGAGCCACATGCTAAATGTTTATTAAAAATGTGTTGTTGGTTGAATTATATTCATAAACCATTTAAGAGAGTAGCTTGAACTTAGCCTGATCCTGGCTTTTAGACCTTTATTGTTCTCTGTTATATTTACTTTCTAGTGATGTCCTTCCAGTTCTAAGTTACTATGCTAAGGCTTTTTGGGGACAGAGACCTCCTCTGTCGTCTTGTTTCAGTTGCATCTTTTGATGTAGCCAGAGGTAGTGTCACAGTTAGAGTTTACTGAACAAAACCAATTCCTTTTTGCTGTAAATATATGTGGGAAATACAATTATATAGAAGCAATAATTGTCAGATTGTTAATATGAGATTTAGTAAGATTTTCAATGCCAGACTCTCTCTTGACCTTTGTGGTAAAAATATCATTAGTCTGTACATGTCCATGACATACCTTAGCTTTTATGAACTGATGTATCTTGAAAAAGTTTTCCTTTACTTAAAAATATTCTGACAAGCTGTTGTTCATACTCACTCAGATTATTGTATCTGTCAGGAATCATCAGTAAATCTTAGAAAGTACATGTAGAAATATATTTGCAATGCAGTATACAGGACGCGATAGCTAGGTAACATAGCCGCTGTGGGCACAGTGGTTGACTTGTAGTTGCAGGACTGCTAGTTCAGGGAAAACAGAAGATGCGAGACCGAAGGAAAAGATGACGGAGAGGTTTGTCTTTGAACCTGTACGTTCGGGATGGACTACCTGGGGTACCAAAGTATAAAAAAAGAGATGTGCGTGAGAAGAGCTACTCTGTGAATGAATTCTGCAGTAGGAGTTGGCAGGATTCAAGCAGGCCTCCTCCCAGTTTCTGTATTCTTCCTGTGGCATTTACTGACTTTGTGAATGCCTATAGGAAAATGCCCTCTGTATCTATGGACATTATTAGTGCTGCTAGACCAACACAGAATCCTGAAATCAATTCTTAACAGCTACGAAACCTTTAATTTGAATGCTGCATTAATACCCTATTCTGTAAAGTCATCTTGTAGTAATATTAGATCCACCAGAGCTAAGTACTTGGTGGGATGCTGAACATCAACCAAGGCTGAGTGGTACTAAGTGGTAGGTACTTTAAAGCTTGTAAACTCAGTACTAACTTTACAGAGATCAACTCTTTTGTTTTATTTACAACTGACTAAAGCTTTTTTTTGTAGTTTCTGGTATGCCGAAATAGGAAAATACTTATTTGATTTGTCTTCCTTTGAGAGGCATGGTAGATGGAGTATAAATTATTAAATAAAACTAATGGAGTGAGAGTCTGGTGTGGCATATGGATGAACACCTGCAAAAAACTAATAATGAGAAAAAGTAGTCCCCAGGAGTTGTCATGGTGAAATATGGAAAGGGTATGTATCTCCTGAAAGAGCTTACTTTCTTTCCCACTGCCCATCAAGAACTGCTCACTTAGGTGATGATCCTGTCAAGCTCCCTTTTACAGAGAGGCATATACTGTTTCTATCACTGATTTTCCCAGCTAAACAGTTTTAGCTGAAAGACTATGGTATATCTCCTGATATCAAACAGCAAGAATTTCATCCACCAGTTGAGAACCTTTACTCAAGTACTTTGTTTGCTTGTGGAAGAGGAAAGAGAAGTTGCAGAAGCAGAGGAGATGCATACACTTTCCAAGGATTTTTTGACATGATCTAAAAATCCCTTTCATTTTATGTCATACACAGTACTAATAATTACATTGTAATTTGTTTATCTGCATAATTAATGTTAGGAATGCATAACACACCTTTTCTCTCTCCCAGAAACTGTAATAAGAAAGTTTACTGTAGATCTGAAATCTGTTGTCATAGGTCTTCCCCAGACTAGAATAAGGCACTTTGTGCCATCCTTGGAAGCTGGAATTTTCCTTTTCTCATTATTTAAAGTTGGTAGGATTTATCACAGAGATCAGATTTATATAAAAACAGACCTCCAAGTATGAGATGGATTGCTAGGATCAGCCCGGTAGCATGCAGTTCAGTGTTTTATGTGGTGGAATTAACTGTGATGATGCATAGTCCCTCTAAGTTCCTTTCTTTCCAAGGAGGAGTCTGTCTCTAGATGTGCAAAGGTGGGCTAGTCTGTTGAAATTCAGGCTGTAAAAAAAAAAAAAAAAAAAAAAGTTTTAAAAAAATAAATCTGCCTGCATTTGTTACATGCATGTACTGAGGATTCATCAGCTATGCTACCGTAAGTCCAATAGAGGTGTTAGAGTCAAGAGGTTATAAATTGTGTGCAACTTACAGAATTGGGTGCAAGGAAACAAAGTGCAGGTGACAGAATTGACACACAGAGACTCATAGTGTGAGATTATCGGTCTTTGCATATGTTTCCGTATGTTTCCAATGTGTAAAAAAGTATGTATATTCTTGAAATAAGAGTTAAGAAAGAAAAAGGGCTGAAATAAGCTGGTCATTAAAGATAGAGCCTTACAATTTTCCTTTTTATTAAATTTTTTTTTTATCTGGGTATACTTTCATGTGCATGTAGGTATGAAGTGTTAGCTCTGTAAAGTGTATTAGGGTTTACTGATGGTCAATTTCTTGGAAAACATACTCTCTTGATATAGTAGAGAGATGTGTTTAACCTAAACAGTTAGAAAAGGCTGTGGAAACCAAACTTCCTCTGGGTAGGAACAGTGCAGGGTAAATAATAGGCAAACAATGTTTAGAAAAATAAGATGCCTATGAGAAACAATGACTGTTTATAAAAGTTGAACTATTCTTATGCAAAAACACAAAGCAAACCAGTTGAGTAGTGTAATGTTTGTCTAAATATTTCCATAGGTTTCAAAGCACTTAGCCACCTGCTCTACAGAACCTCTGTGGTAGCTCTCTGGGGAGCTGATATTTTTTTGCTGATTCAAAAAAAAAAAAAAAAAAAAGGGGGTGTGTGTTTGTATAAGTAGTTACAGTGCCCCCCCCCCCATTTGTTGAACTCTGAAACTATTAGACCTGTCAAAACTCACACGCTCAGCTGAAGAGTTGTGCTGTAGGCAGACCCCATCCATGAGGTAGAACTGAAGGAGCTAACCCAACTAGCTTAGTGGTGTGTGAGAGTAAGCTGGGGAAAAAATTGCTCCAGCTCCAACTTCAGCTGTGAAGTTGTAAGTATTGACTGTCCTGCAGTTTACCTGCAGAGAGTCAAAATTCTTAGGCTTTTCCATCAGAAATAAAGTGCAGTTGTCAGCTTGACTTAATGGTTGTTGAGGGTACAGCTGAGATCATCCACTCTGGGGCAAATGTCATTCTTTTATGCTCCCATAAAGTAATCAGACTTTAAGGTTGTGCTGTCTTAAAAAAGCTTTAGTTGACATAATTTTAGAAGCTGTATTTAGTGATATTTTAAATAGATGCTGTGCTGTAGAGAAATTATCTGTTGAATAAACATGCTCAAAAATAACATGTCTCAATCCATAGAAGAAATGAACATAAACCTTTCATTTCTACTTGAGGCTAACCAGAAAAGAAAAATAGCACAGGGTTTTTTTGTGGGTTTTTTTTTTTTTTTTGATTCGTTAGTTCAGGAATCCTAAGAAATGTATTTTCTTAACCTTATTATCTAACCACCACAGAATTCCCTCACTTGATGTTTGTCTAAGTAATATAGACTCAGTACATCACTCTGCTCATTTTATCGTGTGGTTTGTATATAGAGTGCATGCACTTAACATGTGCCAAGAGGAAATAACATGTGGGCTGAATGAAGGAGGATGCGTGGTGTATGAACTTGTTTTTGTTTGTACTCTCTTCTTTCCCCTAATTTTGTTGCAAGCTACTGTTTAAACTAATAGTAGTCTACTAAGCTGCTCAGGTTTTATTGCTTTTTCCTTCTCTTTCCACTAGTTTTCAAAAATACACTTTAAAGACCTCCTGCCAGCTTCAGCAGTGGGATTGAGGTGTATTGCTTTCCATCCCCTATCCTCTTTTGGATTTTTCTTTAAATAAAGATGATTCATCAGTGAAGAAAAGTTGACTGCTAGATATTGCAACTTTGGTTTGTGTAGATGATAGGACTATGAGATTGCTTGCACTACCCCACCAAGAACCAGCCCCTCTCAAGGAGGAAAATAATTCCTGCACCAGTTGTATATTTTTTTTTATTTTTTTTTTATTGAATCAGGTTTGCCTTTACTTTTGTACAGGAGACCAAGAGCCTGCTGGGGAATGGCAACTTTCAACTGCTTACTGTTAACTTCAAAAATTATAGCTTTGAAGATGGAAGGGTACTATCCCCTTACTATTTCCTTGAATCATCTAGTATCTATCTTATGCATTCCCATAAAAAACAGGCACGGCAGGAACTGAATTCTCTAAGCAAAGGACTTGCATACCAGCTAACTTTTTTTTTTTTTTTTTGCGGAAGTCATGATTTTTTAAAGCAAGCTTCAATTTACAGTTCTTTTGGCATCCCAGCCAAGTGCTGGAC
This sequence comes from Haliaeetus leucocephalus, assembly GCF_000737465.1. Lineage (NCBI taxonomy): Eukaryota > Metazoa > Chordata > Aves > Accipitriformes > Accipitridae > Haliaeetus > Haliaeetus leucocephalus. Next base: position 1,259,864 of record NW_010972764.1, on the reverse strand, counting down.
TATCATAGAATGTTAATAATTTGAATAAGTTTCTGATAATTGAAAATCAGCAGTGGCTGCAATGACTAGTGAGCTGCACAGACATGTACTATGAGCCCTTCCATGGCCTTTCCATGGCTGATTTCTTCCCTGTTGCCCTAAAGTGGATGTTTGGAGTATGTGAAATTTCCTGGTTGTTAATGAAGCAGCAGAATGAGTGACACTCCTGCCACATTCCACTAGCTGTACAAAGCGGGCAGGTGGAATTAAAATCTGGGTTTTGGGGTTTTTTTTTGTTCGTTTGGTTTTGGTTTCTTTGGGTTTTTTTTGGTTTGGTTTGGTTTGGTTTTGTTTCTTCTTCTTCAAAAGAGATGTATTTTTAATGGAGATGGGCAACCGAACTGGATGTTAAACAGATCAGCAACCAAGAAATAGAGCTGCTAAGCAGCTGAAGTTAGATCATCTTCTAGAAGTTTTGGTGTGTTTAAAGACAAGAGGAAACACAATACTGCCCTTACTGCCTGTTGCTGAATGTCGCCTTCTGCTGGCTATTGCATCGGCTGAGAGATCTGGGGAAACCCTTGGCCCCCCTTGGGCCTTACCTGGAGCTCTACAGTTTCCAGGAATCTTAGAGGCGGAGGAAAAACATCTGTTACTTTTTGGTTTTCCCCTTAATTTCTTAAATAAACTTCCAGAGATACTTTGTGCTTATTCGACAGACCGGGTGGAAGTTGAGAAGTGCAGTCAGTACTTCTTCAAAATGATTATTTTTTTTTTCCACATGCTTTCTTTCCTGCTTCCCTTCTGTGGCACTGCTCGTTTGCTATTGCCAAGACTATAGGACGTTGAATAGCAGCTGATTCTGTTTGCATGGCTGAACATGGTAGATACTTGTTACGTGGCAATTTGTCACATTCAGCTGAGACCACGCTTTGGATTGTCATAAGCTTGTCTCTCCACTTACAGTGCGCACTTCAGGTTTTGTTCTGAAGGCTTTATGGACAAAGAAATGCGGTTCTTGCCTACCATTTCTGAGAATGAGGACCTCACCATTTTACAACTAGCTCTACAGTAAATTGACTAAAGTAGTTGTTAATAATGACAGATACCTTGAGTTTGACGCTGCCCTTTAGAACAAAAATAATTTCTACGAAGACAGGTGCTGTTCTGTTGTTTGTGGGGTTGTGGTTTTTCCTTTTCTTTTTCTTGCTTGTCGTTTTCTTTTTTTGGCTTGGGGAGCATCTTTTTGTTTTTGTGGTGGGGGAACAGAGGGGGTGGGGAGTTTGTTCCACTTTGAAGTCCTGGCTCCAAGCTCTTACCAACATTAGTGTCAGGTTTTACCCCGTACACCCTTTGTGTTACGATATGACTTGTTTTGTTAGTTTTTGTATTTTTTGCATTAAGTATCTTCAGACCTGAAAGTATTTTGTGAGCTATAGCCTTGGGCAGAATTGATAGAATCAAGAAATTGTATTATGCTAAACCAATGTAAATAAAGACGTTTAGTACGTTCATATGCCAACATAAATAAGAATGCGTCATTGCAAGATGGTCAGTTCTAGAAACAAGGTCTTGCTAATTGCAACATGGGTATTTCCCCCCAAAATAACAGCATTGTTTAACTGTCAAGTGTGTTACGCAGTCAGTCTGTCCCTCTGCGTCACACTCGGGAAGACGGGCAGCAGCAGCGTGGGGCCAGAGCTGGTCACTGGAGGGGGAGCTGCCCTCGCTGGGAAAAGCATCACGGCTCTGTGCTGGTTGAGGTGTGAAGTTACTGGGTTTTGACTGGCAGAACCTCCCCAGGGCAAAATAAATCTTTCACCAGCGTAGGAAGGGCACATGGAGCAAGGAGTATTTCCACATGTCAAGACACAGCTGAGCTTCATGGCATGGTTTTCACAGCTCAGAAAAAGTCCTTATTATAGTAGTGTGCTCATCTCTGCCTATCCCGCTGAATGAGTCCCTACCCTGAAGTGTGGATCAGCTGACCTGCAAGGTCATTTACAGTGTAAATTGGGTGAAAGTCTCTCTTGGTTCATTCTCCTTCGTTCACTGATGGTTTTTTCTTTCTCCTCAGAATTCTCACACCCTTCTTACAATGTTTTTTATTTTAAATCTCTTGTGTTGATTAGCTTTCTGTACTTTCCTCCCCCTCTTCTGCTCTTAAATTATATGTTTCAGGTTTAGACCATTCCTCATTTTTAGAGATTGGATTGAGACATAATATTAAGACTTGATTGATAATACTACTGCTGTCTACAGCAGACTCCTTATACCTTTTTTTCTGGGCCATCTTGAACTAGCAGCTGATGCAAACAGGATATTAAAACAGAAGGAACATAAGTCCAGCGCAGGATAATAATTCTTGTGTTTCCCTGAGGTTTTCTCTCCCGCTTTGGCTTCTCCCTGGTGTATTCCCATCATTCTTCTGGTCTTTCCCTCTATGCCCTCTATTTAAATCTTAGGTAACATACTCTTTCTATACATATGCTGTCCCCCAGGCTTCCCTGTCTCTTAAAGCCTGTGAACTTAGCCTCGCTGTTTTCTCATTATGGTACTGTTGGTCCAGAACATTCCCTGAAAATTTTTTGGAAACTCTTTGGATCTTTGCTTCAGCACCTTTCATTAGCACTGCATTATCTATGTTTTTAGGTTGTATACCTTCTTGTGCCTCCTTACCTGAACATTATTCCATTGCTATTTTAATCTGCTTCTGATCTGATGACAGGCTTCTGGTCACCTTTCATCTTAAAACTATTGGATTTGTTGTTTTGGTTTGTTTGGTTTGGGTTTGTTTTGGTTTGTTTGGTTTGGGTTTGTTTGGGTTTTTTTTCCCCCTAACTTGGCAGTTTGTATGTGTTTTTGGTTTCTGGCCTGGATGTCTCCTCCTTTGCCTGAATATATGTGTGTGTGTCTGTGTGTTTAGATGTAAGAATCTTGAGTTAAAGTGATACAACCTGTAAACCATTCCTTCGAGTGTAGCCTGCTAGAGTAAATTGGTTTTAGTAGTTTCCAGTGGTTCCCTCAGATCTCTCTGCTTCCTGTCTAAGCGCCGCCTTCTAATGCATGTGAAGCTATTTACTGATACACAGAAGACTCCTCCTGGCTGTGAAATGTGGTGGAGGTGACTCCATGGTTGCCCTTACAAGCACAATACCTGAAATCTGTCTTGTCGTTCTCCAGGTGCCCGCCTTTGGAAATTCTTTGTTATGTTTGTTTTCTCTTGTAAGCATCCACTGCCCCTGAGCTTCTATCTGTTGTACAGCCAGGTGTATACACAATTCAGGAAGAGCAGGGTTGCTAAATCTGCTTCTGACAGCTTCCAGAAACCAAAGTTTAATGATTGTGAGAAGGACAGCAGTTTCCCACAGCTGAGATAGTGGAGAATCTAAACAGCGAGAGGGCAGATTGCAGTCCCTACTGTGTTTCTACAGCAGTGGGTTTGAGTTTATGTCAAGGTGATGTCATTCAGGCTGATACTTATGAGTATTCCATTACAAAATAATAAGAACTGATGTATGCAGTGACAAACGGGAGTAAGAATGACAGTTGAAAGCAGTCCGCAAGTAGACAAATATGAGTCTGTATTGCATTTAAATGCATCATGGGGGAAACCCCAGAACTAAGCCCCCCAAACTCAGATGCTTCAGTTTTGGCTCTTCCCTTTTCCTTTTTCCTTAATTTTTATTTTTTTCTTCATGGTAGTCTGCTGTCATGATATTTTCATGGCTCCTAATTTGAACAATGAGTAAAGATTGGTAGGCCTTTTGCTTTAAAGCTAACCAGGATTTGGAAATCCTGTTTCAACTCTCGGCTTACTTGACAGGCACTTTACATTTGTTGTTCAAAATACTGTGCACAAAATCAGGCAACTGAAAATTTTTAAGCACAGTTCTTGGCAACTTAAACTGTTGTTAAGCATACTTAGTTATTATTTTTAAATATAAGGCTATCCTCAAATGACTGATACTGTATAATTTAAAAAAATTATAACATCAGGTATGCCACGTTTGAGTCACGGGTTTGTTTCCTTAGAAGTGGGAAGGGTATGGTTAATGAGATCTCTTCCAGCTGCCTAGTGTAATTTTTTGCAAAGTAGGTTTTACTGTTTTTTGGTGGTTTTTTTTTGTTTGTTTTTTTTTCTTAGAATGGTCTGGAGCTCTAGGTTCATGCTGTTTCTGTGTATGATAGAAAAAAAACTCAAAGGGGCTGTAATTGTATATCATGGCTGATACCTTGTCACTGCATAATTTCTGTAGAACTCACAAGTGATTCCGAGTACATAAAAACTGTGCTTGTAGCGCTGAAACCGCTTTCATCTAGGTGGGGGTTCAATCTTTTTTCCTTTACACCTTCTTGTATTTGTATGCAGTGTGTGTGTTTGAACAGTGAAGCATAAACAATTCAAAACCCTTGTTCAGAAAAATAAGAAATAAGTAGTCATTGCAGCAGATGTTACTGTCTCTTCCCTGAGGGCACAGACAATCAGAACCCAAATTCCCTTTAATTATCCCAGTAATAGACATATGCACACACATAAGAATGCAGAAATATGTACTTCTAGCTGGGGAAGCTCTGGCAGGACGAAGAAAACAGGAATGCAGGCTGGATTTTAGACCTTGAGACTTTGAAGGTTAAAGCAGAGCGTAAAAGCAAGTCGGGGAACCAGGGCAGGGCAGTAGCTGTGACTGCACCTGCCCTGCCTGGGGAGCAGTAGGCAAATCGTGGAGGCAGTGACTTTGTGCCCGATGAGAGAACCAAGGACAGATGTGAGGAGTTGGGTAGAAGGAAGGACGTTTAGAGTCGGCTTAAGCAAGAAGTTCAGATTCACTCATTTAAAGTCAAGAAACATACATTTTAAGTATGCTCTATTGTCTGTTTTTCCCATTAATAACAAATAAATTACTTATAGCCCTGCCTTATTACCTCCAAGATTGTTCTGAAGCTGTAACAGTTGTTTAAAAAATGAAGACCCAATAAGCAGGTGTTGAACTTTCTGGAAAATATCAAGAGGTTTATGGTCTTGGGATTTGTTTTATTACAGATGATTTAAAGTGGAGAGGAACTTGGGGACCTGTCAGAGCTTCTAGATAAGGCTAGAGCTACATTTTTTTTTTCCTTGGCCTCTGCAGTTCTCTTTGTAAGGAACAGCAAACTTCAGGACTGTGTTACATTGCGTTGGATAATAGAAGGAAGGCAACTTCCTTGTCTGTGATCTAAAGAGACCTCCAGAATACTGAATCTTGAAAGGAGCTGTAGTTTTGAGGTTGTTTTTGTCTCTTTGTTCGTTTTTTCTTGTTTGTGGTTTGTTTTGGTTTGTTTTTTTTTTTCCCCTCCCTATAAGCAAAGATGAGCTCTGAACTGCAGATGGAGATCTGACACATTTTCTTGTTTCCAAAGGGGAACCAAATGTAGTGTGGTAAGACTTAAAAGAGGAATCTTTTAGTTTGTGGTTGCTGATTTAATCATGCTGGGCAAAGTTGTAACTCCATCTTTTCTTTTACAGAGGATTGGATTGCATTAGCTAACCCTGCCTAAACAATTTTTTTGATTTTTTTTTTCCTTGGTGGGAAGAAATGTTTTATTTTCTTATATCTTCCTGGATCCCTATTTTAGAAACTGTACAGTTCTTACTGTCTAATTACTGTCTAATTACCAGAATGTCTGTATTCTTCAATGTATTCTCTAGAAGAAAAAAAAATTCTTAATTTTTATAAGAAATATTTTTAATTTTCAATTTTATTAAAAATTAGGGATTAGCTACTATAAATACATATTCTTTTGTTTCCCAGTTATGATGTTCACATACTCTTAATTCTGTATTACTAAAGTCCTCAGTGTACACAGCCCTGGTATAAATATGTTCTGTATGGTAAGGACTAAATGCAATGTCTTCTTCATTAAATGGAATACTGAGTATCGTAACAGACCTATCTGTCCTAATCCTTTCATTCTATAGAGAAGCATGAAATGGTGTCCACTGATGCCATCTCTTTGTTGTTGAACTAGTACTTTTCTTCGCATATGTTGCGTCCAGTCTGCTTCTGGTATACGCCGTTTAGATTATTAGAGCCTTTTGGCAGCAAAGACTGTTAGAACCGTTACATCCATGACCCTCCTTAGCTTTGACATCTAGATGTTTGTACCATATATATGAAAAAGTGGACGTGCCAACTATGTTCTAATCGCAGCAACAGGTTGACCAGGAATTTCACTGGGGCTTTGGGCTGGGATTGACTTGGTTTTTCAATTTTTTTAGCACAGATTTGTCTCCTTCTGTAAGGTTTCAATGTTAGAGAGTTGCTTTTTTCTTGTTTGTCCATTTGACTAAGGTTCTTAGTGCATTAGTTTGTCCTTCTGGTACACTAAAAATTACAGAAAAGGCGCCTTCCTGGCCTCTAGTTCATCCTGGTGGAGTATATATGTGCTTGGCCTCTAAGGGTCAGATTACTCGGGTATTTTCTTGCTCCTTATACGTGACTTCAACTCTGGAACTAAAATGCAATGCTGGTACTACCTTTAAGCTCCATGATTGTAAGAAGCATTAATAATTACTTTCTCTGCCTCTGAAATGCATGCTGAAGAAGGACAGCATTAGGAGCCGTGGAGGAAGGGTTAATGAATGCCCGGAGTGTTGACCTGAGTCTGTAACCGTATTGAGGGCTCTTGGCTTTGCATCCTGCAGGAAGCCTGGAGGCACAGCCTAGGCACCAGGCACTCTGCAGCATCTGCCCGTGGGCTTTTCCCCAAACCTCCCGTGGAAGAGAGCTCCGCGGCATGGGCAAGGCACAGTCACCTTAGTGACACAGTTCTGCAAGACAGCCTGCCTCAGCAGTCGGGATCGTAGAGCTAAGGAGGTATATGGTCCTGGAAGCAGATCTGCCAACATACTGTTGCATATAGAAAGCATGTGTCTGGAATTACAGGTGTTGGAAAAGCAGCCTGTAACAGGCAGGCCTTCTCTGCTTTGCACTGAGCTGCTGCCTTCAAAGTGCTCAGCTTCTACCATGGGCCTTATGGAAGAATAGCAAGTAGCAAGGCAGATGTTCGTGCTCAGATTTTGAGCGGAGAGTAATTAGCATGTTGGTTTTGCTGGGGTACTTCTAACTCCTAGAATGAGTCTTTTCTCTAAGAGAAATGGAAGAATCTTTGCTGTGCTTACTGTATTTGTTACATGAGTTTTTTGGTGTATGATTTGCTTGTGTTGTCTTTGCTTGTCTTTCTCAAAATAAGTGGCACTTTTAAAGGTTTCATGGTTAATGCATCCGACAGGAATACACCCATTGGGAAAAGCCTGTTCTGGCCTGTTTTGCAACAGTGCTAGGCTAGGATAGAGGAAGGATTGGGTCCAAAGTAAGTACACATATGTAAAGAATGACTTCACAAATATGTAAAGAATAACTTGCATTTGTGTGGGTTTAAGCACTATGTACCAGAAATAGAACCACCATAGCTGCGGTGGGCTTCACGGCAGCTGTGGTTTTTTGAGGTGTCGCGCAGGTTTCTCTCCACTGCAACGACAGCCGGACAAGCCCTGATGCCTGAGCTAGCAGTCTGCTTGCAGCTGTGTTTTCAGAAGCTCATCTGAGGAAAAAACCCCACCTGTATATGCTAACTTATATTGTCACTTACACATGTTTGTAACTATAGCTGCTTTCTTCCCGTTATTTACTACTCTTTTCTTTTTTAAAAACCTTATTGGTCAAAATTATTTAAAACATGGAGTCATTGTACACGAATGCTGAGGAACACATGCCTTGAATCAGTCCTAGAAAAATAAGTTATGTTGTTGACAACCTAAGCCTCAGCTCCTTTCGGATAAGCAGGGGTGAACTGTGATTCGTTTTGGAAGTAGTACAGTCGTTCTTTGGCTGAACTGTCATGATGGAGTCTTTTTTTTTTTTTTTTTTTTTTTTTTTTTGGAACCTGTGGAATTGTATTTGCACTTATTTCCTTTCTTTGCTCAAGCTGCGGTACCTTTTTTCCTTTCATCTGCAGCAAGTCAATGACCTACCAGCAAGGGTGTGTTTAATGCATTTCTGTGAGGAGAGAATACAGTGAAAGAGCTAGAAAAGACTGGTGAGTGGAAATGTAAGAAAAAAAGTATAGACAAAAGTGAGTTCTAAAAGATGCAACAGGCTCTGGCATGCCATTTTTCTTCTCTTTTTTTCTTTTTTTTTCCAAACACAGAGGAGTGCTTATTTTCCTGAAGTTGTTCTGAGTGAATATATTATTCATGGATATATTTATATTATACTGTGAATTTTAAAATGAGCACTTAACAATCACACTGAATTGGTACCAATGATGCGTAGAAATTCCTGATGAAGACCTTGTTTTTCTCAGTCCTAGTTTTAAAACAGCTAGGGACAACGGAGTTCTGAAGCGTCACAGCAGAGTGTTTACAAGAGCACCTAACTGTGTCCTTAAAGAGCGAATGTTGCACATAAATCCTGAAACAGGGCTCACTGAACAAGTGACGAGGTGGATCGCCACTTGCCAGCCGTGACACCTCGCTTCACAGATTCCCCTGGGGTTACTGGGGCTGGCACCGGGGCGGCGGGGGTGGTGTAAGGGAGTCAGCGTGGCACATCACTGCGGAGACTTCTGACTTGTCCCGCTGCCTTTGAAGAGGATAGTAATGTAACTTGAGTATCACAGGAGGAGAAGATCTAAGTTAGGCTAAAATCATTATGCAGCTTCAAGAAGATGGGGATTATTTTATCATCCTTAGATTAGATACATTTAATTATGAAATAACTTTAGCATGAGGTAGTATATTTTAATTTTCTTATGACAAGATTAGTGAATTTGTTGTACCGATGCCACCCAGAGACTTCTGTTAATATTGCAAATCTGCTAGTTTTCAACTGTGGTGGTATTATTATTATTATTAATTATTATTATTATAATATTGCTAACAGAATTTCTTCAAGAAGGTGGTACTGTGCATATGTTTAACTTTGTGCTTACTATTTTCAAAAAGGACACTGTGGCATGAGGTGTCACATACATACACGCACGAATAGACACTACTGAAATTTTTAATATCTATGTTAATTTTTTAATGACAATTATTGTCTTTGTTATTTACCATGAAAGATCACTTCTGAATTCAGTTCTAAACATACCACTCTATTCCTTATTAGTCATTTCTCAATTTATTTTACTGTTTACTGTAGCTCTACTTTGAAGGGCTAAATAATGAAATTTAGGTTAGAGAGAACTTCACTATTTCATTTGTGATGAACCGTAAAGCTCAGCCCTTAGCAAGTCCTTGGACAATGTAAACCAAACAAGCTATGGCCTGTTGGGCAGATACTAAATTTAAAGTAAAACTGAGACAGATTTGGGGACTTACATTTTTTGTATGAGTATCTAACATCTTCCTGCCCAGCTTTGATTGTTAATCTCCTTTGTCTTTAAAGCTCTTTAGGAGACTCCCTGAACCTTTCCTAGGAGCTGACGGGACTTTGGTGCATTTGCTTTGCCATAGGTTTATGAGCCATGACAAACTTTGTTTCCTGTTAAATCTAAGCTATTAAAAAAAAAAAACAAAACCAACAAACCGAAACCCCTGGGAAAACCCACAGCATGTGAAAGAGAGCTGTAGCTTTCTCAGAATCCAGCTTTTTCAAAATCAATTTTTTAGTTCCATGGGAAAACATGCATATTCTTTCAGGAATGTTTTTGCGTTATAAGGCCTGCAGATTTCAGTCCTGTAATAGCAATTAAAAACCCCACAAACCAACCTTTTTTTGCTAAGGGTAAGTATGTATTGAATATCCTGAAAGGACCCAGCGTGTGTTGGAGTCCACCTGTTGTCACGACTGTACGTACACCAAGATATAGTTTTCCGTGGGTAGCTTTAAGTTTGAGACTGATGTCTGCAGAACCGTAAACATGCATGCTTACTTTTAAAGGGCGGGAAAAAAACAATCCAGGTTGAAAGTGTGTCTGAATAAGTGTTTTCAGTATCAGGAGTAACGAGAGAAGTCATTAGGAGCTAGGTGTTTTACTGTGCTGCACATGAGCTGAGGCAGAGGAAAGGGAGGGTTGGAACTGGAAAGGGGAGGGTTGGAACTGGAAAGGGGAGGGAAGCTGCTGTTTGTCGCCTGGGATCAGCAGGCTGTATGATTAGGTTATGTGTCAGCAGGCCAGCTTAATTAACTTACACATGTGTTTATAGTGCTGTTGTAGGATACAACATCTATAGCTGTGTTGTTTTGTAAAGCTTGTCATGTTGCATCTACATGAAAACTATTAATAAAGTGAAATTCTAATTGTCTGCTACTTTACTATGAGTTTTTAAGTTGAAGAAAAATAATTCATAGATCTTTAATAGCTCGTTATGCATTTTTGACTCTAAGGAGATAACTTGTAACAGAACTGAAAGGTCTTGTTTCACCTAAGGCTTTTCAGCTAGATTTTGCTCATTAGATGAAAATAAATCTAATTATTCTGTTATGTAAATTTTCTGTAGTGTAACTCAAAGCAGAATTTCACCAATAAGCTTTTACTTTTACAGCTTACATGGTTTTGATTGATTGTCTTTTTTGTTTGTTTTCTTTGTTGGTGGTGTTTTTTGGTGTTGTTTTTTTCTCTTACAGAAGTATCACAAAGTTGTAGCTTTATCCCATAAAGGCTTATTCTTGCGTGACACATGATGCCACTGTGACACACGAGATACAGTTTCAGAGTGTTTGCTGAAAAAAAACCCAGCCCTAGCTGCCATTTGCTCTTCCTGACCTTATTCCCTCAAGCAAGAACACTGCTGAATGCAACAAAGGCAGGATAAAATAATTTATATTTTGGAGGGACAGAGGGGAATCAGGTTTCAGAAAGATTTCTTAGCAAGTCCTTATTCTCTTCTTGTTCTCTAGCCTGGCTTGCCATTCCCTGCCTGGCCCCTGCCCCCTTGCTCCAGACCTGGAAATGGTCTCAATCACCTGCTTGCTGGACTTTGAAGCTTTATTGTGCCTTGCTGAGCCAGCGGGACAAGTGGAAGAGAATTGTGTCCTTGAATCTCAGTCTTTCCTGTAGTCTTCTGGCGCCGCAATACCTCTGCGTACTGAAATGTCCCTGGCCTGCCCATGCTATGGAAAGCTACTGCTTTCCCCGTTTTACAGGAGACCAAGGGTCTTATCTGTCCTACCACTATGGAGCTGAAGTGCTCCCGTTCTCAGCTGCTTGCCTTGTCTCTCTTTCAGAGACTGCTGTTTCCACAGTGGGTCTGGCTTTACCCGCGTGCAGATCTGCTGCCGAGCCAGTGGCGTTTTCAGCTCTGCTTATTTGCACGCAGCAATACAAATTTGAATGTTAATACATTGGTAGCCTGAGTGGTACTTTGGCACTTTAGGAGTAGACTTGTGTGCGATTCTGCAAGATTGTGTGTTGGAGGCAGAATCCTCTGGGTGCAAGCAGAGGCAGAGAGCGAGCCCAGGGAGCCGTGGCTGCCGTCTTGAAGAGTGCAAATTCCCCGTATGCGTGAGGCAGCTCTTCCCACGGCTCGTGCAACCATGTGGAAGGCGAACGCAGCAGCCAAGGGACTAAACCCATGTCCTGGGTTGTCCTTCCAGCCCCTCTTGCAGCCTCTGCCCACTGGGTTGGTTGGACTCCCAGCCTGGGTGCTCTGTTCCGTCTTTAAAGCCCTGATTTTTTCCATAGGATATCTGTGCTGTGGTTCTGTCAGTTATTCATCAGTATTATGATTTTGTCTGAATTTCTGCTAGTTTATAAAATGGTTTTATATCCATTTCTGTCCTAGTCACAGTGCTTGGTACAAGGAAAAGTAGCCTCTCTGCATCTCTCAGAACTGAGAGCCGTTTCTGGTTGGGAGTGTGTGTGTGTGTATTTCTTCTGTGAAGACCATGTGCATATTCTATGTCCATGTGGGCAATGTCTGAGGGAATTTATGGAGATTTTAGATACACTGGCCGATGAATTGATAAACAAAGTTTTATTTGGTTTTATTTTTCTTTCTTTTTTTTTTTCTCCAGTAAGTGAGACTCTTCAAGACTTGCATCTGTATTTCCTTATCTTCATGTCCTAACTAATATCTCAACTTTTAAGAACTTTGCAATTGATTGTTTCATACAAAATGCATGACTGAAAAGTTAAGGTTGCAAAATCAAGTACAAAAAAGTTAAGAAATGTCTCCTTTGGGCTTGCCTGTGTAGCCTTATATATATAAATATAAATAGAACAATAAGTATGTGTAAGGCTATATAGGCCTGTAACATATATATGTGTGTGTGTGTGTGTATTTTTTTTTTTTTCCTCCTATAGAATCCTGCTAGGTTCTATGCACAGCATCTGCAGTAGTAGCTGATGGCAGCTGTAATCACAGTTATCTAATATGCGGCCCTATCCCCTTTCCTGCCCAGCGTTCAGACCCTTATTTGAGAACCTATCCAATACAGATGGAATCAACAGTGAATTTAGCTACAAGTTCTGCAGAACGTGTACAAACTGCCATTACAGGCCTGAAATTGCCCAGATGCATAGAGGCTGTCATTAAAAATGCAGAAGTTAGTTTTCTGACACCCAAGTGATTCTACTGCACGGTTCCATCTGTTTTGCCAAAGTATATGATGCTACAGCTTCTGCACAGTGCGTTTAATGGTTCTCTGCAATGGCTGAACACGTTTTGACACAGAATAACATTTTTCTCCTGGGCCCTCTCCTTAGCAATGGATGACCTACTTGTACTAAAACTTTAACATTTAAATTAGGAACAAATCATTCTGAAACAGGCACCAGACATGGATTATTTCAACCCAGACATTTGCAAAAGGAAAAATATGCTCATGAGTGAAGAAAAGAGCTTAGAATGGGTTTTGGCAACCTGAGCTGCAACTGGTGATACCAGTATCAAAAATTACGCTTCCACAGCATTCTCAGGGGGCTTGGTGTTGACTCTGTATCCTAAATGGTCATGACCAAGTGCTCAGCTTTGGTCTTTCTATTGACTATTTCACAACTGTAGTCTTCAAATAGATGGTTCCGTGGCCAGTTGTGTCGTACATACATAGCCTTCTTCACCCTTCATTTATGTTTCAGACCACTGCTTTGTGACTACATTAAAAAAAAACCCAACAAACCCACTACCAAGAAAAATGCTTCAATATCTTGAGAATTGGGAGGGAAACTCTAGAGGATGAGGCTTTTGTACAATTGCACTTTCTCTGAAGAACCATTTATATTGTTATAGTGATTTTACATTACGTGGTATAGTGGTAAAAGTCTCTCATGTTTCCTTAGAGGACCATACTGAGAAAACTTGAAGCCCCACAATATCTGCAAATGTAATGTTGGCTACCTGATGTACTGCAACTATGACATTTACAGTAACAGTTGTATTTCTTGATTGTTTTTAGAAATTGCCCCTTGGTTACATGTGTTCAGAGCAGAAGATGCTGTGGACTTCTCACAGTTAACATTTGACCCAGGACAAAAAGAGCTTATTGCTGGAGCAAGGTGAGAAATCTATTTTCTTTTTGTGTTGCATCAGACTGGATTTTGTTCTTTGTTGCTAAGTAATATTGAGCCAAATTCTAACATCAGCTTGCTCTCGTGTGACACCCCTACCTTCCAGACCCACTAAACTGAACATTATGTATGTTTATTTCTCTTATTCCTGACCCAAGTTAAAAGATGGACTGCCTGCTATCAAGGATCCTAATAGCTTACACTATTCTCATTTTTAAGAGGACTGTCCTGCAGTACTCTCAAACTTTGGATGCATACAGTAGAACAGGCAGATGCTGTATGACAATGTGACAAAAGTTACCATAGCATAAAACTTATGATGATCCCAAATTTGGCTACACAATACGGCTCTTTGTGCTTGGATGATTCTAATAATTATTCAGTACAATGCCAGGAACGATCTGGTAAAGACTGCAGAATTAGTGGTAAAGTCAGTGATAATCATAATTTTTGCACAGTAGAACAGTACTTTGCAAGCTGTGATGAAGTGACACTGTCTTAGTTGTCAACATTGAAGCAGTGACAGTCCTCGAACACCATTTTTTTTCTTCTTTTAGCATATGAAATATAGTAAAATGTTTTGGTTGGCAAAAACTTATTATTTAAATCTGCCTTCTGAATATATTTTACTCTTGAATTAACAAAGTTCTAGTCACTTCATTTTTCTGTTAGTTTTAGCATTGGAATATACTTCTGTTTCCTAATTTGTTTCTTAGTTGAAAATGAGGTTCAAAATACAGTCATAAAGTGCACTGCAAGAAATTTTTTTTTTTACCATGTGCCAGTGGAAGTTGCTTATCTACAGGGGCAAAACTCTCTGAGTGTGGAGATACATATATGTCTCTGGCCCACCTGAAGTGGGATATCCTGTGCACTCATGGTGATTTTTCTATTCTGTAAGCTGCCAAATGAAATGAGGCATGAGCCTGTCAGCTGGCGCTCTTCCGTAAAGACAGCCAGCATAAGTCAGAGAGCTGTCTGAGACTCTCCTCAGTCCCATGGAATTTTGTGTTGGATCAATGCACACTGTATAGATCTCCATAACTGATGAAGAAAATTCCTCCCCCCCCCCCTTTTTTCCTCTCTGCTGTTCATCTGGGCTCCAAATCTCAGCAAAGAATATGCTGGTTTAAACTTGTGCTTTTGATGAAGCCTTTTGAATCACTATGGGATAAGCTTTGGATGACTTTGTTGAATGGTCAGAGACTACGAAAAAATGCCAGCTGCCAATTTTGCCTTTTGCAAAAGACTCAATACAGTAAAAGCAATAGGATTAATTTGGTTTCTCCATAAGTTAATACTTCTTCAGAGCTTCATATCTCTTGTAGTGCCTAAAGTTGCAAAATTAGAAATATGTTTTTAAAAGCACAACAGAAATCTTGGTTTTCCATGGTCCAGTATAGTTGGCTGTTATTTGTTCACAGAATTTATTGGATTTTTCCTTTCCTTATTCTGCATTTCCATTTTAAATTCTAAGATTTTCCACAGTGCTGTTGTGTTTGGCCATGGAGACATCACTTTAGAATGACTGCACTTGCCAGCAGGTTTCTCTAATTGTACATATTATTGATATTAGTATGTCCTTTTCACTACACAGTTTTCTCTTCTTGAAGCATTGTGCCAGACTATGTGGTGAAAGTCATTGTATGTCATGGAGTCATAGAGTCAGAGACCAGCAACGCGTTGTCAGGGTGCTGTAGTCCCAAAAATGCAAGTGTTGATCTTGCTGATTATGCATCTTTTGCATGTAGTCCCTGCTACCATGTAGAATGAATCGTTTGCTGTGAATACGATGTTGAGTTTTCTGCTTGTTTGCAGGAGTGGTGTTTGCAGCCTTTCATAGTCTCAACTGGCTGCACTGATGTTTTTTTTTTTCTTAACGCACTGTTTATAGTTACCTTTCACTCAGGGCCATCTGAACAGAGCATTAATATTACTATACTTGTGCTATGGCCTGTGGATAAAATTTTAATACAAGTTTCTTACACATTCGCCTCACAGGATTCACATATCTGAAGAGCCGTTAGAAGAATTCATTTTTTGTCCTAAGCCACAAACGTGCTCTCATAAAGACAGTGAAGAGAATGCACTGTTAATTCCTCCTCCCTGGTGATATATCTTTTGATATACAGTTATTTCTCTTAGAATATTCCAACAATTTTTTTTTTAATTATTATCTTCTTGTACCAACACTTCTGGACTGAAAAACTAATAACTATGTGCAATGTGATTTCAGTAAGATCTGAACAGTTAAAAGTTCCTGTTCAGTTGTGAAAATGGTAATCTGTAGCCCTCCAACATGGTTTTCCCTCTGTACCCAATCGATGGTAGAGAAAGGAAATGTGTGATGTGGCACGTGGCAAAGCTACAAATAAACTTAGATCACTCCATTTATGCTGCCAAGAGAAGTGCTTCCATTATGATTTACTTGTCCAGCATCCAAACAAAACCAGGGGATGATGCTTGCACCTCTTGATTTCTGCTTTAGTAATGTGGTTTTCTTCTAAACCAGAGGAATGATTTTCACAGCCAGGAGCTGTGTCTTGGCTCAGCTTAAGTTTATAATGGATTTTTTTCACCTTAGTGGAGTTTAGTGAACTGTTCCCCGAATTTCATTGTCTTAGAAACCAAACAAAATAGTGTTGTGAAAATTTGACACTATTGGAAATTTTTAAATCCCTTTTCCATCACTGATATTCACTGCAGGTAATTCTCTTCCATTTTTGAAGTTCTACAGCCTCTGAAGAGGTTCATGACTTGTTTGTCTTAATAAGCAAGGTAACAAAGATCCCAGCTGGGATCCAGACTGGATTCCCGTTGGGAGCTGCCAGTGTCATCCAGCTACGTAAAAAGACAGATATGATCCCACGATGCCTGAAAAGTTTGCTTTTCAAATTCCTCACAAATCCTGTACCTCAACTGTGGGGAGTGTCTTTATTTCTCAGGTCACACTCATACGTGTTTGCTACCATGAGGTCTGATGCTTTTTAGTAGCAACTGCTTTAGTTTCTGAATATTGCTATACAGTACAGGTTCAATTATACCTTCTGTTTTAATTGTAAAAGGAGCTAGCACAACTTTCAAGTTTAACGAGGCTTGCACTTGTCTTTGTGTCAGAGTCACCTGACAATCATTACGCCTTCCAGCGTAACAGGTCTGCTTAATAACCTATACTGGATCTGAAGCGTAAGTGCTGTCGTACTTTTGTTTTAAAACAGCGTCATTTGGTTTTCTGTCAATCTGCTGTGCAAAAGGAGATATGACATCAGATGACTGGTGTTCTGAAAGTACCTATCTGTAGTTGAAGTCATGACTTAATGTATATACAGTTGATCTGTGCTAGCAGTAGTACATGCCCTGCTGCAGAATGTGGCAGAGGGAGAGGAATATCTTCTAAAATGACTGATGAGTTAGCCTGGATCTCAGTAGCAACCTACAGTTGCCCCGCTTGCCTGGGACATCTTTGCACAAATTGTCTGTGTAGAAAAATTCATTTAGATAGCTGAGAGAAATGGGGAAGTGGGGTTGAGGGGGTGGGGACAGACAGGGGAAAAGGCAAAGGGAGAAATTTATCTTGCCCGACTTTGATCGAACAGCCCAAAGTGCATAGTGAAGACAAGCGAAGATTACAGTTCAATTTATGAAGCTGAATTAAGAGAAGAAAAATGATTTTTATTATGGTTGCTGGGTGTTAAAATTTGCATTTGAAGAATGTGACAGATTTTTCAGTGTTATGTCAATTGGGTCTAGATTTAATTTAAAAGAAACTTTTTTTTCTTAATAGGTATGTGCTAAATTGTATGAGATTATACATTTATGTAAAATGGAAAAAAAAGAAAATAGATTAATGAGAAACACTCTGCAAAGAAAATTCAGTATAGATATAAACCAGTCATTAGTACGTTACAAAGACTATTGGCTTTTGACACAGGGCAATGTAGCTATGTTCCCATGAAACTGTATCTTTAAAATTTGCCCCAGGCGTTGTTCTTTTAACATCACATATGACCTGGCAGATAAAAATAAATTAGTTCTCTTGCAATCTGAAACCTTCTAGGGAATTCATTTGTTTTCTTCAAAAAAACCCATATGGCAGGGCAGAATTTACTTTTATAATTAAGTGGCATCAGCGAAGGATTACTTTCAGGGCATTAGCTCTTCAGTAAGCTCAAGGAAATGAGAGACTGCTTGTTTATCTTATTCTGATAAATCCTGATAAAATATTCTGGTGAATATTTCTCGGTGTGTTATTTAGTGGACTGACTTAGCATCTAAGCAAATATGATAATGATTTCTGTATTTTGAAATGCCAGTACGCATGGAGATTCGTAGATTTCCCCAAGAACAACCTTGCCTTCTTTTCCTATGTGGAAGTCCTTTGCCATATGTCCTGCAGCATTTTCTTTGTTTCTGTCTTGGAAAGGTCAATTGAGGGGGGAAAAGACCAGCTCAGGGGAAGGATACAGCAGTGTCTGAATTGCCCTGGCAAATTGTGCATTGCCTTTTTTCACCTCGTTCCTTGACAATGTGCTAAACACCAGTCCTAGTTTCTATAAATCAAAAGTTGTTAAAAGTGTTCCAGCCATTTTGATAGAAAGAGAGTCAGCTAGAAGCACGTCTCAAACCCAGTAAGGTTAGGGCAAAAATGTTGGCGTTCAAAATAATTAGAAACATTTTCCTTTTAATCCATTCCTTTTTCCCTTTTTTTTTTTTGTGACTTTTAAAATTTTTTTTTCTTAATGTTTTTACTAAGATCATGCAAGAAGAATTATGTCAGAAGGAACTTGTTTATTTAAAGGAAAAATGAAGTAATCCTCCTCTTCCCAAGCCTCTTGTGCTTGAAATGATGAACTGGTAGGAGCCTAGCTGGAGTTCATTCTTAAGATGTAGTAATTTAATTTTTAAAATTCAAGTTGGGCTAGTTCAGCTATACTTTAAAATTATGTAGTTACTTATCAGAAATGGGTCTCAAAGCTTTTCAACTTTTTTTTAATTGGATAATATATATTTAGACAGATCTTATATTATTTTTTACACAGAGCTTCCTAATAACAGTGGCTTTCTCCTGTATGTTCTCCTGCAAGTTAATTAAACTTGCTTTGAGGATTATAACTTGCTTTGAGGTGGCTTATTGCCTCAGTCACTCCTTATCTCGCTGATGAAGGACTGTAACAGTATGCCTTTTCACTTAATTAGATGTGTGTTTGGGAACGTTAATTTGAACCATTACCACTACTTGCCATAATAACAGAAAGGCAAATTAAAGGATTCATTAACAGTGGTTTAAGAATCTCTAATAAAGGAATAAATAACTCTACAGGTTTGCTTCTTGCTGTTGTCTGCTCCCAGCAGGAGAATCTGAGACCTTCTTGTTAATGAGAAGCTCTGAGCACTACATATTGGGAGAATATACAGGCACCAGGAATTAGTGCTATATTCTTTGAACATCCATCAGGGTTTTACTGCTCATTTAACACTTGGTTCAGGGTAATCAATGTCTGTCCTTCCACTGATTGATCTGATCTAATCTAAGGTATGGCTTAATGTTAAAACTAAGAGAAATTATCATCCTACCAGCAGAAAGAGGAAGGTCTTTCTCCCCCTACTGCTTCTCTTTCCTACCTTGCTAATGGGTTCCTAAATATTTTTAAAAGCTAATGCTTTGTACCTCTCCTGCTCATGCCTTGTTCCACCATGCAATTTTTTCCTCCTTTGCACCACCTCTGGTAATAGTCTGGTTGCAGAGTAACACCAGTCAATTCACTAACCCCACAAAAATTACTCGTTTTCTTGTGCTGATTTGAAGTCTTGCCATTTTAATTAGTGGAACTAAAATGATGCATCAGAGGAGAAGCCCTGGAGTTGACTCGGGGTAAGATGAAAAGAGAAATGGCAGGAGTAAATGGAACTTCTTTGGCAGAGAACACTGCTGTTTCAGTGTAAGCCACCTTTAGAAATGACATCAGATGACTGGTGTTCTGAAAGTACCTGTCTGTAGTTGAAGTCATGACTTAATGTATATACAGTTGATCTGTGCTAGCAGTAGTACATGTCCTGCTGCAGAATGTGGCAACTTATGCCTTCTCTGGGTTCCTGGTTAGACTGTGTTCTCATGCCAGTTAGCTGCTCCTTTCTTCTGCAACGACTGTTAGTCCAAACATACAGTTTTTGTCCTACATCACCAGTTTGGTTCTTGCTGAACTGGTGTCTGCCTTTATGGCACTGAAATGCAGGGCAGGGAGCTACCAGCTGGCCAGAGGCTGATAACCATGATACAGAAGAAGTCCTAGGGAGGTACCACTTGGAGCAGCAGTCAGGTCAGTGAAGGACTCTGCCCTGCCTCTGAAACGTCGGTGCCTTGCACCAGTTCCTACGGTGCCCTCGTGGGTGCACTCGTCTTGCGAGAGATGTTAGATAGGCGGGGGGGGTGTGTCTCATCCTCGTTCCAAGAGTACAATCAGAAAATTTAACAATGCAGGGATGCACACCGTGCACGTGACCTTCACCTCTCAAAATTTGATGGGAGCAAGATTGCGTTATGTATAGAGGTGTGTTGACATCATGTGCTTACCTTGGTATGCATCCTGCTTCTGAATTTCCCACGTACAGCGAGCTTCCACTGAAGGGCAGGGCTCTGCTGGAAACCAGCAGCTCTACCAGACCTCTACACAGGAGGAAGATTCAAGGCTGGCTTTGAAAATGTGGGCCATCGAGTTTAGTATCTCCTTCCTTTAAGTACCTTTAGCATTAATATGATCACTTACATAATTCTTGATCATTTTGTTGTTGCAGTTTCTTTTGTTAATAAAACAATAAAATAAAAAAAAGTCTAAACTTTGGCTACCTTAGACTCTTTACCTCCCCCCCCCCCCCAAAAAAAAACCCCCAAAAACCCAAAAAACCCTCATGTGCCAAACTTGATTACTGTAGGAAAAGAGGCCACAAAAGGTGTGAACTGTCTAAAATTTCTGTTTATTTAAGCCCATTCCTATTACTGGTTTTTTGGAGGAGATCGTAGCATTTAAATTTAATTTCAAATTAATCTTGGAAAGAAACAGAAGATTAATATATTGAATAATGAAATAGTAACAAGACCACATGGCTGTGGGTGAGTATTGTACAGTGTATGCCATATCTGCCAAAATGTAAAAACTGGGGGCATGTACTGAGATATGTGTTGCAACATTAAAAAGTATTAAAGATTTGGTCAGCAGCAGTTATGAAATACAGGGTTAACGTTTTGGTTGAGGTGGTATTTCAGGATAAAGTTGAACCCAACAACAACTTACTAAATAAATAGCTGACTAAGCCCACAAACTACTCGGGACTAAAGCACAATGTCCAGAAAAGCCTTGGTCTGCATACAGCAGAGGTGCGCAGGTGACAAATATTCCGAGGGCATCTCCAGCTGGTGAACTTGGGTGCTGTGTGTGAGAAGCAGGGGCCAACAGGAGGAGCTGGTAACGTGTGTTGGAGATGACGTGGCGTGGTGGGACTGCAGGAGGAAGGTGAGCTCCAGGGCCGCGGAGATGGGCCACTGGCGCCTTTCTGCTTCTCCTGGAGAAGCCCGTGGCAAGAAATACGTGGAAGTGATGTCTGGCTGTTGTTGGACGTCTGTGCAGGAGGGCTATGTTCTAGGATCTCTAGTCACTGCTGAGACTGGATGTGGAGCCACAGGGAAGTGAATCTAGTAATATTTGCTAATCCTGAGGAGCAACCATCAGAGAAGAAAATCAGATTTTACAGGACCTTTGAGTGGATTAATTTAATTTATAATGGGATTCTTTCCTAATTGACTCCAATAGTGTTTTTCTGTTTGCCACCCTTAGTGTCTCGCTGATCAGCCTATGATCACCTGAGTCTTCCTTTTTGCCCTTTTGAATGTTAATAAAACATGGTTAGTCTTTCATTCCTCAAGACAGCCTGTAATTTTAGAAATTATTAAAAAAGAGCAATAAGATGACCAAAAATCTTATTATTCACTGTAATTTTTAGGTTGAATTAGCATGCCCTGCTAGTCTGAAAATATTTATCTCTGTGTATATGCCGTTTTCACATCTTTATCATTTATCAGTAAGCTACTTAATTTATTATTATCATTTGCTGAGACTTCTATTTCCTGCAAAATGCAGATGGAAAATGACTTAAGGACCATTCTGCTTTTCATTATTGTGATTTGAATGTTTTCTTATAATAGTTCAACCAGACCACTTTGATTAGGTTTCTTTTATTTCCAATGTATCATCTTTAGCTTTTTCACATATTTTTCCTATCGTATCTTAATATTACCAAATGAATTTTCTGCATCATAATTTTTATTTATATTGATTATCTCCTTTCCTCCTATTCTTATTTTTTCTTTTTTTTTTTTTTTTATTTCCAATTCCAGATTTTACTACACTGCAGAACTAGAATTGGCTTTTACCCTGAGCTTTCCCATCTTGATCGTGGAATCGTGACTTTTTGCTTAATAGTTGATTCTTACAGTGCTTATACTTTTCATTTTTAGTCTTAATATTTTTTCCTTCCAGTAAATTGAATAACATTTTCTTCTTTCATGTGAAATAGTTTCCTGAAACAAGTGCACAGGAAGGAATCTTTTACTGGTTTATTTCCAGAAGATTTGATAGCATATCTGGTCATGCCTTAATTTACTGAGTTTGCTGTAAGCCCTGTTTATTGATTCAGGCTTTCAATTGCAGATGCATATGGGGGCTTGGGGTGGGGTTTTTTTGCTATTTTATGAGTTTTTCAAAAGCCTAATCTATAGTACGTTTTCCTAAGCTGTATGTGCCACCCTAATGTTCTTCTAATTCATGTCTGTGTTTAATGCAACAGTATTGTTGTTGTGTTCGTGTTTTATAGCTTGCCATTTCACAAAGAAAAGGGTAAAGTGCTGGATTTAACAACCATTACTAACATGCTACACTTTTGAAACTTTATAGGTTTTCAATTGATTTTTTTGACATGGACTTGCTTAGGAACAAACAGAAGATTAGTTTTATACCTTTATCTGTAGTCATACTGGATGTATTTACTGCAACAGATTGAAATACATTGTCACCAAGGAGGTGACTGGAGCACGCTTTTTGTGGTGCTTCATCCAGTTCCTACTGATACCAGTAAAAGTCTTTGCCATTGGGTTTGAGCAGGCTCTTGATTAACAGGTTTTAGTTACCATAGCTCAGCTAGAAAAGTTGTTCAGTGCTGTGAATGGAAAGCAAAATGCTTATTGCCTGCTGGCTATCTGAAGGAAGACAAGTTGTGTTTTCTTCTCATTACAGTGTCCTTATGTTTGCAGATTTATGTAACATATTTGCTTTCCTCATTCATTAAGCACCAAATGGAAACAAATTTACCAATTACCGCCAATGTCAAATCAGTTTAATACCAACATGTAAAGTTGTATTTGTCTTGCTTTTATTACCACAGTATTCGGACAAGAGACAGGCCTACATGCGAAGAGGTCTGTACCTATGCTTCAGAAACGTACTTGGTCATTTTTATTTCTCATCCTTTGTTGCCTTCAAAGCATAAATGCGCTAGAATAAAGCTAAACAGAGGTTGAAAAATGGCAATCCAGGGCATAATCTCAGTAACATATTGAAAAAAGTATTGTCACCTATCTGGTGAGCAGCATCATGGCTCTGCACGTGTCATGAAAATTGGCATTGACTTTTTCTTTGGACTGCCAGATTTATTAATATCATGTTTCCAGTGTGGTTTTTTTACCATCACGCTTGCTTATTTATATTTTTGTAGCTTTTTCTCATACATGTGCTTTCTGAATGAGTTCTCCCATGTTAGAGGTGCATGTCTTAGAATGTTGAACTATTGTGTTTGTATAGGTAAATGTAATCCTGCAAGTTTTACTGAAGTGGGCACATTTAGGTAGGGACAGCTCCGACTGCTCTCCGAGTGCTAGTTTTCCACTTGTCCTGGCATTATTTATGTAGCCACAGTCACTCTGTGCTGTCCATTTGCTCAGTTTACCTCTATGTTGCTAAGGTGTAATGCTTTTACTAAGTCTTGCACGTTGCTTTTCTTCTTATTCCATTTTCTTTCTGCTGGCTTTATAAAGCTGAAAATAATATTTTAATTGGTTATTGGCAGCCAAAGCAAGTTGAAAAATGTACACTAATTAGCTCTGGATCTTGGCTCATTCACATGAATATAGACATGTTAGTGTCCCTTACACTTATAGGGTCAATATTTCTAATTCCACACTGGATATAGTGATGGGTAGAAGTGTTGTGCTCTACTGCATAGGATACAAATCTCATTTTCCAGGAAAAAATCCCACAAAACTTTCAGCCTCTTTTTTTTTTCTTAGGCTGACACTGTGTTTATGTATTCATTAATTTAGATGTTTTACAGTTTGGGACAATAGCTTATGTTTTAATAGGCTGAAATGATGTCAGGATGAAAGTCCGTAAAAAGACATTAATAAGTTGATAATCTGTCTCAAAATGCCACATCAGTGATAAATCTTCAGTAACTATCTTAAGATGAAGAATGCCTAGAGATTGACGTGACACTGTGCTAAGTACTGACCCAACAACTAAAACCGTGAGACCAGACTGTCTGCTCAAATGTTCTGCAACACAGACTGCTTTTATTTGTACATGAGGTGGGGCATTTATGTGCCACTCCTGTGAGTCTGATACCACGGAATTAAGAAAACAGTTTATACCTGCTGAGGATGCAGTTCAACTTCTCTGGAAGAGACGAGTTGTTCTGCTTCTCTAAGTGGAAGAAAAGATTTGCAACAGCACTGAAGTTGTAGGTTTCTTTAACTTTGATATCTGGAGTGGAAGAAGCACAATCAATGATGGTTGATGGAAGCTTATGTGCAATGAGATGAGGAGCAGACTGAGTATGTTCCCTGCTGAACATTTCTGAGCAAGACCTTTTGCAGATGTGAAGGTATTTTGTGTCCTTACAGAGAGAGTTTAGATGGGTTGGAAAGACTATAGGCATCGCTTCCTGACGTTTCAGTGAAAGTCTTTCAAGTCAACTTGCATGTACCTTGTGGGTGACGCTTTGTGTAAACGTTGTCCTGCAATGTTTGCTGTGTTTGCCCAGGTCAGGTTTCTTCATGACTCAAACCCAAATATTTTAGTTATTTCTTTGTGGTGATTTATCTGTGCTAATAACAAATATTCTGTCTTTATTTTACTTCCTCATGAATTCTTGCCCTTAAGAGCCTGCTGCCTCTTGTGTTTTGAGTAACTCCCTTTAGCAAAATTCCTAGGAAAGTGACCTGATTCCTGTAAGTCCACAATTTAAGTGGACCATATATGTACCAGAGTCAATAAATAAATACACATAGCTGCACCCCAGAGTCCATAAATAAAGCTGGCTATGATAGTGGTTGTGTTTCTGAGATATATGCTTTGAAAAAGATATTTTTTGTTTTTTAGACACACTTTGGTTTTGTTCCTCCCCCCGCAACCCCTGCAGGCTCATTTAAAAAAATTAATAGAGATGTGAACTACAGGTCCTGACCATCTGTGCCCATTGACAATACCTCATACCTCTTTGGAAAGAATTAGAACTAATATCTCAAAAGATATGGCCTAATTTTAATTTGGATTACACTGTTACCAGTTGCATGGATGTAATATTGCAGATCATTTGTGACTATTGCAAATATTTAAATTTAAATTTTAAATTTACTCATCTCTTTGTTATGAGTTTTTTCTTACTTTATGTGAATTTGTTGAAATCTTAGAAATTGACATTACGGATTTGTTATGAATAAATTAAAATTGAAGTAACTTATATTAATCTTTCAAAATTGTCTTCCTTTTAATTTTTATCTAGAAAACATAATTACTCTGTAGTGGCATTGGAAAATCAGAATTGCTTTAAATAAGGTAAAAATTAGGCAGAAGATGATTAAAGAATATATATGTGAAAATGTAGTAAAAAAAAACCACATAATGAAAAGAAGAAAAAGAGGTGTGAGAAGACACTGAGAAAGAAAGAAAAAAAAAAATTGGGCAAGAGGAATATGGGCATGGAGCGTGGAAGAGCCTTACTGCAGACCTAGCATGAAAGCGAATCTGCACTAGAGCAGGATGTGCTGAAACCAGGTCAAAGACGGTCTGGTATTTGCTCTTTTTTATGAGGGTCACGGACTGATACCATGATCGCTGCCAACAGGGCTGGTTTATCAGAAGAGGTGTAACAAGGCAGCTGCTTTAACTAGATGGGCAGAGTACGTGGGAGGAGTGGTGACCGCGTGCAGGTATCGCACCAGTACCTGCTGAAGGAGGCGGTTCTGGTCCGCGGGGCACGCTCACCTTGCTGAGTGTCCGAACCCAGCGTTTCCCCAGGTTTCAAGCAGTGCCTTTGCATCTCCTCCCAAGTTCTGTAGGTGCAGTGATACCGCTGTAGAGAAAAAGCAGAGTGAGAAATGCTTCTGTAAGAAGAGCATGGGCTTTTGAAAAATGTGCTCGGTTTGTGTGTAGCTCCTGCTGTATGTGGAGAAAAATCCTTGGGTTTCAAAGAAATTAGACCTGGTGTCAGGACTTCAATCAGAATTGTGAAAACTCTGTGGCTTCTACAGACACTCCATCGTACTGGGCCCCTTTGCTTCAAACTTTACATATCTGTGGCTGAGCTAATTGCGTAAGGTTCCCATCATTGTGGAGAGAAATGGGCAGCTTTAACCTGCCTGTCCTCGTCTTCTCATTTAGACATCTAACACTGGTCACGCGAATCTGCCAAAGTACTGAGCGTTTCTTCTCATTGATTCTAAAGGAAGACTGGAGCAATGACTCAGATGTACATGTATGCAGTATAAATATCTACTTTATTCATATGCAGCCAGTCCTTCAAGATGAAGATCAGTTTTAGAAATTGCCTTAGTCTTTAGCCCAAAAGGCTGTGTGTTAAGACAGTCCCTGAAAGAATCGAGTCCTGACTACCAGTCACTTTTAAATTTTTTCCTGTCTTTTATATTCATTAATTATGTTTTTATTTAAACACTAGTAACTTTTTTTTTTACTTAAACACTAATAACAATTAATTTTTATCTACTATTTTTTTTAACCCCAGAAACTACCTCTTCAGGTTGCAGCTTGAGGATCTCTCTCTAATACAGGTATGTTTTGTATTTGTTTTCTTAGTTCCTCTGCATGATGTAGGTAAGCAGATGTTTTAAAGCAGTTAATCAACATATTCATAAGCTTCATAACTACAGATGAGTGTGCATCTGTTTTTGTCCTCTTTGTGGCCCCATATTATATAAGTCATATTATCCATTTTAATTCCAGATTAGCCTTTGTCCCAGGCCATACAGACCTGATGCTACCTTCCTCTGCTGTCATTTTGTTAGAATGAATCTATAAAAAATGGAGGCTGGGAAGGAGGATCATGTTCTCTTATAAAAATGTTTCAATTTATGATTGTGCAGCTTCTGTATTCAAAATTTATTGTTATTATAGAGAAAAGATTTTTTTTATAATGATAAATACAAAATTTCATTTATACTTGCTAAAGTTAATTTAGGCAAATGAAACGGCAAATTTTCAAGGAAGAAATATAGTGTGAACACAGGTATCAAAGTCTCAGTTTTGTATATAAGGCAGCTATCTACTGTTTAAAACTTGTTAAGACCTCGGAAGGTGAAACAAAGCCTTCTAGAGGCAGTTAGGCTTCATAGAAAGGTAAGTGAGAATCCCTGATCAACTTATTTTGCCCTGAACTTCATCTGACTTCCATATACCAGCAAACTCATCTTCCCTCAGTCTTCTGAGTGGTGTTCCTTGCTTAGGTTTTGTTGGTTTTCTCTTTTGTTATTTTTAACCTTGGCATCATTTCTAACCTTCATTATTCTCCTGTTCTTGGCTCTAAGAGGTGTTTTAGTAAATTTAATTGAGTTGGATAACTTGCTAAGGTGAAGAAATAGAAAATCACAATGAAATAGAAATGTATGTTTTTTCATAATCTTTTTATTTTTGCAATTTAAAATTAACTAGCTTTAGATTCAGTACTGTGCCTATTATTTCATTAAGTAATGCTATACAGTAGAATACGGAAAAGTAAAATGCATTCAGATAAGGCTGTCCTTGTGATTTGTAGAACACCTTGTGTATGCTTTAATTAGGCTTGCAGACTTCCCTTACCTTCCAAGACTATTAGAAACAAGATCTGAAGTTGGCTTATAATTAACCAAAATGGCAGTATTGATAAATATTCAATTTCGTTGCTAGTGCTTAAGGCTGTGACTCACCAGGCACTTTTAATATCCAGAATTCAGACTGTACTTTCACCTTATGTGACGTACTCAATATCCTGGCAAATAATTTCAGTTAAATCCTGAATGAAGGTTCTTGTTGAGAGGCTGCACTCGGAGGTCTCTGATGGTGCTGTTGTAGTTTATGCTGCTAATTCACAGATTGAAGTTCACAGCTTTCCTCTGTTAGGATAGGTATCAGTAGGCTGAAATTACTAACGAGGGAGAAATCTGTAGTTTACAGAGGTTTATAATTGTGCTGACTGACTTGAACAAAGACCCACCCCAATCAGCAAAAAAAAAAAAAAAAAAAAAAGACGGAAATCATGTTGTTGATGTGATACAAGGTTACTAGGTTTTGGGCTTATGAATGTGCAGAAGCCTTTAAACAGTCTTCTCAAGTTGACTTTTGGTAAAGTTTCTTATTCCATCTTCAATGCTGTAGCACCACTGGTTTGCCTCTGTATCTTCAAACCTTCTTCCATAACCCTTTAGGGAGACTGTATTTCTAAATCAAACCAAAGTATGTAATTTTTTTTTCTTTCACCAGCATATCTTTACTACCCCTACTCCAAGTATTCAGTTTTCCCCTTATTTTCAGATCGACTGTTATGACTCCTTCCTATTTGTCCTTCACAGATCTTCTCTTCCTCTTCTTCCCCTCTGCTTCCCTTCTGGTTCTGTTAGAGTGCCTCAGGACACCCCTTATCCGAAATATGTGTTTCCTTGGATATGCCAGTTATGGCAGCTCCAAATCAGCTGTGAGGTGGCTGGAGCCTTTGTTTTGATGCAAGTAAGCCAGGATGTAAGGTGAATTGTTTAGGACTGTCAAAACTCATTACACAACACACTCAGGTCATCTTGTACTCTGTTATGAAAGTACCAAGTTAGTCACTGATCTTGTAGTCATAAAAGTAGGTTTGGGAGAGTTCTCAAGAGGCCATTTAGTCCCTCCAGGTACCCCGGGGCAGGGGCAGGGGTCAGTGCTGCTCTCCCTACTGGTGGTTACTTGTCTGAGCTCTTCTTCCAAGTCTTCAGCCATAATAAAGATGCATGGCTTTTCTCAGCCTTTGTTGGGAAATGTTAAGACACGAAGAGAGTCTCTGTCTCACGCTGGAAAGTGTGAAAGCTTTAGTAATGAAAGAAACAGTAACCATTCCTGTGGAAACCTGGAATTCAAACTTACAAGCTACCAACCTGAAACCCACTTAGAGCCAAGAGTGTATTTACCAAATGATTCACTGAGATTTACAGACCTTTCAGATAAGTTTTGTTGGAACGACAGAATCCTAGCTGCAATCCCAGTCATCCCAACGTGTTTTATAGGATTACCTCAGGTGTAATCGAAGTAAACTTTGACTTCTGAAACTTTAGGGCATGTGATGTCTCTCTCATTCACATGGGGTGAAAGAAATATTTTGAATAGGATTAGTGGATATAAAGTTTACCACGTTAGCAATTAAAAATTACAGTATTTTGAAGTTCCAGATCTTTCAAACCTGAAACTCTATTATGGTTGAGAGAGGTAGGAATAAAAATGAGAAGCAAAGTAAAAG
This sequence comes from Haliaeetus leucocephalus, assembly GCF_000737465.1. Taxonomy (NCBI): domain Eukaryota; kingdom Metazoa; phylum Chordata; class Aves; order Accipitriformes; family Accipitridae; genus Haliaeetus; species Haliaeetus leucocephalus. Next base: position 1,230,593 of record NW_010972764.1, on the reverse strand, counting down.
TTATATGAAATCCTTGCAAAACAGAATGATGGAATTTCACATGAGAAATAAAGCATAATGTGGTTTAACTCATTAATACTGTATGTGCTAGTTAGCATTTGTTTGCTGAGTGACTGAACACTTTGGCGCTTTATGTACAGACAGAAGAACTTTTCTTTTAGCATTTTTTTTCTTCACACAGTTGTCATAATAATAATGATGTAAAAACCAGGTTTAATTCTTCTACTTATGTTTCTCACTTTGACTTCTTTGTATGAACCAGCCTTTGTAAAAACATGCAGATGTTTCACAAGCTAATAAACTGTTTTCTGGTCTGGAAGAAAAAGTCACACGGTGAAGTGCTAGCTGGAAGAAGCTTTCAGTGTAGTACAATAACAATACCAAAGGGCTAGAAACAAGACAACCTATACACCTCTTGTTTAATTATTTTAGAAAATTGCTCAAGCTCTATCTTTGCTATTGTGTGTCTAAAGGAGGAGGAAAATTGCTGACTTTTCCTCATGCACAGCAGATCCTTCCAGCATGGAAGCAAGGTTGATTCGTAACAATTTGCATCTTCCTTTTCTACAGTTTTCAGTTAGACTTTTATAACCGTTTATTTTCTTTACATTGATGCTTTGATTTCTTTAGTTTGATTCATCAGTTTAATCTTTCTTCTAGTACTTTTCTATCTGGAAAATAAAGGGAATGCCTAAAACTTTATCTTGACCATTGATGCACTTCAGTTATTTTTGTGTAAACAAGTTTCCTCATCTGTCATGCTTAAGTGTCTGTTGGAATGTGTCATTAGTTTGTCCACACGCTGCTATTATGAAGATGAAAGGCTTCCTGTTCCATGTAACAAACTGGAACAGTAAGGATCATTTAGTCATAGCAAAAGCATCTTTGCAAATCTTTTGTTTACAGCTTTCTGTAGATTTTTGAAAAGACAGACATTTTATAAATTATTATTTGGGAATATTATCAGACATTGCAGTAGTATCAGGTATTGTTTTGTAATAGGAAAGCAAAAAAGAATAAAGTAAAATAATGATTGCTTGTTTGCAAACTTGTGCAAAAATTACTTCGGGCCAAAATATGTGTATGCCCTGTTTTCTACAAGTGTATGCCTGGAAAACAGTTTTGAAACCTTCCTTTAAAAAAAAAAAAACAACAAACCAGACAGCCATTTGAAATGCATGTTCTTACAAAAGAAATGCAGAACAGAGATTCATGTACTAAAAGTGTACTGTTTCCATCAGTTTAATGAAAGTTAATCCCTTGTAAAAGTGAGGGTTAGAGTGCTACTAGATTGCATCAGACGGGATGTGTATCTAAACGTGAGCTAGGACTATGCAGTGAGACATCGTTGCCCATTGTGGGTACGTCAAAGTTGTCATCCCACATGTCATGGTTCTGTGCTCTGTACTTTACAGGAAAAGCCTGTTGTTTGAGTAAGCAAGTTTCATATGATAGTGTCTGTAGCAAACCAGTATTTGGTGTGTCTCAGCAATTTCCTTTGTGTAGCAGAATAAAGAAGAATAAAACAAGTGAAAGCCTTTTAAGCTCTTGCCGGAGAAGCCTAAGAGTCAAATTGTTCAAAGCTGCCCGTTGGAACAATGCGTGCACAGCGATTACGGATTAGGAAAGCAGCACTCATTGGGCTGTGGTTGTAGAAGGACAAATATTTTATAACTCTTGCTACAGCAATAGTAGGCTCACAGACATAGAAGGCCTGACTCTGCATGATTTTGTTTTGTGAGTTTTGCTTTGCTATTGCTCGCCTCAAGTAATAGTAGAATAATCCATAAAAGCATTGGCCAAGATGAAAGCTGGATTTCCTGAAAACTCTTTGATATTCCTTAAAATACAAAAGCAGAAATCTAAATAGTAGTGTTGAAGTGAATAGATTTGTTTTCAAAAATATTTTTTAAAAAAGATGATATCTAGCCAATGTCAGGATTAATAGTGGGGCTTTGACATCATGTAGAGGATGGCTCTAACAAGTGTCTGTTTTTCACCTTTTTTTTCCTTTTTTTGTTTTTTTTCAAATTCTTTGGAAAGAGAGCTTCTAAATTCAAACATTTGTTTGTGTCTACCTACATGACAAGTTTGCTGATGTATCTGTAAAGAGTGAAAAGCTCAAACATGCTGGCTTATAAAAGTGTTTATGCCACAAATGCCATAAATATTTTTACAAGCCAGCATGTATCAGCTTTTCACAAACCTCATAGAATGTATGCATCTTTTCTTCATCCGTAAGACGAACTTCTTTACAAACTCACGTTCTTAAGGCATCTACAGGACACATGCTTGAGTTTGCCTTTCTCATCTGAATCTTCCATCTATGAAGCCTATTCTCAGTTTGAGATGCCCAGAAGGTTGAATATGATCCTATTCCACCTGCTCCTGTAGTTACATAATTGTCCAGAGATTTTATTCTCACGCTGAATCTGCACATCTTTCAGTTAGAAATACACATACCTCAAAGTCCATTTTTAAAGGTGATTTTAGCCCCTAGTTTACCACAAGATTCAAATTAAATTCTTTATGCAGGCGAAGAAGGTTGGAGGTTCTTTTTCATGTGTTCTATTCAAATCTAAATTCTGGAATCTTGATTATTGGGAGGTTTATATGTAGATATAGATGTGTGTGTATACACACACACACACACACACACACCCTTTAATGAGGGATTCAAGGAATTAAAGGCAAAATTGGATCTATGAATTGTACGAATTGTCCAGAAAAGGGGCTACTTTGGAGAATGAATTTTACCAGAGGGAACTCTTGCTGGTGTTTACGTGTGTCAGGAGTATCTGAAATACCTGTTACATATGATAGTTCACTTCTATAGGAGTCATTAATGGCTAGCTGGTAGGCTAAATAATGACTTGTGTAAATTGTAATATACTTTGAATATATACTTTGTGTTTTTCTAGTTTAAACAAAGAGGGACTCTGACTTAATGATTGAGGTTTTTTTACCAATAAATTCATATGTATAACTTGAAAGACTTTTATAAATTTTTACCTTAATTGTAATACAGAATATGATTTTTTAACAACACTATATATTTTTTAAAGGAATCCAATATTTACCAGGATTGTAATCCTATTTTGAAAATAGCGATTGCTTGTTATTATTATAAACTGAAATCATATCATGTTTTTGTGAGAGGCTTTCATAACCTTAGTTTGTCTTTTTGGCTAAGCTGGTATTTGGCCCAATCTAGAGAGAATGGTGTTCCAATAAAGGTGCAAATCACTTAGACTCTCCTTACGGTTCATTTTTGGGACAGTGCCCCAGGGTTCCCTTTGCTGTGAACAAAATGAAAGCTTGTAAGAAGTCATCATGTAGAATCAAAACTCTAATCTATGCTGATATTAAAAATTTCAGTTATAATCAACAACTTCAGAGATAAAGGTAAGGAAACGAAACTTTAATCTTTTAATCGCCTTGATTTTTTGAGTTGCCAAATAAATAGAACCCATTAAAAGGCAGCTTAATGTTTTTTTCTAAAACTTTCATCCACTGTATTTCAGTCCTTTTATTTTTTGCGTTGTATGTTACTTACAGTCACTAGTTGTGTAATAGATGTCTGATTTGTGAAATACATGAAAGAAACCTAATGAATCATAATTTTATTTTGGGGTGAAGCTGCCTGTGCAGAAAAGGAGACGCGAGAAGAACTGTCTCTGATTTCACACTTGAAGGCATAAGGGAACTAACCTAGGGTTGTCCTTAACTTGTGACAGCGGTAGGTTGGCAATATTGAAATGTAAAGCAGAGTGAGATTTAACATTCTATTTGGGTGCCTAAGGGGGGAAACAAACAAACAAAACAAATGGAAAAAACCCCTTCTGTTGGGTTCTCCTGTGCCTGGAATCTACTGAAGGGTGAGGAGGATAGAGAATATTCTTCCCTGTTACAGGTGTTTTTTCCCCTTCTTTATGTGAAGGAGCATCAGCCACCAAAACATCACTTCTGCTTGAGCCCTTCACATTTATGTCTGGGACGTGTGAATGAAAAATGGATAAGCAGAGTGGATAAGTTCCATGCTGTTCCATGACAGCTTGGAAGCAGAGGGAGCAGCTAGTGCTCATAAAACTTTTCCAAAGGAGACTGAGGTGAGCAAGTTGCAGAGTGACTGAAAGATGATAGAGCAAACTTCTGCCTGGGTGCTAGGGATGAGCAAAACTTGAAGGAGGTATTTGAACTGTTACCTTTGTATAAGGTGGTGCTGAGAGCAGAGTTTAAAAAAAGAAAAGGCAAAGCGCGGTACATCTGTGTACCACAATGCCACTTATATACAATACCTCTTCCTCTTGTTGATACCTTTCTGATGGCAGACTGTCGGATTTTATTATACAACAAGTCCACAAATAATTAAATTAGAGAATTGAGAATTTAAAGAAGAGTTAAGAAGTATTTATGAAGCCAGAGCTAGTCCTTTGTGGCAGGTAGAGATGGACTTGGTGGCTGCTTTAAGTCCATTCCAGTTCTCTTTTCTGTGATACCATTAGTATTTTCATTATGTTTACTGCTTGCAGAACAATAATGTGTGACCAAACTTATAACTTGATTGAAGCCAGAAAAGGATGAATTCAACTAGCAGTGCATAATTTCACATATGTCTAACCTTTACCCAAATGATGTCTTCTACATGCAGCTGAAAGGGGCTTCCTCAAGCTAGATAAAACATGTTAGATCACACAAATCCTGATCTTCACTCTATACTGTATTTGTGGGGGGAATCAATTACCAGCAGACAGTGCTCCATTTCTGTTGAAAAAAATTTTGCTACTGAAACAGCTGGTGTTCATAGATTCACCTACATACTAACACAGAAGATGGCTACTATTCTGAAACCATCTTTGGTCGTATTTGGCCAAGAACTGAACATTCTGAGTATTCTTTCCATGCCTGGGATTTTTCACCTGCATAGGTGTAGTTACATACATTATGTTTGTTTGAGGGTTTTTTGTGTGTGATGTTCTGAGTTCATATGCAGACCCCCATTACAAAACTACATAGAGGGCATATGAGGTGGCCAGTTGGATGTATGACTCCTCTTCTGCTCATCTCTGCTTGTTATTCATTTACACTTGGCTTCTACATAATTGGAAAGTTTTCCTCTCCAGAATCTGTAATTGACTACCCTTCAGTAGAGTTGAAATTTGTCACGTACATTTAGAAAGAGTCTAAGTGAAGCGAAAGAATATTGGCAAATTGGCAGGGCTTTGCTACTGCTCTGGCTTTTCAGTATGTGTTAGTATTTTGGGAGATGGAGGAAAAGGGAAGAAAAAGAAAGCCAGGCAGAGACGTTATCATTTTTCATTTATTTGCTGTATCTGTCATTGTTTTGTGCCAGTACTGAAATACAAGTGCAAGTGCAGTTCTAGACAAATGAGTCTGAACACGTCCATTTAGCTAGAGAAGCCTAGCTTTTTTATTTCTATTTTTTCTTTCTTACCTCTGCTTGTTAGGCTGCATCTGTTGTGTGTTTACCATAATTTTCTGTTCCGGTTTCACAGTAAAGAAGAAAAATAGGTACTAAATTTTTTCACTTCCACTGGAGTAAAGCCCCTCTTTTCTTTAGATATTAAACATTTGTGTTTTGTTTCTACAATAAAGGGGAAGCCTGGATCATCTGAATATATGATATGAGTGCATTTGTTCTCATGAAAAACAGAGGTGATATCAAAAGGTATGTGCGTACATTTTACAGCAGATATTTATGAAACAGCTGATGTGGATTTTATAGCGGTATAATTTAGCCCTTCATGTTAATTTTTCCTGGTATGTATGGTGGTCAATCAGGCTGCATTACATGCATTAAAAGTAATTGTGGAAACGTCTCTTCCTAAGAAGGCAGCACTCATGTTTAAATTTTCACAAACATGAGTATACCGATACAGCTCCACAAGCTGAATGGCCAAGTAGCATCTGTCTGAAAATAAATCAGACCAGAAAGGCTGGTCCTTTCTAAATATCTGGACTGTATAGGACCATGGCATACTTCAGCTAATTCTGGACTAAAGCAGTGTTCTGTGACAACAGGGCAATACTTGTGGAGGCACATGGGCTCTCCGTTGAGAATCAGCCTCTTTCTGTGTAGGCTTTATACTGAAAAGCTGCAGGAATGTTAGCAGACTGTGCAGAAAATGAAAGCAGAAAATACTAATATGTAGTCTGAAAGCAGATTGTCTTCATTCTTATATTGTCTTGCCCAGGTGGAGGGTCTGCCATAAGCAGTTGCTGATGGAGAGTTTCAGCTCTTTGGCACCTAGATGCTGCAGTGCTGAACAATTTAGAAAAGAGGTGGAATATGCAGTATGCTTTGAAAGAGATTATATCTGTAGTACAGTATCTGCAAACATGATTATTGATTTTTGCTTACAGTCACTGATATGGAACTTCATTGTCTGTTCTGGCCTGTAACAACTAATTTGAGTTCAGCCACAGTTTGTGACCCATGCATATTCAAAGAGTAGGCTTAAAGACTCATCTTCTCAGTCACAGGGAGGACTGTGTTTTCCTGTACTGCAGAGGTCCGTTCAACAGTTCTTCTAGGCTAATGGACATAGATGCTTTGGGGTAATTCTACATATAGGAGGTGAGTTCAGCTTACACCTCTATGTTAGTGGTCGTCAGTACCTAGCATAAGGGCACTGCGTGGTCCGTAGTGTCTCTTGCCATTGCTTGTTGACCCATGAAATTTAAAAAAAACCCCAATATTTCAACTGAGATAAAAGAAAATGGTGGAGCAGCCTCGTGTCTCCTCGCCACTAGGCAGAAAAATTTAAGATACACATCTCAACACTGAGCTCTAAGGAGCCTTTGACACAGTGCTGTTAAAGGATGCACCCAGCTGCTGAACTATAGGAGGAACTGGCTGTTTCCATAAGGCAAAAAGTTCTGCTCCCCTTCATCCCTAGGGAAGAGATGGGAAATTTTTCAAGGTCAGGAAACTAGTTTTTTGCTATTGCGATTAAGGGAGATCATTCTGAAATACCTAAGGAAACAAAGCAGCCATACTGAGGGTGAGAAACATGGACACTTGTTGCTATAACCTAAGGAAAAGGAAAGATCTGAGGAGCCTGCAACCAGAATGCTGGTGGGTGAGAAGCCCATGCAGGGGCGCAGGAGAGGGGGGGTCCTGCTCTCCTAAATGGTTCAGGGCACAAAGGGAGGGTCCGTGCCGCTTCCAGCGGGTTACTTGCCAGGTCAACGCTACCAAGCCCCATGTAAGATGTGGGTTGTTGCTCCTAAATGTTTGAAAGAGACACAGCTTAGTCATGGCACAGGAAGCTAGTCCTTGTCTGAATTGGGAATAGATGACTGAAGTTGTTTGGAGTTTTATTCTGATAGCCTTATCCAATCTTTTGGGACACCTTTTGCCTTCATTTTTCCTATCCTTATTTTTCTACTGCCTTTTCCCTCCCCTGTTTTTAGTAGTCATTCTCTTCTCTTTTGGCATGTATTGCTTTACCCATCCCAGATGGTACCACAATATGATGCTTCTGTTGTCGAGTCTGGGAGCAATAAATCACGTCAAAATATGGAAATCAATTTATTTATTAAAATTGAAAATTAGATGTGCTTTGAAATATCTGGTGTTAGACATATATATGAGGCTTCCGTATAAAATTTTTGGTTCAGCTGTTATTTTGGATTTATTCGAAGACAGGCAAACTGAAAGCATGATTTATTTAAGTAATATACCAATGTCATAAACAGCTATGTTATTTCTCTTAATTTCTTTATGGGTAAGACTATGGCCTTTAAAGGGCAATTTGATATAATGAGCATTTGGGAATTACACTTGTTCTGTGGGGTCTAGACCTGCCTGCCCCATTGCAGTATTTTGAGGTGTCTGCCCTCAGAATGGAACTTGGAGTCCAAGGTTAGGTGCTTAGGCTCTCTCCCTGGTGCATGGGGCTAGCTATACACCCAACCACCAGCTCTACTGACATCTGAGTTCTGGGCTATCTGATCCCACTGAGGAAGAATGCCGAGAGCACAGGGAAGCATAAATGCCACCCCTTTTTTTGAGTTAGGCATCTGCATGGAATTTGACAACAGGGATTTTTTTCTACATCACCCATATGCAGCAGGCTTCCCTTGTGAGTAAATGGCATCTAAAACGTACGTTAGGCTCTTTCTATCATGGTTTCTAAACTGAAATGCCAGTACGAAGTTGAAGACTGTGTGGCCACTATTGTGCATTCTTAAGCCAGGCTTCATTGCTGACAATGTGGGTTGGTCTATCACAGAATTAACCTTGTTATAGGTTTATTTGCTCTATGTTTCTCCCCCCCCCCGCCCAGTTTAATACTAGCTTCTCTAGTCAGTACTTCTGGATTTCACACTTGCTCTAGTGCCTGGAAAACTATTTATTTTCTTCTCCAAATCTGTAAAATAATTCTATGATGTGATGGTGCTTGGTATACTGATTTTCCAAACAAATGGACAAAATACCAAAAGAAAAAGAACAGATCATTACAAAGTTATGGGAAACGAGAAACTGTAGGGTCTGTACTTGGTCCTGTTCATATATCTTGAGATATTTATGGTAATTTAGCTTGATATAAGTAATGACAACAATATGGTTCAAAGAAAATGAATTAATACAAAAGGAGTTTGGTTAGACGTTAATATTTATACCTGCAGTTGTGTATATATTCAATTTTGAAAATTACTTCACTGATGAAAACATATTAATCTTTTTCCCAGGGTATAGCTACCATTGTAGCAATCAGAAATAGTAAGCCCCAAAACTGTTTGTGCTTTGGTTTAGGTTTTAAATTGACTGATTCCGTTAGGTTTATTAAAAGGCAAATGAAAGACCTGAGAAAATCTCAGAATTCCATATTTATGTGGGTACCTAGAGTAAAGCAACGTTATGGAAATCAATTCTAGGAATAATCTGTAACTGGGACAGAAGCAAAACAAATTTCTGTTAATTATTAGTTAAATAACAACTTCATTGTTACATTGACTACTTTTATGTGGTACATGATTCAGTTACTTAATGCTTTAGTCTCTAAATGAAACCTAAGGTGAATATGATTTCAGAATTTCAAAATCACCATGGAGATAAATTGAGTTGTTAGTAAATATTTCTCATTGGGAAAAAAAAAATAAGTTGAGTCACTGTTTTGGATAAAATACAAATTTATGTTATATTTTTATGACTTTCAGAGCTTTTAAATTGAGTATTTTGAATTAAACGCTGTGTCTGGTACGTGCACTTCACATAGGTTTCTGTTAATTACATTTAAATATGAATGAGAGAATTCATTCATTCTGAAGCCACATTCAGTGGAAAATGCGGTAGCTGCACAGTATTTGTACGTGCCATTGTTTTTAGGATATCTGTCAGTGGAAGTCCTGCCTGTAAGGGTTATAACCTTCGGCCCATAAGATCTGAGTCTTTGCCTAGATATTTTGACGGTTCTGGGCGATGGTTCTGTGCCTCGTCACGTTCATCTCAGGGAGCGGAAATGATGAATGGTCAAACTGGTCCTTACTCTTTCCCCTGCCCTGTTACTATGAGGTGAAAACCTGGTGAGAGGAGAGACTGTGTGGGAAGTGGAACTATGGAAGCTCATCTTCATGAATGTTCAGACTTTTGCACACATTTTAATTTCCATTGATGAGATGAAAGCTTCCTCAGTGAAACTCTTTCTGACTCCTAGATGCATGGTTATTTTTGTTTCACCAGTAGAATTTTACATATTGGTTTGTCTGAATATGTGGGCAATTAACAAAAAAGGGAAAAAAATTTTCTGAATTAAGTTTTATACTGTCAAACACACACAAAACCTTTTGCAGTGGCATTTTTTCTTACTTTAATTAGGCTAGGATTTATTAATGAAGCTTTTATAATATGTCAGGACAGGTCTGAAGAAAAAGTAATGCTCTAAGTTCATAGAAGATCAAAAATATGTCATCGTATATTTATGAAGACTGCTCTAGGCATGATTCCACAGTCTTTTCTCGCATGGCTGTCAGTAGTGTTACTTGTAGAATATTGTGCTACTCAGCATGAGAAAATAAAGCTGAATTAGTTGTACTCAACAAAACCCTGCATATGCATTGACAAATAAAAGCTGAGTGGAGAATTTCACACGCTAATGTGTATGTAGACAAAATCCTCCGTAAGTTGACTTTATTTTTTACATGATGTGGTCCGTACTGATGAACAGGAAGCGAAGCAAAGGCATCAGGAGACCTGCACAAATGCACAAGTTGCTCCCAGCTAAAAACTCCAGCATGAAAAGGAAGCATGCAAGTGGTGGAGGGCTAGGTGACCCAGGAGGAATATAGAGGCGCTGTCCAAGCAGGCTGGGGTGGGATGAAGAAATCCAAGGTACCCGTGTAGTTGAATCTGGTGAGGGATGGGAAGAGCAACAAGAACATTATTTTTAAAGAAATGAATCAGGTAAGAACCAACTGCTGCCATGTTTCTCTTTAAGTTATATTCAGATTATATATTCTTTTAATACTACAGCTATCCAGTAAAGGAGGCTGAGAAGGAAAGTGGAAACTTGGGAACTGACGGATGAAAAATCATGTCCAAATACTCTACAAAAGCCAGCTTGCTGTATAAACCAAGAATATTATTTCATTAAAATTTTGCAGTTTCATTGATTTTTTCTTCTCCACACCCAGCTATGTCACATGAAAAAAAAGAGCTGCTTTCATTTTTAATTGGAGAGGAAAAAAAAAAAGTCAAGTCATTCTTATTTCTATAAAATTACATATAAAACTTATGAAGTTATTCATTGTACAGTTGCATTTTAATGTAGGTGCACACTATCATAAGGGAATAAGGAATGATAAATCTACCCAGGCAAATGTTGAACAAATACTTGTGTTGTCATCACCAAATTTGCCAAAACTTCATTAACATCTGTGATCAAATAATGGGTAACATGATGACAAGCTGGTTTCTAAAAGGTACATTCTCACTGGGACCTGCAAGCTTCAGAGACAAACAACTGGACAGGATGGAACAGAGGAAAAGAATTAATTACTATGAATGAATCCCACCAGACTGAGGCACTGTAAACGCATTTTAGAGTTGATGCGACGTACAAAACTCATGGACAGTGTGGTGCTATGGAAGGCCTGTCCTTGCTAATCACCCTTGTGTAGCGGGAAACAAAATGCATCTTTTAGCCCGAGAACACAGCATTCTAGGGCAAAAGCACCTTGCAGATGGAGTCAGGGAGATCACAGAAGGGAAAGTTCACTGTTTACCGCAAGAAGTAAAAATGTGTTATTTGTTTTTATCTGTGAAGAAGTAGTAATATTTACTAGACTTTTCCAGAACAGCAGGTATATGTGCAGTACAGAACATAACAGATAGGATCTTGGAGTCCTTGCTTGGAGAACCAGCCATGCATAAACTCCCTGCTGCTTCCAAATAGCCAGCTAAAGGAAAAGTACCAGAAAGCTGGGGGTAACTTTTTCCAAAAAATGCACAGATTGAATCTGGTTTATGTAGCAAATCAGAATCAAATAGATGAAAGAGCTTTCATCAGCGTAGCCCAGAAAATGGAGTTCTGGAAGATAAAATCTGAGGAGAAAAGAGGATTAAAGCTAGTAGTTTCTTCAAGAAGAACATCTGGTCTGGCTGAATACATTGCATGGAAAGCAGCCCTTTAAAAATGGCCACAAAATGGCCACAACACTGGAGTATCCCTGGAAGCCAGCCAACATGAAAAAATGCGAGAGACAAAACCCACCCGATCACTATGGCAGAGAAGACTCATAAAGTGCCGGAGCAGGCTGGAGGCAGTGTAAGTGTACGCTGAGCAGACTGAAGGAGAAAGGCTAACGCTGTGTTTACCAGGCTGATATGCATATTTTGCAGCCAAAATTCTTACAGAACAGGTGGTTGAGACTCTCCAGATGCACATCTCTACAAAGATCTGCAAATGGCTGTGCAGATCCTGAGTGCAGTCATTCAAGTTTCCTGGCTGCAACATAGTCTGCCGAGAGCTGAAAAAAGCCCAGGGATTGTCTGAAGTTATTTACAACTCCTAAACCTGCAGTCAGGGCGGCACGTTGTACCTTGCATCTGGGATGACAGAGCCCAACACGATCGCTGTTACCTGTAGCTGGCCTCTCAAATGATACAAGACTGTTGCAGACAGTGAAATCGAGTTCTTAAATAAAAATACCTTTAGTACCAAAAGTAGGAAAGGGAAAACTGAAACAAAGAGCATCTGAATTAAGTGATTCCTAAATTGCTCCTCCTGTAGGAAAACCACTGTGGATTTTGTCACGTATAATGGGCTTACAAGCTTGTGAGCCGTACTGTGCTTTTCTTCTGCAGGGCAGGATGTAGCAGACATGTATCAAACCCCATTTTTGGAAGCGTTGAATCCTTCTACATTGGAACCTATTTTGGGGCCATAACCCCAAAGCAAAATGTAACTAAAATAAAATGAAGTTAAATTAATTGGAAGACTGCACTGTATCAAACAGTCTTATTCCCAGAAATACCCATGATTCTGAGATAAAGCAGGATAGAGATGGCCAGGGAAAATATATAATGGATTAGAATACTAGAAGAGCTTAACTACTTTTCTATCTCATTCAGAGGTAGTTTGTCATGTCCCTGATAAACATTTTTGATTGTCTATGTGAAGTGGAACATCTTAAAGAGGCAAGAGAGAGCTGGAAAGTGAAATAGAGTTAATAGTCTTAACAGCTAACATACTGCCTTTGAGTGCAAGAGACTGGCTCGTGTCTGTCTTTGTCATCTGATTCACAGCATGGATTTGGACCTGTCTCTTCTGTAGCTTAATTGAGTTTCCTAAACAGTAGGATTCAGAAAACTCTCTGGTTTTTCTTATTTTGTAGATACTTAATTCAAGCTCCAAGAAGCTTTTCTAGTAAAGTTGTAGTGAAACTTGGAAAAGGTTTTGGGAACAGTGGTGATGGGTGGATTTTTTTTCTGCGTGTGTCAAATCAAGACTTTCCACAGGCATCTTTGTTACTATTGTTGAAAAAGTCCTGGCCAGATTTAACGTATTTGTGTGGTATAAGATTACGGCTTTAGGGGAGAGGAAGCCTGCAGGACTTCTCAGATGTGCCAGGGTCATGCTTCTGGGGCCACAGGCCAGCGTGCTGTTAGTGCTGGCTAGTGTTGGTTATGACATAGCTGAAGTTTTGTAACTTTTCATTTAGTTTATGTCTATTATGAATGATTGATAGATGAATGCGTGGGTGGATTTGGATAATCTGCTCTGCTACCCTCACAGTAGAGTGTAGACCTTGCTAGAAGCACTGCAGTGGTTGTGCACATACGTGGCATACCAGAGGTGCATTAATCTGGCTAGTGCCTGGATTGATGGCAGCGTTAGCTGTAGAAGCATGGACTTCTGTACGGTCTGTGCACCAGACTTCCTAATATCATGGGACTGGAGTAGCAGATGTTTGCGTTAATTGAAGCATGTTGAGATATCCTTTATCTCACCTGCCTGTGGTATAGACATTGCTTTAAAATGCCTGTGGAACAGACAGTGTGATTACTGTGTGGAAGTTTATAAATACTGTAATTACTGATTCTGATGTTAATGCACTGTTATGATAGCTATGGGAATATTGGTTGAGTCCCTTTTCCTGATGGAATTTGTTTTCCCTCCTGTTTTGTTTTCAGAAGAGGAGGACAAAGGCAAATTCTGCAATACAGGCTTCAAAGCAGTCAGTCCATATTTGGTATAAGTTACATCAAAAAAAGGAGTATCTAAATCTACTTTTTCTCGTCTTGAAAGTAAATAGACTGTTACAGGTTCCTATAGCAAGTTTTAGAGAAGTGGATCGAGGTTTTTTTGTATTTGTCATCTGCTCAATTAGCAGAGACCTCTGTGACATGCCTGAGACCATGAAGAGTGTTTAATTCTTCAGGATAGTGGAAAACAAGGCCCTCACAGGGGGAATGTTTGGTTTCTCATATAAATTCTGCTACTGTTGCTGTCATTGCTACTAGGACAATTGGACTGCAAAAATAAGCTTCTCCTTGAAGAAATGACTTGGACAGTGGCAATGTGCACCATGTATGCATTATGCAGTGCAACCACTCTGCAAAGTTCTTGTAAAGATAAGCAAACAAAAATGCCACCCCTACAGACTCTATCTAGGATGTATTCTTCCCTTCCCGTGCCTTATTGCTAGCACCAATAGTGTATCAGGTTGAATTGTATGCTTGGTAATACTCAGAGAATCCTTCAAATAGCTTGTAAAAATGAGCTGACTGATTGGAAATCTGATGACTAATCCTGTTGGTAGACAAAGAGAAAGCAGAGCTGAGGTTGCTCCTTCATGGTGGTGTCAACTCTGCAGGACTGTCTGCTGTGAGAATAATGAAAACATACTATTTTTGGAGAACAGATGGGGATCTGAATACACACGAGCAATTGATTGATCAACAGATTAATGCTGGGGATAGGTTGCTGCTTTTAATAGGCATAGCTAGTTATGTCTTGACATGCTTTAGTATCTACCTGACAACGAGAAGAAATTTGCAGCACTTTTTCTTCTTTCAAGAGGCTTTTAGCATTATTTTACAGGACTTGAGGATCAATACTTACATGAATGGAAGCTTTTTAGCTGTCCCTATGGACAGCTATTACCTTTCAGAAGAGAAGGCAGGTAACATTGTTCATATGGGAGCATCCTCCACACGTAAGTCAGTGGCAAGCCTAAATGTTTCCTGTCTGTACAAATTCTATGTCTATTGTAAATTTTTACTTTCTCCAGATGGAATGTATGAGACCTATAATCCCATTTCTGGAATGCTTATCGCTCTTGCTAGTACAGGGCTTTTTAATATCATGGTAAATTTTGATCTAGTCTTATACAATGAATTTTAACAATATTGCTTTCCTGACTGTGCAAGCTTAAAATAATAATATTACTTGTTGTTATTACTAAAAAAATTAAAAAAAGGTTACAATTTCTCTTCATGAAGTTCTCTCTAGAATGATTCTTGGCTTCTACATGTTCTTTTGTTATAAGACTAAGTTATTTGTCCAGTTCTAGTCTTGCCATTTTAAACTTCGAGACCATAGTCAGGACTTCAAACAAGCACAGAGGACGTTTGTTCTGGGCTTAGGAGACAAACAGAGATCTTAGAAGTTTAACTCTTAAACAGATGAGGGAAAATGTAATACTGAGAAAAAGCTTATCTATTACTTACTGTACTGGTTGTAGGCAAGACTCTGTGATAGGACTTATTTCTTGAAGAAGCAAAGAGTCATGTTGTTATGAACAGATGTCATGACATGCACCAGAGCAGAGCAGCAAGCGTATTTTACACGCAAAAGAGGAAAGTGTTAAAAAACATTAAGGAAGAGGAGAGCAGACAGGTTGCGTTAAAAGTAGTTGGCCAGAAACTACTATGAAGAACTATGTCAAATGTGAGCAGGACTATAGCTTTTTACTGACTTAGTTACGTTAAAAACTTGTTGTGAAAATAAAATTTTGGTCTGTTTACAGAACTTTCCAATATGTACATTGAAAAAAATCCTTATTGGCGTTATTTAATGACAAGCAGGGTTGTGTCCTTAGTATTTGTGTGGAGGAAGGTGCAAGCATGATGAGCATGGAGAAGAGAGTTAATTAAAGTAATGATTGTACTGATGAGGTAATAATGTCAGAAGTCCATACACCACGGAAAAATGAGTCTTATTGTAAATTCCTTATATGCCTGTATCTCCTGTAAATTCATTGTGAAACTATAGCATGCGTAAGTGGCAGGGACCCCAGCAGAATGTGGAACAGTAGATACTAGAAACTACATAAAATTTGTGAACTTTTGCCTACTTTCTGCTTGTAGGGGAAACAGAGAATTAGAGGGGAAAAGTATAAAACTTACATGCAATACATATGCCTAGATTTACATTCTAATTTAGTAAGTTTAGCAATTTACAAAACACAAACTTGACATTTAAAACCTGTTTTACAAAAAAGCTACATTATAAATGATAAATGTAATCTTGTAGAGCTTCTCAGCACAGATTTACATGTAAATTTAGCAACAAAGAAATCAACATAGTTAGGCAATATTTATCTCTTTCTAGCATTCTTCTTTGTATAGTTCAGGATTGATTATTTCTGTACAATATTCAACATTTCTAATGTTAAAGAAAATTCCTTTCAAGAAACCCTCTTTCATTGGTTTAAGAATATCCAGTGTCTCCATATACCTGGGCTGAATGTTTCACTTCTTACATTACAGTAAGATCTTTTCAGTTTTTGACAGTGTGGAGAAGTTGAAACCATTAGTGAGAAGGAGACTTCACAGTCAGAGCACTAAGTCCAAATCTTAACAAGAATTATAAAAGGAGTATAATGAGTGTTCTGCAGTGTATACTAATATCAGCAAACTTTCCACAGATTTATATGATACTGTGTTTGCTATATGTCTGTCTTTCTGACTTGCTCAGCTTTCCATGTGTGCAGGATGGCTGTAGAGGGGCACTCATTATTGTTTCAAGGTTGCTTATGAAATCCTTCTGCTCAGGTTCTAGACCATTTATTTTATGGAATGATGGCATATGAGTACATCAAGTTGCATTATCAGCTGCACCTCTTATAACAAAGTCTTTACAATACAGTATTCAGACAGCTTGGTTTCGAGTTTAAATTCTGAAGGTTTGAATCACAAAATGTTATGTCCCATATACCTTTTTAAGTTCAATAAATGGGGAATTTATGGCTCCCTAAATGTTAGTTAAAGTCCAGAGACAAATTCTCTGTTCTCTTATTTGAAAACTATAATACCCTGACAGCATGGATGGTAAAGATTAGAAGAATGGTCATGATAGTACTCAAATGTTAAAATTTTTATTCAACAGCTGGATTGCCTTGTAGGAGCTTGCTACATGTCATTGCCTTCTCTTCTTTCCACTGTTCATTAAAATAATTTGCAACATATGAAAGGTTAACTTGAGGACATAAAAGTGTACTGATCTTTTTCACAAACTTCAGTCTTTCATGATATACTGAAGGTTTGAGCATGTAATCCTGGACTTGGGCAAAATTCACATTTATGTCAAAAGAGGCTTTACATCTGCCACATCAAGAAGTCTGGCTACTCTGCTGCCAGAGGGACATATAAAGAACAGGCTTCTGTTGGATGTCTTAGCCTTATCATTTGGCATTTCCAGATCCATAGACAGAATCTTAAATCTGTTGTCAGACACTGAAGAAGTAGCACTCAAAATGCTGAGTACTTAGTTCTCTGTTACATGCAGTAGGAGTTATGAGGCATGATATATTTATTTTAAAGTCAATTTAAATATTTAAATATAGAGTCTGCTTGCTCAGGGGTAGATTTGCTGTGGAGATTGGCAGAGAGAAATGATGCATTGAGGTGGCTTTTCTTTATCTCCATCCCTTTTATCTCCAAGTTGAGGCTGCATCCATCCAAACAGTAGTTTCCTAATTTTGAGTGTCTGAGTCTCATAGTTTCCTTAGGTCTAATAAATTTCTTTAAAGGACCACCAAATGTTTTCAAAAGAACAAGTAAATAAAACTCCTCATGGGTGATGACAATGATGATAGTGTCAGCCCGACAGATCCTCAAGTGGCCAAGCTGCTCAGGCCGACAATGCAACCTGATTTAATTGTGGATGTCGGCATCCTACCCATCCTCTCTTGCTCTGTTTGTGGCTGAGCATTGCCTTCCTCTCCCACTCAGCTCTTTGGCTTTTCCAGTCTGTAAGGAAAAAGTGAATGTTTTTAGGCCATTTTAGTTGATGTAACCAGCTCACTGTAGGACCATGCAAATGTGATGGCACAGAGAAGGAGACAGGAATTTGTGGCCAGGAGCAAGATCAGTTTGGGGTGAAGGAGCACTGAAAGGACTCACCAGGATTGCCTGAAGGTCCTGTGGAACTACAGCACGCTCATCGCAGGGCAGAACTGGGAATGGAGAGGGGAGCCCGCTCTTCAAATCACCGGCTCATTACTAGACATTAACTCATCCTCTTAAAAACAAAACAAAAACCATGTTATTTGTTTTGACTAATCCTTTTTGTCTGTTTGTTTCTATTTATTGAACAGAGGCAAGGGAGAGAGCTGTGATTTATTTATGCATAGTAGGTAAAAAATACAATGGTCGTGAAGGTACATGCTGTTAAAGAAAACCAACCAAACAAAAGCCCCAGAAGAATCCAAAACCTCTTAAGAACACTTATTCTTTTAAAATAAAATTTAAAAGGAAAAAAACCCAACCAACTGAATTTGTGAGCTGCAACTAGTAGGGATGGGGGCATCAGCTTGGAAAGTAGTAATATGGCAGAACTCCCCTGCCACTCAGCTGCTCTTTTCAAGTGCTGCTGCTAGAGATTACAGCACAGCCTGAAAAGGCCAAAGGCTTGGACAGTTTAGAGCTTGAAGGAGAATAAATAGCATTGTTTTTTCTTCTAAGATTCCAAACCCCTACTACCACTTTTCCTCTTAAACCATTATCTCCTTGAAGGCATTTTTGCCTCTGCCATTTTGTATAATCCATGTCTCTGGTTGCAGCTAGACTGAAAAATCATACTAAAATAGCTAGTTTCCTTTCAAACAGAGTTACTTCAGTTGAAATATCTTTTCTGCCAGTTTATAAATCTCTGTTTTCTCCTTCAAACTGAAGTTGGTAAACTACCCTTGGAAGTTTCACAATTTAATTACTTTGAGGTATCTTGCTCTCCCAAGAATATAGAAGAGGGATAAGGAAATAAAAAATAATCAGAAAACAAACCCAACTCCAAATAAAGCTCCTAGGCACAGTAGAGGAAAAGCCTGCCGTAGTAAGTTGATGATGTTGGGCAGTTTTGCAATGAGGTGCTGATACTGACAGAGGACTGTAATGCGACTGTCCCAAATGTTAAACTAAGTAATGGTTTCTGTACCATGGATGGCACTTCTCATCACGTGACTTGTATGCTATGGAGCTGCATGAATTTGGACATTCTCAAAATACCAAGCACCCATTATGCTAATGAAAAATATATTGATAGCAATGGGTTTTATACATAACTGAGGAACAATGACTCAAATTGTGTCTTTGAAAGTGTTAAAGAAAAATAAATGAGGAAAGTCACTGTATGCAGACAGCATACTTATTTTCAAAATAGGTATGTAATTTGCACCCACTCTCCTGCAGATTTGGGATTGATTCCCATCTGCTTCCTACGCTGCAGTGTTTAAACAGTGTCTCTCAGGCTGTTCAAATTGTATTTTCATACACTAACTGTAAGGTAAGGTGCTATCTTTTGTTTGAATTTACACCATGCCTCAATATTTTATGTTGAATGGCTAGCACAGAGGCTGGATAGACACCTAGGAAAATAGTTTTATGATTAAAAAACCAGTTGCAGCTGGTTCTTGGCAAGCTCCTCTGTCATTTTTATTGGCAGAACTTGAAGCTCTGTGGGTCTTTGTCCTGTGCCTAGGAAGTTGAGTGGAGCTCTGGCTGCCACTAAGCTCAGTTCAGCCCTACCACTTTTATTTCAAGGACCTGCCTGGCAGACTTCTGTCTGATAATAAACTCAGTCCAGTGTCATCCTTGTGAGAAACACTGGCTTGATCACAGCAGCATGTTTCTCTCTAAATCTGCATCCTGGCTTTCAGCATCATAACATCTCAAATGGAAAGCGAATAGTAACTTGGCTTAAGCAAGTGTCCTCATGACAACAGCCACCATCAAAAAAACCAGAAACAAATAAAAAATTCAAGCCCAAAATGCCATTTTACATAGTCTGTGACTAAACTAAATCTGAATAACTTGCCTATATTTCAAAATTGGGACTGCTTCTTGAGCATCCCAGATGGAAGCCTGGAACTATTGCAGTAAAAACCAGTACTCACTCGAGGCTCGGACAGAGCACTTCGATGATGCATCGCTGTATCAGATGTGCAGAGCTACTGATGAGCAGAATAAGACAGGCAGGCTTTTTTATTTATGTTTATGCCTATTCATGTGGGAAAAACTCATCAAGTATAGTTTTTCCAACTGAGATACTTAAATCCAAAGCTGAATCCATGTAGCACTTTCTTTGATACTTATTTCGGCAAGTAGTCATTCATCCAATTTCATGTCATTTTAATTGTCTCATTTTACACTGACGTTATTAACAATGCCACGTAATGTGATTTGGGGTAATATTGTTAAAGGAAGAAAATAGGGAAGACCTACTTGTGTTGTAAAACCAGTAAGCTTGTTCCAACCAGTGTTATAACCACAGGACAGAATTGTGCTTTGTATATCTTTCAGTCTCCTTCAGAGCCTCTCTCCCCGCGCTTTCCCTCTGTGCCAGCCATAGCAGTTCCTACTGCCATCGCAGTGCCCGGCCACTCAGGTTTGCTCGTTGGGCCAAAGGGAAATCCCCGCTGTGTTCAGCATTGTGTAAACCTTTATCCTGAATGGAAGACTAACAAGATGACTGAATCTATTCAGAAACAGCATCTCCAAAGTAAAATGCTGGTTTAACCCGATTCCTAAACATACAAGGCAGAGTTAAGGCTAAAACCAGTAAAAAGGCATTTATTCACACATCAGTTCTAATTGTAACCTCAGTCTTTCTCTGTAACTGTTTGTTACCTCTTCTCCAGCAAATTTCCAGTTGTGGATTATCTGGATTCCTGTGTGATCTCTTAATCTGTATGTCTCCTTTCTTGCCTGATAGGACTTGCTGACTCTGAGCAATCTCTAGTTTCCCACTTGTCTGTCTGCCTGTTTTTAGACTTCAATATTTTCAGTAGGGTTCCTGATCCAGAGCTTAGCTTTGAAAAGGATAAATCATTCTCTGCCTGATCAGAGATTGATAAGGGATATTTTCTAATAAGCATCCCCTTTATTTTTAATCTGGAGTCTCTGTCTATGGCTTTTACTCCTTGCTTGTTCTCTTTTTTCATCTCTTTTGTCATGGGAAAACACTTGGGCCTACATGCTGTATTTGTAAAAGAAGCTTCCTGAAAATTATGGAGTTCAGTTTAAACTCAAACGTGATGGTCACAGGGCCTTCAGGGTAGGGAGGAGACTATTGGAAGCCAGAGAGAAGTAGCTGAAAGACAATGATAGAAAGGTTCAGAACTAAGTGAAGACTACAAGCTGATAATTTTTGAGGACAGATGAGAATTTTGATGATGATAAAAAAAGTGAATTCTGTCCAATCTTAGTGAGCTAATCTAGCCACAGTAAGGGAATCTGGGATTATTTTATAAAATCTCAGCATACTTTAACATTTCTTGAACGAAGCATTTTGAATTTAGCTTCTAGAATACTTTGGTTTTGAATAGACTGGTTTATACTAAGAGGGAAAACAGGTTTAGAAACTCAAGGAATAGTCTAAACATTTTGGATTAAATTAAACATTCAGTTGATACTGAATTATTTAGGAGAATGAACATGCAAATTATCTGTATTTGCTGTGGCAGACAAACTGAAATATCAATCGTTTTTACAGCTCGCTCTGGGACCTTGTCCTGCTGGCCATTGCAGTGTTGTGCTGGCAAGTAGAAATGGTTTGTTCAGGACAGGGAGAGCAGAAGGGAGGTCATTGATAGACGTTAGATAGACATTGGTAGACTTAGATGTAAGCTTTCAGGTAATGATTGGCATGCACCACTGCGGCTAGATTGGCTCATAAATGTTAGCTGGATAAAAAAGCTCTGAAACTATTGAAGAGCTGAATTTATAATTCTGTTTGGCCTTCCAAATGCTAACTCCTAGTTCTCTGTGAACTTTTTAGGCATTTATTCCCTCTACTTCCTGAGCTTGGATTTGCTAACATCACAATTTGATGATGTTTTAATCTTCAAAATATACCACAGACTCAGTTCCTTTCCTTTTTTATTTGGTGGGTGCTTTGAAAGGTGGGACGTTGTTTTCATTATTCCTTGTGAGAAATTCAAAGCTCTGCCTTTGGCATCTATGTCACAGGTGCTTCTGCCTGGCAAGTCCATAGCTGGTTCCGTGAGACAGTGAACCTATTTATAATATGGAACAAGGACAAGCCACAGCAAAGGCTTAAACAGAAACAACGGAGTGATGTGATTCCTGGACTGGTGCCATGTAAGTGGAAGCAGGTGGCTAGCACTTCAATGCAATCAATGCAGTGCCAAGGTATTCGAGCACCAGAAAATGAATACCAAAACTCAAAGTCGCTGTTACTGATTTGAGGTAGTTTGTGTTTTGTTTTTTGTTGGTTTTTTTTTGAAAGTAATGTACCTGGATTTTTACTATAGA
Organism: Haliaeetus leucocephalus; assembly: GCF_000737465.1. Classification (NCBI taxonomy): domain Eukaryota; kingdom Metazoa; phylum Chordata; class Aves; order Accipitriformes; family Accipitridae; genus Haliaeetus; species Haliaeetus leucocephalus. The sequence goes on along the minus strand of NW_010972764.1, from coordinate 1,208,350 downwards.
TCAGCTAAAAATATGTATGGCAAGTAGAAACAGATGTGCATGGAAGTGCATGGGTGAGCAAGGAGCTCCTAACTGAACTCAGAAGATGTAAAAATGAATTCTACAAAAAGTGAAAGAAGGGGCAGGTGACCCTGGAGGAGTGCAGAGTAGCTGTCTGATCTTGCAGGGATAGTCTTAGGAAAGCCAAGGTTGACCTTGAGCTGAATCTGGGAAGGGATGAAGAGGAACAAAGAATTCTGCAAGTATCCTAGCAGCAAAACGGAGGCTGGGACAAATGTGGCCCCACTGCTCAGTGGGCCAGGGCAACTAGTGACAAATGACGCGGAAAAGGCCAAGGCACTCGGTGCCGCCTTTACCTCAGGTTTTGCCAGTAAGACCAGCCTTCAGGAATCCCTGGCCCCTGAGACCCGTAGTATCTCTTCTTTTGGTGCTGTCTTTTCTTACTGTCCTTCTGGGGCAGCATTCAAGACCCCTCACCCTCTGTCTTTTTCCCTTCCCCTGCTGCAAACATCAGCCTGCTCCAACCAGATCTAAATGTCAGCAGTGGATGCGTATTACATTTCCGTGACTTCTCCTAGCAGGAGGGGCAAACTAAAAAAGGCCAGTGCAGATAGCAAGGACGTGTTTATTGCACGGGTGCCGGCATGGACACAGAGCGTAGCCAGGCAACAAGAAAACAGGACTTTCATTTATCAGACAGGACGCAGAACGATCTCTAGACATTCTTCCCTCTGCTTTGAATCCGGGAAAGCAATTTGAAAAAGGAAATGTGCAGAATATGCAAAATTTTGCACAAGGGAAATTTCTGTAGCAAGAACAAATCAGAAATGGGAGGTACACAGGTAGAAAGACAAATTCAGATTCATGTAACATGATTATGAGCTCTAACTCGTAACCTGCCTAGAACTGAACAGATTGTAAGTCACTGGAAAAGTTCTTCCAGTGTAAAATAATCAACATATGAGGGAATAGGAGGCAATGTGTGCTGCTTGAACCTGAATGTTATAATAAAAACAGAACACGTTTTGGTTGTAGTCAAGACTTAAGACAGGATTTAAATTCTTGATTTTATTCTCTTAATTTAAAAAAAAGAAAATTGGTCCATATTTGATAAGCATTTTGTATTATTTCCCTTGCTATGAAGAATAACTTTAGTGTTGTTAACTATAAATAATGTTCAACTTTTTTCATGTTTGCTGATATTCTTTTTGAACAGCATCAAAATACATCCTTTTGATGAAAGTTTCTTGCTCATTTGAAGTAAATTAAGCTAAGGCTGATAATGGGTGATGTAACTGTTTGGAGTTGTAATTAGGTTATATTGATGCCTGTACTGGGTCAGATCATACCTAGTGTTCTGTCTTGTCTTCAGCCCACAACAGGTGCCTAGGAAAAGCCTAAACATGTAATGATATTTTCTCAGAAAACTTTCCCAGCTATTTGAAACCCAGGAGTGTCCTGAGATGAAGGTAGTGTCTTGGATGGTTTTTTATCCAGTCAGCTTTTCAGCTGTCACAGGGAATTCGCAAAGTGGGGTAACCACAGGAACAGAACCACACCACTCAGTGGCAGAAATTTTTATAATAATTAAACAATTATCTGTGTTTGATTTGTTTTTTGTAGCACAGAATAGAATCATGTAATGAGAGCTGGGTAGATTTAATCAAGGGCTCACTTACCTGAGCAATATTTTTGTGTCACCTTCACCCTGTGACATTTAACTCATGTCCACTTTCTGTATCTTTGTTGTCCTGTGGAAGAGTTCTGTAGCTCATCATAGGAATGAAGAACTTCTGCTTTTGTATCATTAAATATTCTTTACTATTCAAAGAACAATGAATACACTTAATTCACTGTTAAAAATCAGTGAACAGTATTCCCTGTGCACATTTCTCATGATTGTATAACTGTCTATTATCTCTCTCCTCAGATGTCTTTTTTTCTAGGCTGAGGAATCAGTTTATTTAATCCTACCCTGTAGAGAAAACACAAAAAGATGGAAGTCTTTTGTCCCCTTTCTATGCATTTTTCTTAGTTCTACTTTCAAATTTGAAATTGGGGTTGGATCAGAAACGCACAAACTGTTCAAAACAAGGGGGTAAATGGATTTGTTCCATGGTACAATGATGTTTTCTAGTGTTCCACACTTCTCATAATTTATTCTTAATTCCTTTTTTTGTTATTGTAACTTAAGTTCTAATTCTTGAATAGTAATGTTCAGTTCAGAGCCCATCACTGAATACATGAAATTAAGTAATTGCATTGTTTAAGGTTCTTTTTTCTGGTGTGCAATGCTGCATTTTTTAAAACTGCAAATTAAATTCAATGTAGATAACTAGCCACTCAGATTTGTAAGGGTTTCCTAGAAGTCTCTACAGTCAGTTCTCTGCTTAACCTAAATAACTTGGTATCTTTAGCAAGTATTGTCACTTCACTGTTCATTCTCTTTTATGCATCACCTAAGGATATGTTCAGCATTTATGACTTCTGCCATAGATTTCTCTGGGTCTCAACTGCTGACCTCCTCCCCTCTGAAAATTGACCATGTACCTACCCCACCTACTTTTTAACCTCTTCTTTATCCATGGAAGAACCTTCCCTCTTATGCTCTGATTGCATAGTTTCTTGAAGAGGTTCTTAAAAGTCCTTTAGTAGGAGAACTTGTCCAGTGCCTGCTGGAAATCCCAACAGAACGTATCATCTGGACATCCTTTATTCATACTTTGTCCATATCCATATCCGTTTTCCTGGACAGTGTTGTTATAGGAGGTTATTCCATTCCAGATGCGAGACTTCACCTTTATGAGGCTCCTGTCATCTTATTTCTCCAGTCTGTTGAGGTGCCTCTGAAAAAACAGCACTGGTCTCCAGCATATGGATCTCCCATTTTCTCTGATTTTTCTATAATTTACAAACCTGCTGAAAGGGCACTCTGTCCTATTGTCTAGGTTGTTAATAAAGACATTAAACAATATTGGCCCAAATATCAGTCTTTGACTGACTCATAACTGGTTACTAGATGGATTTTGTGCTACTGAATACAACCCTTTAAGCCTGATGATTCAGACAGTTTTTCACTTGTGTTATCATCTATCAGTCCAGTCAATATCTCAATAGCTGGGCTGTAAAGATACTACAGGAGACAGTGGCAAAGATATTGCTAAAGATAAGGTAAAACAGTGTGCAGTGCTCTCATCAAAGAAAACAATGAGGTTGGTAAGGTGTGATTTGCCCTTGGCAGATCGGTGCTGGCTGTTCCCAGTCGCCTTTTTGTCTTCTATGTGCCTGGACATGGCTTCTAAGATGACTTGATCAATAACCTGCTTGGGGACTGAGCTAGGGCTGACAGGCCTGTAGTTCTCCAGGTATTCCTTGGCCTTCTTGAAGACTGGTAGACAAATAAAATTTTTCTAATTTCCAGGAACTTCCCTCGATTGCCATGACCTTGCTAAGTTGATAGAAAATGGTCTTGCAGTGGCTTTGGCCAGCTCCTTCAGTATGCTGGTCCCATGGACTTGTATACATTCAGTTAGCTTAATTGCTTCCTAACTCTGGTCTTCCTCTGCGTTTAGTAACGCTTCACTTCCACAGGCTCTGCTAGTAGCCTGAAGGACATGGCACAACTGTGGGCAGGTCTTGTCAGTGAAAACTGAGGCAAAGAAGGCAGTGAGTACCTCAGGGGTTTTGTATCACTTGTCATTAGCTCCCCTACCCACTGAGTCGCAAGCTGGTGTACTTACAGATGTCACTCTGATGCTATTTACTTTCCATCCTCGTTTCAACTCTGGCCGAGCTTTGTCTTTCCTAGCTCCGTTCCTGCGTGTTCAGGCAACGTCTCTAGATTTTTCATGGAGAGCTCATAGCTTCTTCCACCTCTGTATATTTCTTCTTTGTGTTTCATCTCATCAGGAGTTCCTTGTTCACGTGTGCTGGCTTTCTGCTGTGCCTGCTCAGATATCTGCATGTTGGAATGGACCATTCTTATGATGTGAGAAGTTGTTCCTGAGGATCAGCCAGCTGTCCTGAGGCCCTGTGCCTTTCAGGGCAGTCTCCCATGGGATCATGCCAAGAAGATCCCTAAACAAGCTGAAATCTGCTATTCTGAAGTCCATGACTTTAGTGCTACTATTTGTCATGCTTACTTTTCTCAAAATTGTCATCCCCACTCTGATCACTGCAGCTAAGGCGGACATCACCTTTCACATGCCGATTTTGTAATAACAGGTCCAGAAGATCATCTTCCCTCAGTGGGTTGTCTCTCACCTTTATCAAGGTATTGTCATCAACGTATTTCAGAAATCTCCTGGACTGGTTATACCCAGCAGTCAGGGTTGTTGAATTCGCATACCAGGGCTTGCATCTTTGTTCACTACCTTTATCACTTATATAGTTCTTGATAATTTGCTTGGTACAGACATCAGCACTGCCGGTTTCATGGGTCTTCCTGGAGCCCATTTTAGAAATAGATTTTACATTTGCTGTCTTCCAGTCCTCAGGTACCAAAGCAGTTGTAAGCTAAAGGTCTTACACTGATTAATAGTTCAGCACTTTCATCTCTGAATTCCTTTAATATTCTTGCTTAAATAACCATCCTGAAAATCTGTTGTTTTTCTTGTTATCTGTATTCTATAACCTCTTGTAACAGCACTGTGGTTTGAGACAGAGGTTTTGATGAGCAGCCCCGCCCATTCTGGGATGAGAAGTTCCTTCAGCTCTTTCATGATGAACTTGGGCAGGGGGGGAGATAGGAATCTTTTTTTTTTTTTTTTTTTTTTTTTTTGGTATGGCTTTATCTTCTTAATCACTTTGATAATTTATTGCCTCTGTGAACTGTCAAGGTTCCTGCTTTTAATGTGTTTGAAGAAGGATTTATTAGTAATATTATGGCTTTTGCAAGTTGTACTTCAAGCTCTTTTTGGTCTATATTGTTAGGCTTTTAGATTCAGCCTGCTAGAGTTTTGCTCTATTGTTTTCTTCATTTTGACACTGCTTTAGTTTTCTGAAACATGCTTTCTTCCTTTTATTAACTACTTCTGCCCTGCTGTTAATCTATGCCAAGTTTATTTTTGCCCTTTCCCTTGTGTCTTTTTTTTTTTTTTTTTGATAGGTAGTATTCATTTGTCCTGTGTTTCCAGCTAGGTATCCTTGAATGCTGCCTGCAAAACTTTAACTCTTAGCTGTGTCAGTTAGCTCCGTTTTATCAAGCTTCTTCACACTGAAGTTCCCTATCATGAAGCAGAACATGCTGCAGTGGATTTGGGTATTCAGTTGTTCCTGCAGTGACGCTGAATCTAAGTACATTGTGGTTGCTATTACAGTGCTATTCCTGCATGCTACTCAGGACAAAGTCGAGTTGCTTCTTCCCTCTTGGGTCTCATGTTGAGTTGCTTCATGAAGACCTTGATAGGTGTCTAAAATTTTACTCTTGCTGCCAGGCTTCAGTGTAACGCGTACCCAGACTTCCTGAGGGTAGCCGAAGGCTGCCATTGCTGCTGTGCCTTCTGACCTCCCAGCATGCCTCAGAATTTGTGGTTAGGGGGTCTACCTGTTGCACTGGAGAGGATGCTCATCTACATACCCCAATCGCTTCTCTTCCTGGCTGGCCACTGGAGAGAGGTTTTTCTTTTTCTTTTTCCCTTTCTACCCTTGTTTTGTTTCCAGAAGTAACTTTGAAGGTGATGTATGGCATGAGCTAGGGATCCCACTAAACTTGTCTCAGCTTTCTTTGTGCAACACCTGACGATCAAATCACCACTGTACCTCACTTCATTTTTGTTGGCTTCTCTGCTCCCATACATTAGCATAAGGAGAGAACCCAACACTGGATCATTTTCTTCTCCTTCTCACTCACCTGCTACCACATCACCGGGACTTCTCTCTTGGGCATAGTACTGGCCTGCAGTGTCCCTGGAGGCCATCTCAACGAATGCCTTTATCTCTTTATCTAATTCTTCAACAGTTCAGTGTTTTCACTCTCCCTGTGTAGGCGTTTACAGTGAACTTTTCCATCTCACTCCAGTTGAGGATTCTTCCCACCTACAGTATGTAATTTTCTCAGAAACGGCCAAAAGGCACTTACCCTATCTGCTCACTGGGGCACATAATCATATTGTGTGGGGCACACAATAATGTGATAGTGAGTTACTCTGCCCTTTCAGAGATACAGCATATTTACTCTCTGTGACTGCCAGTAATATTAGCTAGTGCCCTCTTTTCATCCAGTCCTGCTTCCACTTGCAGTGTTTAGGTTGAGGAGCACACATGAAACATGTAACGTGGGAAGTGAAATTAAAATTGTGTTGACTTGTGCTAAGATAGGAAAGAAATTGCCTCTACTCCCTGTGCAGCACAATACATCTGTCTCTTGTGCACAGAAAGTAGCCAACCCATTGAAATTTTTGGCTTGTTTGGTTGTTTTAATTTATACAAGTGCATGTTTCAGTTTGGAATTGAATCTGAACAGATTAGCATTTGTAGAGAACCTACCTCCTAAAATAGATGAAACTTTGACAAGAGATGTTATTGTGGTGGGGACAGTGGGAGGGATTTGAAAGCATGCATTTTAAGTATGTTCAGACTGTTGCCAAGTCAGAATTGTTATCTTTGCTCTGCCTTGCATCACATCTGCATTATCCCCCCAGGATTCTTGAGATACCAATCTCTCTTCATTAAAACAAGAACAGCCAAGTGATTGAGATTCCTGCTTGGCTTATCACATTTGGAAAGCTAGCATTCTTTCAACAGTAAGACATGACAAGCTACATCTATACTAGAAAAATAATGTATGTTAGAAAATAACTTTCAGCTAGCACAACATCAAACATGATTTTTATGTAATTTAGATTGAGGTTAAAAACATTTATTGCACATGCATTACTCTATTTATTGAGAAGAGTTTGTATTTATTAATGCTATGACTACTGTATCCTGGAAATTGTTCATGCGAGCATTAGGAGGCATTTGGTGGGTTACCGGATGGGGTAGTTAAAATGTGCTAATTTACTTAGCAGATTTAGTGAGTTAATTCCACTACAGAGGAGTTCACGGGTATGTTTTGAAGGAAGGAATTCAACTGATGAGTACAAAAATAATTCTTAACTGCCATTAATCCAGTGCAACAGTTTGTTGGCAGTGGATTTGGGACAGTGGAGTAAGAGTAGAAGATGGAAACTAGCGAAGACTAAAGCCTTATGTCTTCCTATTTTTGCTGACTGCTATGATAGCTTTTATTTTACATTACTTTTAGTTTAGGTGCTGTCATATTCTGTTAATACAGCTGTGCATTGACTGTTCTCCTGTTCTAGCAGTTAGTTCCAACTGTAAGGGGAGCAGTCAGTGCTCTAAAATGAAGCATATATCCATCTCATTTTGGGGTACACCTTTTTCCTTTTATAGGTTACTCATTTGCTTTAATATTGCTCTTATTGATGTTACTGTTATTGTTGTTATTACTACTAGCAGTAGCAGTTTATCTTTTAGGCAATGCATGATTTTTTGCCAAGGGCGTTTTGAACAATTGAGTTTTCTTGCCTGAGGACATTAACTGTCACTGTAAAGTTATTGAGATGTTATTTAATCATCCCAGAAAAATGAGGGGGAGAAAAAAAGCAAAATCCAGCTCACATTCATAATATTAATTCTGTTCTGAAGTCTTGCTACTCTAATAACTTTCTAAAATCAGGGTTTTTTTCTGGTCAAGCACAGAATAAAACTTCTCAAAAAGCTGAATACTGTGTTATCTTATTTTCACCCCAATCACTTTGTGATTGCATATGCAGAAGAAGAAAGAGGCAGAAAAGAGTTTTACAAAAGAACAATTGAAAAATTTTATTTTCCTCTACTCTCATTCTTACAAATAACTTATTTTGCTCATATTTTCCTCTCCAGAAGAGGAAAATTTCAGTCTAAATAGTGGAGGTTTCAGAAAGATGTTAAGAACCAGAAAGAGAAGCAGATTATTTTACTGAAGGTCTGGTTAGCCCTATTGAATAGTCATAAAAATACAATGTGTGTTAATGGATCTTCGTAATTTTCAGTGTAATCCAATCTATCTTGTAAGAATAGGAACATGCATATATTTTTGGAAGAGCCATTAAAAACCAAAGAAGGTAAAAGGTATACATTAGAATCAGTACTTCGAAGAGCTAAAGTGGCTGTGAAAAGAAACACCCCCCCCCCCCCCCACGTCTTTGTAA
>NW_010972764.1:888094-1200145 GCF_000737465.1 Haliaeetus leucocephalus | reverse complement strand
CCCCCCCGGACTGATTTCTGGTAAATGGAGAGCATCATGAATGAAGATATTCACATTGGATTTTAGGTGATTTGAAGAGGGTGGTGTGCAAACTATTACCAAAAAAAGTGCAGAATCAAAGCAAAAAATTGACAAACACACATATAATAATTGCATAATAAAACCCCCACGATTTTTATATTTACATACATATAACGTATCTCTGTAATATATACACCCATGTAATAATTCCATAATGCCAATACAGTGGCATGATATTCAAGTTTTGGGGTTTTTTGTTGCTTCTCTTTCTCAGTGGAGTGGCTGGTGCTTGCATGCAACTCACATTGAAATCTCTCTGCCACATCTCGCTATAGTATAGATTTTGTGGGACTAACTGGAACTGCTTTCTCACAGAGCTGCAACTTTCAAAATCACTTTGGATTAAAAAAAAAGGGTCTCTAGCTGTGAGTGTTGTTCAGAGCAGGGACAAGTGTGAGGAGGCAGGAGCGGCAGAGGGGGGCCATTCTGGCTGACCGCAGCCCCCGTTCCTCACCCCTGCACTGCTGCTGGGGAGGAGGTGGAGGAGTCTGGAGCAAAGGGATGAAGGTCGTCCTGTGAAAAGGTGGTGGTAATGGGGAAGTGGTTTAGATTTGTCTTTGTTTCTCGCCACTTAAAAATAGAGTAGGATGGTAACAAATTGAATTTATGAGAAAGCAGCTGGTTGGGCATCTGGCGGCCAGCCACGGTGCCTACATCCTAGCATGGTTTTTAAGTATATACACACTCTTCTTTCCGTCCCGCTTTCTCCAGTAACTCACAGATTAGAAATAATATTAAAAGTATCTGAATTCAGAGCACCATGATTAACATGGAATACTGATAGCCTGGATGAACTTTGCCGGAAATTATCCAGTGCTATTTCAAAGAACGTGGCTAGGGAAGAATCCATTGTTTTAGTCCATTTGAAAAGTTATGTGGGCATTGTCCTTGAAAAGATCTGGCAGTGAGACAGGACCTATCCTGTGTTACTGATGTGAAGTTCTTCTGCTTGAGGAATTGGTTATGTAGAGTCTCAGTCACAGCTAACATGCAGGCCAAAAGGATGTCTCTACCCGGCTTTTAAAAATGAGGATCACGCTATTTCATTTGCCACACAGAGCAAGCAAGAGTCACTGATGTGCCTGCTCCTTTTTGTAGGATAGTTTGTGTATTGTAAAGCTAAAGTGTGGGTATTCCTCTCTTTCCTTTAACATAGACTCAGACCCTAGTCCTGCAGGTAACTTTAGGTAAAGCCTTATTCTCTCCTCAAAAATCCCAGGCAGTATAAGAGTCTGTGTGCTGGGAAAGAGTTGAACATTGAGGGCTGAAGTGTACTTCAAGAAAAGTTATTACAGGAAAGTTTTCCTTGGTTCTGTCTGAGTTTAGACCTCAAATATCTTTCCTGAGGAGGCAATAGCCTTGCTTGCATGTGCATTGCTGATTCATTTTAAATATGAGTTCCCTCTTCTTCTTTAAATCTTTGTTCTTTAAGACATCTTTCCCCCCCCCCCCCCCAACTCTTTTTGATTTGTAGTCATTCTGTTTTCAGAGTGAAACAAACATGTCTGTAGACGCAAGCTTTACCATGAGTCTTGGGCTCTCTGTGAGTTTTTGTGTGTTCCTTGAATCTGGGTAAAAGAACTGGGTAGTTTCAGTAGGCGCTGAAAAATTTCAGTAGGCATTTTCCATTGGAAAAAAACCTCCACTGCAAGGAGAGGTTACAGAATCTGCAAGGAGACTGACAGACTATTCAGAATGATGCTATTAAAATCTCACAGTATCTTTCAAAAGCACAACAAGTCTTATTTCTTGAACTCTGTGAATTTTGATTCTGCTGCTCTTAATACCTAGAGCTTCTTAACTGTGCATCACACTGAATATTGTGGAGAAATGCTAAGCAAATATTTGTGCCATTGAATTGTTTTAAATTAAAACATATTCCTCCCTGCACTTCAAGGCAGATACAAATCCAGCGGTGGTTTTCCTATGAAGTTGGGTTTGGGTTTTTTTTTTTGTGTGGTTTTTTTCTTTTTTTTTTTTTTAACAGAGAGACAAATTATCCTTTATCCTTTATTTTTTCACTCAAGAATACTGAGAAATCTTTATTTTGATATACATTACTCTAGAAATTATTTTTGAGTTTTTGGAGCTTTCTGACTCTGCAGCTTTGTAGAGGTGCCCTCAGAATAGCCTGATCTGAGTTTCAAACCTATTTCACTATTCACAGGAAAGTAAGAGCTATAAATGAATGGACTTTGGTCTAATTCTAAAGCTCTTCCGTACTCCAGGCATATGCTAAAGGGGGTTCCTATTTCAAGCTACTGTGCAGAAGTTGTCTATAGTGAATATTGCAAATGTTTACGATTCTTAGCCTTTCTTCTGTTCTTCTTAGACAAAACTCCCTTTGATTTTGGAGTGTTTTGCTATAGTAAAAGCTCTGGGATTTGAAACACTGACATCAAAGGACTCACTTCGGCAGAAAAAGCGCAGGAGATTTTTTAAAGAAATAATTCCTAGTAATAAAAAAGGGGTTTTTTACTTTCTATTTATAGTGCTAAACTAGTATCCAGTATAAACTACTGTTAAAAAGCTAAGAGCTATAACATACACATCAGGGGACAAATTGTTAATAAGGTATAATTTGATGGGGGAAAGCTGATGATATCTGCAAAAAGAATTAAGAGCCCCATGGCTACAGAGAAGTGCCTTATTAACAGTTGCACTGGGCATCCTGCTGAATGAGCTTTATTTATCATGTTTTTATAGCTACCTCCACTGAGCTTTCAGCTTCTGGGAGAAAAAAACCAAAGTACAATATTGTTCTTCCAATGTAGCAATCAAAGGATCTCTAAACCAATAAAAATGGAAAAGAGGTTACAGGAGGAGGAGGAGGAGGAGAATATCACACAGCTGGTTCAGAAATAAATTTCTTTGATTTGGGCTCCCTGTGCGAGATAGTTACTAAAATTTCTGCGTGTCACTGAAATTTAGGAGATACTTTCTCAACCCTTAAGTGTTCCAAGTCTAAAGGTTGAGTGGAGCTTCCTACAGCTGTCTGCTGAAATATGAGGTTAGCAGGGAGGGATATATGAGGGGAAAAGTTGGAGATGAATTGTTAAGATACGATGATGATGATTGTTTCCATGACTCTGCTTTTCCAAGATTCCTTGTCAATGTGGAATGAGGTAAACACCTTTATATATAACAGGGCTACATTTTCCCTCTAAGCAGCTGTTCTGTTGTCTCTGCAGAAATGGCCAATTATGACTCATGAATGTTTGTCTTTTAGACAATTTAGAAATTGGATAGAAATGCCCCCCTCATTTCACCTAGCTAATACTAGGTTGCCAGATGTCACTGACCTCCACTAATTAATAACTTGAATGATATTTAACACATAACCTGGAGGTGAAAAGCTCCATACATCATTGACATTGCTCCAGACCATTCACTTGTGTCAAAAAAAGAAAAATGAACTAACATTCAGGCTTTTTCATAGCCTCACAATTATCTCAAATCTTCACAATGAAATTGTGATTTAAAGTTGCATTATGGGCCTCCTTGTTCCCACTGCTCCTTCCACTGCAATTGGATGTTCTCTTGAAGACTTTTTCATATTCTGAGCAGATACTCTCCTTAGTCCTGATGCTCCTGTTTGTCTTTCTCACCCTTGATTTCTGTATAATTAAACAGTGCAGCTATGCTCCAGTGATTTTCCTAGTAGCTATAGGTTCAAGCTTTCCTGTTTTAATAAGCATCTTTTGCTCTTTGTGTTTAATGAGAATTTTTCCTCAGTCTGCTGTTCTTTTTTTGCCTGTCTCCGCAGCTCACAATATTATCTATGTGTTGATGACACTCATTTATGTCCCTCTTCTTATTCTTCTCCACATTCTTGCTATTTTGTGTCTCAGACTATCTTAGTGTTTCTCGAATTAAATCCAATTATTTTAGAGTAAACATAACAAAAACAGAAATTACTTTGTTTCTTCTTTCCCTGAGTGAACTGTCAGTCATGCTGCCGTCAATCCCATTGCCAAGTCTTTGGAAATTTGGTGGTGTTTTTCTTATTGTGTTCCATTTTGCCCCATCCACTTTCTAAATGTCTTATATACCTGTTATCCTTAAATGGAAAGAAGAAAACTTAATCTTGATTTTCCATAATCACCTTTCTGGTCAATTAATTTAATTAGAAGGATGTAGAAGATCTCATGTATGTGTCCCTTTGCTGTTGAACCATTTATTTCTTCACTGGCTTTTCACTGGACAAGCAGCATAAATTGGTGCTTTTTACATTTCTCCTGTTGTTAGCATTCTACTTTCTCTCTGCTTTCATCTGTCTAAAATCTTCTTACCTTGATTTGGACACATAATTAATGGAAAAATATATATGTTAAAGTTCCTTCATCAATTTTTGTCTCTCTGCTCTCTTGTAAGATGCCATTTTTAGACTAACTTCTCAAAATATTTCTATTATTGTGAAGTCACTGTAGTATTTTCTCTAGAGTGATAGACAGGTATTACTATTAACAGAATCAAGCCTGCCATCACCAAAGCCTAATGGCAAAACTATTTGAATAAATAAGTAAAAAAGACAAATGGAAATGATAAAATTATTATTCTGTTCCTAATGAGACATGATGTACAAAATTATATATGTACATATAGAAATACAAAGCTTTTTTTTTTTTTTTGTAGTCTCAGTTATTCAGTATGACATAGAAGGTGTTATAAATTTCGTCCTCCACCGTATCTCTCGGGTTCATCTGATTTTGTGAGCTCATATCTGGAAGCTGTAATACAGCTGTCTCTGACATCCCAGGGGCAAGATACAGTGTGTTGGCTATGCCTTTCAGAAATTATTTCAGGAAGGTTTTTGATTTGCACAAAGTCTTCTGAAGTGTCATACCTTCCTTGACTGTCTGTGGTTGTGGAAGGTAAGGAGGGCTGATTGCTGCGCTGCTGCTTCAATTCTGCATACTATGCCAGCGTGGCTGTCTTGAACAGTGAGTGAGCACGAGGCAAGATGGTCCACATCCCGGTGCCGCCGCTTCCTTCCTATTTCCGTATTTCTTAGCAGCAATGAGCAGGTGTACAGGAAAATAAACTTCCGCTTGCCTATGCTCAAGGTCCAGACAAACATTTTGTGGCACTCTGGTGCTAGGGGCATCTTTTTTCCACTTACTCTGTTATTTAACCTAGGGGGTTGGGGAGTATGAAATTACATTGCAATACCTTTCCCTTCCTTGAAATAAAGAGAATCCTGACAGTCCTCGTCAGCACGTAAAAGTTTAAAACGCTATTTGTAAAAAATATAAAATGAAATGTTGCTTTCAAAAGGTCTTGGAGCCTACTAAAATCAATGTTATTTGCCAAAAAGCAGGAAACACTTTAAAACTCAGTGTGCTAACACAGATGTTAAATCTTAAAGGATTCACATGTAATTTATTCAATACATTATATTTACTATATGCAGTATAATTTCAGAATGTGCATTAAAAATACGTTATGAAATCCCATTCCTACCTGCTGAATGGCTGCCAAGTTTGGTAATGCAAGAACATTTTGTTGTTTTACCCCTTCAGCACAATCCTGCATTCAGTTTTTAAATGTCCATAAAAACTGTAAAAGCCTCAAAACGCCAGATTGGAACGTTCAAAACTTTGAAAGTCACGGTGTGATAGTTTTGGGTTTTTGAATAACTCTCTGGGGGCAGGACTAAAAACTCTAGCTCTGAACATACTCAAGTTTTGAGTTGCTAACTTCCAGGTTAGGAACGTCAATTTCTTCTGTAAACCTGTCTCTGTTAAATATAAACCAAATGGATTTTTTGTGATATTTAGATATCTTTGCAGAAGACAGAGGGGAATGCACAGGTGGATGGGTAGGTGGCATTTGTGAAAGTTCAGTCTTGGGCAGAGTCTCGTGTCATTAAAGTCAGTGGAGTAGCCCAACACTGAGGGTTTGTGAAAGTCTTAGTAACTCTAAATTCTTCTCTAATATGCTTAACTTTTAATTTTATCATGTTAATTCTGACAATTTTCAACAACTATTTATTTGCATAGTCAATAAAATAAGCTAATTAAAACTTTGGCTACTTCAAGAATTGGCAGGGTATGTACTTCTCTCCTCACTTTTTTTATATACTCCAGGCCAGTACATTTGAAATAAAATTAAATTGACATCAGCTCCTTGAAGCCATATGAAGCTTCATATATTACTTGGTTAAAGTATGAAATTATATATCTATCAAGGGATCTCAGTTCTTATTGAATTCCAAACCCTGGAAAATTCGAGCATGATTTGATGTTTATTTTCATATATATCACATTGCTTACTTTATAAGAAACCGTGATTTTCTAACTGTGGATGAACAGTAAATGCTGGTTCTGAACAAATGAAAACATATGTAATGTTATTCCCAGGAGAATGGGCTGTTACATGTGGTAATTGGTGGCAAGATACTGCAGTGATTGTAGCCAATTAGTAAAGTTGTCCATACGGTGTTGAACTTTCTGTATGAGCTGCTGGCCTATCACTTCATATGAAAGCCTAACCAGGATGCCTTTAGTCCCCAGAAACCAGCTTTTCCTTTTTGGTGAGCCGAAAGGGAAAGCTGTGTTAAAGGGAAGTCCCTTTTTAATATTTTACTCTAGTTTTTCCCACAGAGGATGATCACGATGTTGACTGTTTGTCAGGAGCCTGTTGGCAAGGTAGGCAGCTCCAGCAATAAAGGCTGTGAGGATGAGGGGTCACAATTCTGGGGAAAGCAAGGAAAATGGTTCCTCTGAAGTACAGAGAGGTATAAATCTTCCTTAAGTGACTTTACATATTTGCTGGAAGCAAGGATGTCATTATACCAAAGCACGCCTTAAAATTTCTGGTAACCATCAAAACCACCACTAACTCTGTGGCTGCTAATTTGCTGCTAATGCCTTGCTGGTATACTTCTCTGTGGCTACGTTCTTTCTTTGCATTTATGATCCTGACACTTTCTTTATGGCCTCTTTACACTCAGCTTTTGGACTCCAGCATACATGTTCATTGAGAGCTAATTAGGCAGGCTGCAAGACACCCCCACCAAACAAGTCACAACATTTTGAAGCTATTCCTTTGCTGGACTGATGTGAACAATAAGGCGATATTACTCATGTTTGTTGACATATATTATTATGGTTATTGCCATTATACCCCAACTCCCCAGAGTATTGTTTAAATACATGATATAAGAGATGAAAGCAAGCAGATAATGAAAAAGAAAAAAGGAAATATCATGTAGTTGTTAATTTTTGGCATTGTGTAATTAAACCATCTTCTTTAATGTTATTTTTGCCAGTATCTAATTAGCAGAGCCATCTGCCTAAGAAGTGCTGGACCATCTGTCTGGAATACTGTTCTGTTCATTTCTTGGTTCTTGACTAATTAACTTCTTTCTCTATGAAATGTAATAGTACATTCTGTTTCTGCACTCCAGAGAAGTTCATATATAAAAATAAATATAAATGTGTACCTGGCTACATGTATATGCTATGAGTATCTGTGTAGCCATAGGAGCGTAGTTCTCCCAGGAGATCTGATTGGACTCAGTTCCGTGTGCAGCTTCCACTGCAGGTGAAAACCACGTGGGTTTTGTTGACCTGTAAGTACAACTAATACCTATCTCGCCTAACACATTCTAATTGACCAGTCCTTTCTTGATTGTGTTCCAATTTCAAATTTCCTGTCTGCATTTACTGATTAAAGTTATAATTGTAGAAAGGGCGTATATTAAAGTTAATTACTTAGGGTTTGGGGTTTTTCTTCCCTTTTGTATTTTGTAATTTTTGTGGAAAATCACAGAATAATTTAGGTTAGAAGGGACCTCCAGATGTCTTCCCGGGGGACTTACTTTGTTACTGCATGTTGGGCATGAAGAGAACCTCTTGACAGTTATTTCTTAAATGGGAGGAACAAGTGAACATTGTTTGCTGCTTCTACACTTCCCATGATTCTCTTTTAGTGTTCTTCTAAGGTATTTGGATAAATCACTTTAGATTGAAGATTTTCTTTTGGTTTCCATTGGAGCTAATTTCTTTGCATTTATTTACTTTGCCTGCTGAAGACACAGTAGTTTAACTTTTAAGCAACTTTTAAGCTCTTATCATTCATCCAAACAGAGAAGTTACTGAAATATATTTGTTGTTCCAAAACATATGATTAATTTTGATACTGTAATTTTTAACTTAACATAGATGGGTGTTGGATCTATATTTTTCTTAATTTTGAAGATAATAGTTTTATTATGTAGCTTGAGTTGGAATTTGTTTCTTCTCTGGCTGGAATTTCTCTCCTTCCTACTACCCCTTGAAAATGCCAGGAGAGATTTAATCTGAAGTTTTTGAAGCACTTTACAAACATCAGTGATTTAATGTTTAAAACACTGATATAGTTATTTACAATGGAGTTTTTACTAAAAGATGCCTGACATCAGTTCGAAACTTGAGTTCAAACTTTAAGTGTGCACCGAAGCCTTGTTTCTGTTCAGTCTGATTTTATGTCAAATATGTGCAGAGCTTTGCAGTGTATGTATTTTTTTTTTAACAGGAGAAAACAGCTTGTGTTCAAAAGTGCACTGTGACTTCCTCGTCAGACTACACTAGGTCAAGTTCAAGTTGTACCTGTCAAATTTAGCCTTTAGAGGTGGCCACACTGACTGCCATAGGGCTAAAAATCTCACTGCAAACATTTTGCACTGCTCTACTGGTGACTGGTGACATAATTAAGATTTACTTATGTCTACTAGAATGTAGTTATGCTGAGGATTGGGAAATTAGAAACAAACTTAGCCGAGGCATTAAATTTATAGAGGTGCTTAAAAGACCATATTGCTAGCAGGATTTATAAAAGCCATGAAGCTGTATATAGTGTCAGCTTACTATCAGGAACAGACTGATGTGCTACCTTAAACCCTACTCCTTAACCTATGTAGCTACGTTCTTTGTGGAGGTGCGTAGCAGTCACTGATGTCCTACCCATCCTTATTTTCTCTCGCACTAACATTCAAAGTCCCTGTTTCCTCTTTCCTCAGGGGGAACAAACTTGAGTGTCTATAATTTGGTTCAAGGAATTTTGTTGCCAGCCTTAGTAGAATTATAATATTAATTAAAAACAGCACACAGAATGCTGAAGATGGTATTTTGCCTTGTGAAAATTGGAGCTTCTTATGAAGAAATGTGGGAATGAAAAGATCCTAACAGGATAAACTTTAGCTGTGTAGGCCTTCATAGTGAATCAAATATCCAACACGGTATGCATACCATTTTTGTGTCGCTCATCTGAACTTCATGGAAATATTAGCAAACAGCGTCAAGCAGGAGGATATGTCAATTTAATGGAAGCAGTGGATAATAGTAACATCTTTAAGTAAACCTGGTTTTGCACTTCCTTTCAGAAATAACACAATCTTTATGTGTGTGTCCGGTCTTTCAGAATTAAAACTTTAAAGTCTTAATCTTCTACTGACAAAAAACACTTGTTGTTATTCTTTTGGGACATTTTGTTTTGTCTTTATGTGCTGAAGATTCAGAACTCATTTTTCTCCTCTTTTTTTCCACATTGAAATGACATTTAACTTGAAGAGTTTTCCACCTGTCTTCCCCCTGTATATTACCCGTAGGCTGTGTTGAACATCTGAACTTCCATCTTGTGGGAAACTCCCCCAAATTTCCTGAAGATAAGAAGAAAAAAAAAATAGCTCTATATAGAAAGGTTTGGCTATACCTGCTCTTTTTGGTTAATCAG
Source organism: Haliaeetus leucocephalus (assembly GCF_000737465.1). Classification (NCBI taxonomy): domain Eukaryota; kingdom Metazoa; phylum Chordata; class Aves; order Accipitriformes; family Accipitridae; genus Haliaeetus; species Haliaeetus leucocephalus. The sequence goes on along the minus strand of NW_010972764.1, from coordinate 1,190,347 downwards.
CAATAGGACGTAGGTATGCATTACTGAACCGTGTGGGAGCCTTAGGGACCAAAGCAGAACACTTTGAACTACTCAGCTTTCCACAGGTGCCTGTGTAATACACTGCATTTGCAGCCTGCTCTGTTATTGTCTCCTCCAGCAGCGGAACCCAGGGCTAGAGGGCTATAAGTACACTTGACTTCAAAGATGGCACTTAGCTTTGTCACCAGTGTGTCTGCACTTATTTCTTGTCCAGACAGTATTACTCCTTTGGCATATGTTGTCATGAACACGGTTTTCCCGGAGAGTTTGCCAGTTGGTTAGCTCGCAAGCATATGTGTTTATATATAGTTGCAGTAGTTTATTCTGTTCGGGTTCTTGTATGTGCTGTTAATTATGGTATCCAGAAATATTACATAATGTTTTAATATTTAATACCTTTATTTAAATCTATGCATTTTGTGGATGTCAAAGAAAGAGAAGAAAGTTTATTTTCAGTTATGCTAATAATGGTATTAGTGGTTTTGTGACGTGGTGGTAAAACTATTAATGTTTAAGATTTGAGAAGTCTAGCCAAGACATTTATCCTAACTAAAAGAACATCTGACTAAAAGCTAACAGCCTGTGATTGTTTCCAAATCAGCACTTCTGAGCTGAGGTAATATTGGGTCTGCCACTCCTACGGGCTCCACCAAGAGCCATACCTCTATATTGTCACATTATTTACTGTTTGATTCCTTCTTAGAAGTGTGGCAGTTAGCAAGCTGCTTAAGGAGTCCATTCCTCCAGGGACGGATACCTGGCTTTGCTAACATTGAAATGATTGGGTTTTTTCACCTCTTCCTTTATTCTGAAACTGTATATAGGCTGGGTCTCTGGGATCACTTGGCAGAGAACAGGGGAGCAGGGGGGAGATGCTGTCCCAATGTTCTCTCACTATGATCAGAGTTCATAAAGCTTCTGCCTGACTTGTCCTAAATGTTACTTGCATTATTACGCGCTTGGAGCTCCCAGATTCTCTCCAGCCGTGACCTGCTTGCAGAGATGCGTTGTATGCTTTTCTCTGATTTTGTGGAAAGCTTGAAGGACTGTCACTTGGCTTCTGAATTTCGTATCTCCAAAGTCTGTTGATTTTCTTTTCCAAAACTTTCACTGCCTGAAAAATGTTCTTAATTTGCTTGATTTGTGACATTGTGTCATTTTTGCATTTCACATCTTTCTCCTTCAAACTACTCTTTTACCATGGACTTAGAACCAATTGAAAGCTGGGTATTTTGTCACTGAAAATTGATTTCTTGATAAACATTTTATCCTTAATCCAGCCTTTCTGTCTTCTTACTTCCTGCTGTTCATGCCTGACATATTCTTCTCGGTTCAGTTTTGGCAAGAACTTTCCTTCAAACCTTCCTTATAAGCACTTGTATTCCAGTAAATCTTTCTACTCTGTCCTCCTACTGGTAATGCCTGCATTTCTCCAGGCATTTGACATTTTTGGTGTTTAGAGATAATATGTGCAGTATCAGATACTTGTATTTAGTGCCATATAACATATAGGTTTGGGGTGTCCTAATGGATCGATGAGGAACTTAAATAGGTCATCCAAGAGGAGTCTTTTGTACTGCAACCTCCATTATGGATGTAAATTGCTTTTTGTATTAAAGATTCAAAAGAGTTAAGTCATTGCTGCTTTTTTTGTCTAACACATTGCTGTTTTTTTATCTCAGTATGAGATTTCTTTCCTGCTGCTAGATACAGTTTGTTATAAATGCTAGGGTCATTCACAAGTGGATTCTTCCAGAAGTTTTCAATATATTCCCCAATATGCTGTAGTCATTAATATGCAAAGGCAAACTGTAGATGAGAAGGTTTGGGATGGAGAAAGAGAAGTAATGGCATTAGTTTTGATAAGTCTTTTTTTTCCCCTGAAATGACAAAGCTTATTCTTGGGCTTGTTGAAAGACAAATCAAAGAGTACTGCATAGTATACTCTGAAAGCATTTTCCCCTTTAGTTTAAATAGGGTTTCACACTATTATTTTTATTAATTATAGCATCTACTTACTATTAATATAGTCTCCACTAAAAAAAAACAGGTACAAAAAATTACCTATATTAAATCTGAATGAACGGTCTTTCATTATTTCCTGGTAAATAAAAATGAAAAAGCTGCGGTTTCAGTAATTAAGCGGCAGTGGTTAGTTTAGAAATCTCAATTCTTCCTGATAAAATGTATAGTGCTTTGTGGCATTTTTATCTAAAGATCACATGGATGTGCACTGTCGAGGTGAAAGAATACAGAGTGATTTAAAATGCACGCTGACTACACAGCATATACAGGCATTCAAATATGTACATGGATTGGCACATAAACACCAAGCATACGACCTGCTCCATTGAACAACAGCATTTGTAAGTCATAGCTGTTGAATGTTAAATATGGAAATAATTGGAGTTAACTCATGCAGTGAAACTGTAGTAATGCAGACTAGGCGTTACAGTCCTGGCATAAATCTGTTGAAGCAGAGAGACAGCTCAAAAATGAGGATAAATTGCTTCTGCTTTGCAGTGCTCCATTTCACTGTTGTCTTGTATGTGTCTGCCCATTGCTCCTTTCTCTGAATGGATGTTTTAGTGCTTCTGGTTAGTGCTGCAGTCATACCCTGAGAAACTAAAATCTCCATTCAATGCTTGAGATAAATACTGCAAAATCAAGAACGGGGCACCTCTTCCTGCGGCGCAAGGTCTCTCAGCAGAGCTGACCTCGGGTCTGTGGTGATGCTGGGGAGAGAGGGTCAGCCTTTCTCTGTGTTCGAACTGCTTACCTTCATAACGGTCGTGACAAAGTGGCTAAACAGCATCAAATGGGATTGTGGTTATTTCTCCTGTAGCGGTAGGTACCGTGAATCATGGGGATGGCCAGCTGCGCTTGGATTAAGACACTGAAAAACCATCAGCAGCAAAACTACATTTCTAAGGAGAAAAAGCTTGTAAGGCGATTATGGATAGAATCACCCACAGCTAATCATCAGTAGGCCTGAAGCACATATCTCAAGCTTGGGCTTAGATAGCTCTGAGGTTTATATTTCTGTGTTCCCTGCATTTCTAACTGATTCCTGTTGGTTGCAGGCAGTGGAATGGCAATGTGATGAAGCTACTAAAAGAGCCTGTTACAGTAAAGGCAAATCAAAGGTAAGCAAGAGGCAGCTGTTCTGCTTTAATAATATTTATGTGCTAATAGCAGGTGTAATTCAGTGTATAAATCTCTACCTTATGCATTTTTAGTGTCTCACTTTCCAAAGAGAACTGTAGAAGAGGAGTCTGACACTGATGTATAAGTAAAGGAATAAAAAACAATATAGGGAGTGTGGGGTGAGAGGTACAGTCACGTGTTTCTTTTCTGAAATGATCAAGAACTTTAGTTTCCAACAATTTACTGTTTTGACTCTACAACATGTCATATGTAATGGGCTGTACTCTCACTTCATTTTCAGTGCTGTAAATCCCGAATAACTGTGTAATTACTTTGTAAAATCCTCAATTTATTTCCCTGTGTATTAGATGCAATTTTAGGAACATTTATATTTCATATCTACTGGCACTATGAAGAAAATAATACGAAATTCACTGACTTTTTAGACATGGGACTTGATGTAATTTTAGTATTCAGAACCGATTCCTTATCGGGCCAACTACAATTTCTTTTATTCAGCACAGGTAAGTGCAATGCGGATGCTGTATTCTTTAGTGGCTGTCCTAAGCTGAAGCTAGTTATCAAATTAATTATAAAATAAGTTACAAATGCATGCCATCTCTATCTGTAATTATTATACTGTTTAAAGTTAATTGACTTAAAACATAAAGGGAGAACACATCAAGAGTGATAACCACAGAAAAGCACATTTGCTTTCAGGACCCACGTTCGGTAGGACATGTCAACATATGTTATTAACGTGCAAAACTCAAAAAAACCCCCCAAGCTTCAAAAACATATTCCAAATGCTTATACCACCTGGTAGAGGAAGAGTCTCTTCTGCATAGTCATCTAATCACTGACTTTTTACCTTCTTCCATTAAACAGTTCATTTCCAGCTTTTTTTACTAAGTGCTGGAAAACAATGTTGCAGTGTACCCTTGGCCTATCCTTTTCTGTTTGGGATTAAAGAGGAAGAATGGCCTCACTTCAGAAACATGCTATACCGTGAGGAGAGAAAAAGACATAATTACTTGGAAAAAAAAGCAAGAGTAGTGAATGTGCAGTGTAAAGCCTCATGCATGGAAGATGATTGTCTTTATGGAGGAACATCTTTCCCTGTAGAAATGAGTTTATAGTAGTGGGAAAAGGCATTAAGAATGGTGTTGCCTTCTTTGTCCTTCTCCTTTCCTTTTCTTTCCATCCTAGTGTAAGAAATGTATTTAAGTGTTACTGGTCACTGGGTATTAAGGCGCAGGATTTACTAGGTATATAGAAGGTATTAATAGCTGGAGAAAAGAAATAGGTTAGATTTTACCTAAAGCTTTCTAACTTGAGTAGACAAACTCTGGTGACTCAAGTTATGTGTGAAGGTTTTAATGGAAGAAACAGCATCTAGCAAGTGTTCTGATCTACAATGTTACTTGTCAGTTTGTGAAGAGAGAACAAAGAACTTTTGGGACCTCATACTTTAAGCAAATGTTTCATTTTGTAAGTTGTAATTTCTCCCTGGAAGATTTATTCTTGTTCTTGTAATATATCCCTCAAGCTTTTATCCTTAGTCTTGAGATGACAATACTCTGAAGGAAGAGAGCATGCTCAGGTGACAATAGAATATGACAATTTGCATTGATCAAGGTGCATATACAGTAGAAACTATCATGGTAGGAATGCACTGTGTAACTAAGAGTTTATGCCTCTGTTTTACAGTGATTTTCCAAGTTTAAAACTGTGAGAATAACATTCAGTTTGTCTGAAAATCACAGTGCAGTGACTGATCTACCATGACGGGTGACAGTAATGGTAAATTGGAGACTATAGTAGTGTACTTTTGAATATTATGTTTGCAGTACTGTTTGTGGTGTAAAATCCCCATTCAATTGAACAGTGCAGAGTCGTATTTTGCTATTAAATAATTTTGCTAGGAGAAATACTCAACACTGGTGAAATGCATTTAAGAATGGACCTTAGTGTAGTACATACGTGCAGATTTTCATTCATGCTCATCGTACCCTTTTGAAGAAGCTGATGATTAGAAGTTATGCTGTCATTGTAAAATATTATAAATGCTATTCTAATAACGACCTCTGAGATTGTTTCTTAGTATTTTTATGGGTTGGATAAAGATTTAGTGCTTCATTTGTATCCATAGCCTTGTTCCTCACAATCTAGAAGAGAAGTACAGTCCTTTGAAGGTAATCCTGAGAGGAAATAGTTCTTTTCTTATTGTTACTATAGGGCTTTTTTTTTTGATGTGCAAACTTTGTGGCTTGAAAGCTTCATGTAGGAGTTGCTGGAGAGTGCAGAGATGTTGACTGAGGCAGCCTACCCAGCTGGAACGACGACTTTTCATGCCTCTCTCGCTTTCACTGGTGTGACCAAGATCAGAGAAAGGATAGCCTAATGATGTTTGTCTTCTATTGCCTCATGATGAAGACTAGAACAAGGCCACTATACTCTCTGTATAAGAAGGACTTACACATGCAGATGAGGAAAGCACCTGATCTGTGGTGTGCTCCCCTTCCTAGGCAAACCACTAAAGACTTCCCTTGGAAAAACAGAATTATCAGGCCAGGAAGAATTCACTCCAGTGCTACAGTGAATTGTCCCTCTTCCAAGGAAATCCCCTGGGAGACACAATTCCAGTTACTGTTATCAGAAAGACTGCTTGCTTGCTCATTACTGTATAAATAGATCCAGCACGAACTGGAGACTTGCTGGGGGGCTGCATTTCTATAACATTTCTCAGGGCAACTTCGGATTTCAGGGCAGGCACATGTGTGACTGTAGGGAAGGGACAGGAAAGATTGGAGACAAAATTATACAAGGCCAGCCCAGACTGTGGCAAAGGAGAGATGAGGATTACAAGGGTGGCTGTGGGTTAAGTTATTCATCCAAATCCTGGTTTCTCTTGAAGCTCTGTGGCCGACAGAGTAGCATGGGGGCAATGAGTTCAGGCAGCAAAACTAAAAGTCAGCTTGCTGATGGGGTGCCCTGAAACCAGAAGCTAGCTTTGAACCCTGAAGCAACTCTAGTAGTTTTGAGATAATGGTCAGTTAAACACGAGTCTTTTTTTTTTTTTTTTTTTTTTTTTTTTTTTTTTTTTTTTGTTTTGAGGAAAAAAGCCGCACAGAATTTTTGCCTCAAACTGTTAGCAGTGGTTGTTCTGAGGTTTATGCTTTAGGAGCCAACGAGGGAAAAGAGCTGAAGGAGAAAATATATAGGGACATCTGCCACATTTGACAGTGTAATGTGCACTTGACTTTTGAAGGCTGAAGTTTGTTACTGAGACTTCAGACTTTTATCCACCAATTTAAGCTGTAGCTTAAAATAACTAGTGGCTCCAGAAGCGAGCCAGACAAAATGATGTCCTTGTGGCCAGCATGCGTTAGCATTTAGAAGTCTAAAACACCACACATGGTTAAGAGAATAAATTTGGCCATTCAGACTGGCACTTGTGGTAAGGACTGTTATAAAGTAAAAATATAAATACACATGGTAAAAATACAATAAACCAAAGAAAGATTAAAAAATATATATATAATTGAAGTAAATCTCTTATCCCTTGTTTATTTCAGATTCTAACGGCTGTGTGTGTTAGCATCTGAATTTTCAATAAAAGTATTAAAAAATTAAACACAGGTGTTTTTATAATGTTCGCCTATACAAGAAACATTGCTGTAAATGGATAACCATATCCAGCCAGATTGTACTTGAACTGTCAAGCTGGTCTTAAACTTAAGTAGCTGTTTCTAACAGTTGTATTTTGTTTCAGGTATGCTGGTATAAAGGTAGAAAGTACTAGCTAAATGAATTTCTTTCTTTCAAAGGTATTTTTATAGGAGAATAGGAAAGTATATGGCAGAGAGGTCAAGACGAAATGGAGATTAAGGCTATGTAAAAGAGGGCCACCAAAGCTACCACCACCCTCCAAACTGAAAAACCTTTGGTTTTTAAGTCCTTTGCATTCACCAATGCCACTTCTACAACACACATCTCTTTTTTTGCACAGCTAAAAAGTGAACCCGCTGAATTTGACTCCAGAGCAGAAAAGTTACTCTGAACAATTCGAATGACTAAATAACGGAGTCATTTTCATTATGGTTTTGGGTGGTGATTGTTTTACTCATGACTAATTTTTTTTTAATTTGTTTTGTATTATTTTGGATTTGTCATATGAAGAAAATAGCCAATTATAAAAGCTATTCTTCCAGTTTGGGTTTTGTTGTACTATGTACCCCACAGAAATTTGATATGAGCTATCTTATTTGCCCTGTTGCAGTATGGATTGTTGTGAAGTTGGCACAGGACTTGGGAACATTAAAGAGAAGAATCTTGTGAATCCCAGGAATGTCAGAGTTTAAAAAATTAACATTATTTTTGAACAGAAAGAGTGGGTGATCAGCCTGCAAGTAATTTGGCAATGGCACTATTTCAGGGAGCTCTGGAATATGAAGAGGAGACGTTGGATGGGTTGTAATGTCAGTACCCACTTATTTTTCCTACACTTACATTCCATGGCTTTCTGCAAAGGGCAAGATGGAAGTAGCCCAAAGAATAAATTACTGTGTTATGTTCTATGAACCTCCCTGAGCACCCTTCCCACAAAAAAAAGAAGGAATTGCTGCCTCTTCCCCCCCCTCCCCCTTGGTGTAGTTAAAACAACCTGCAACAGGGAAATGGCCTAGAAGTGAAATAATTACTTTTTAAAAGGCTCGTTGCACTGCCCAGCTCTCTTATATGGTTGCATATTAGCTTCTGTTTGGTTGAAAGAATGTTAAGATGACAGTTTTGTTAAGTTCAAGATAAAGTTGTTGTATTTTTGCCTAATGGGAATCAAATTTTAATTCTAAGATGTTTGACACTTACCTTTAAAGGCTCAAACTGAAGCGTTTAAAAGCTACATTTGCATGAGAGACTAAAGCGAATGTAGGTTTGGGGGGTATTTTTTCAAAGAGGTGGTTTTTTTCTGAGATTTTACTGGGTGGTGGGTGGTGGTTTTTTTTAAACTTCATTTTGTATTAGGAAAGGTATAGATAATAGATTCTGAGAGTTTTCTCAGAGATCTTTAAAGTATTTTGCCCGTCTTGTTTTGCAGTCTGTTTTGTGCCTGTTCAATTTATTCAGGATTATATTTCTTGTCTTCCAGGATGAGAGTCTATTTTCAAGATAAACAAGCAATACATTTAATATAGCTGTAGGCCATATAAAGGGACTTCTGCACCATTACTATTACATGGATTTACTTACACGATTCCACTTAATATCTCTTAGAATTGCACAGCTGTATTTTCACAAGTTGTTTTTTTAATGCTTTACATGAGACTACCTTGTGAATAAATGCTGGAGAGCATTCAAATGGAAAGTTCCAGGAAACTTTATTTTTTCCAAGCATATTGTTGATTTTGTTCATTTTATTAGGTAGGGACATTGATTTTTGCAGGAGGAGTGTTTGATTCTTTCCTACATACGGTTCTGGGAGATTTTTAGTATTGCAGAAAAAGGCTTTCTATCTGAATAAACAGTAGAAATTGCTGTTGGTTTCTAGCTTCTGAAATGAGAGAAATGAACATCATAAAGCTTTCACACATCCTAATGTGTTAAAAAGCATGTCAGATTATTCTTCAGGGGTGAGCATCTATATATTGAGGTAATGAAATTTCTTGAGAAATTTCAAATTAACAGAAACATAGATGCTTCTAATAAAACATATTGTGCAAATTATGAAACTAGTAGTGACAAATCTATGTCTGAACATCTCAAGAATTTTATTTGTACTGGTTCCAACATACTTGTGTTACTGATAGCCAGTTCTTTCTCCTGTTTTCCTCCCAACCTCCTCCCTTGGCCTGATCTGTCTTCAAACCCAGCATCTGATCCATTGAGACAGCAGTGCATTATTTAAGTCAGCATCTATCACTTCAGAGTTTAGCTAAACCTATGAAATATACACTTAGAAGAAATCTTCAGTACTGAAGAAGTTTGTTGTTACCCTATTAAGAACTTCTCACAAAGACTGATGGATGCATGTGTTGTTGTTAGGAAATTTATGTATATAATTATTGCTAACACATCAGGTGTGCTCAGGCCTTTTTCCCCTAAATTTTTGTGTGGACACAAAACCATGGAAAGCAAATCGTAATTGGTCTCCCCCATCCTTTGAAGTACCACTGAATATAGTCTTTCTTTTCTGCATGGCAGGAGGAATGCCAGAACTACATTCGAGTGCTTCTTGTTGGAGGGAACCATCTCTTTACCTGTGGAACCAACGCGTTCACTCCTATCTGCACCAATCGGACGGTATGAGTTCAGGGTTTCGTCCCACCAGCTCGAGTCTTTGTTCTGAGCCAGCAGACCAAAAGGCAGAGCGCGCTGTGGTTGAGTCCACGCTGTTTGTGTCCTGGTGGGTGAGCTGATGTGTAAAAGGCTGATTTGGCGAGTAGCAGGCCAAAGAGCAGAGTTCTCCTGTGATCTCCTTCTGCGGTCTTCTCCTAAGCTGTGCGAGAGAGCACAGCTACGAGCAGCTCAGTTCCTCCCACGTGCCAGTTTTTTATGAACCGTAGGTATTTCTAAGACTTCTGCCACTCTGTCAAGTTTGGTTGGCATCAACTGATTTAGTTACAAGATGTAGTTGGGTAGCTGCCTACTGTGTACGTGTAGTTCTGGAGAAGATGAGAGTACCAGTATTAGTGATTTCTGACTGGCAAGAATGAGAAATCTTGGTGGACAAAATCTGTCATTCTGTTTCTGGAAAAAAACCTAGTTGTCATGAGTATCAAAGCAAGAGAGTCCATTAAGGATCAATAATAGTCATAATAAAAATCAAAATGTCACTGTTTGCACTAAGCTGGCTATTTATTTCAGGAGGGGAGGGGAGAGGTGTTTTAATACAAAGAATAGCTGTATCACCAAAAAACTCATTGGCACATTTATTATAATTAAACCTATTGTACCTTTATTTTCAAATAACATATTAACATCATACTGTGGTTTATGGCTGAAAGCATTAGGGCTACTAAATCAGAGAGTTAGTTCTGCTGAACTGGAAAGCTCTTTTTTTTAATCTCATTTTTCAGGTGAGATTCTTTCCTAGGACACACCAACAAAACAAATAGATTATTTTTTTTTCGTTGTCTGACCATTTGCTACGGTGAATATCTTAGCTGATTCTGGCAATCAGATCTGGTTTTCATAATATCAGTCTGTCTAGAGATAATTAATTTTTGGGTTGCTTCTAATATAAAACATTTTAGGCATGGTGGCTAATGATTAACTTGCATGTTTTACATACCAAAGTGGCAGAAGTGAGATCAGACAACATTACAGTAAAACTTTTTATATGAGACAGTTTGAGATTGATGTAAAGGTCAGCTCATTACTATTGTACAATACCACAGCAGATTACTGGTGTTTATGGTAGGATTTTGCTCAGATTGATGCAGCTTGGCTGAAATGATAATATTCAGGTCGTTTTAATTCCTTTTTCTCACTCTTTTACAGTTAAGTAACTTGACAGAGATACACGATCAAATCAGTGGCATGGCTCGTTGTCCTTACAGTCCTCAGCACAACTCTACTGCTCTTCTCACTTCCAGTGGGGAATTATATGCTGCTACAGCCATGGATTTTCCAGGAAGGGATCCTGCTATTTATCGCAGTTTGGGGGCCCTTCCTCCTCTCCGCACTGCCCAGTACAACTCCAAGTGGCTGAATGGTGAGTGCTGATGGACCATGAGACTCATCTTTTTTTAACCCATGTTCTCCATATTCAGTCTTGAAATTCCATTCTGAGAGTTTGAATGTTTTTAGAGTATTGTTTATCTCATTTAAAAATTATTTTGCATAATATTTTTTATTTTACAAGTATAATTATTATGGTATTTAATTAATATAGTTGCAGTTCGTAGACGTGCACTTAAATATTTACGTCATGTTTGCAGGCACAGGCATGAGCTGTACTGTATCTCTCAGATGCGCTCACATGGCAAAGCTGAGTCAGCCAAGAGCCGCAGCTTGCCTTGAGCATTCTTTTGTGGAGTCTTTCAGAAACCTAAGGCAGAAAATAAACAGTTTAGAAACGACTGAATTCTCCTGGCTTTCCCTGGAGGTCCCAGCCTTGACAAGCAGAAAATGTTGTGCTTTCAAGCTTCTTAGGTGGCAGACTGACGGTTTTGACACTAATTATAGCCAAAGGATAGGGACTAGTCTGCAAAACATATCATAAAATCGTGTTATAGCAATGACTCGTGTGGCATGGATGTTAATCACCTGATGAGGATTTCCAGCTGGGAGAAGCTGTAAACTGATAGGTATTCCTCAGATGTAACAGGGCCAGTTGCCATTTTATGTATTACAAAAAAGAAGCAGATTCTTCTAAAATGAAAATTATTATTTAACATAAAATGTGAAATTATGTATATTATAATTTGCCTATGCTTGTCTCAGTAGAAAGAAACCCATATTTTCATAACTCATGCTATGTGACACAACAGTCACTATTCCCACAGTGCATTTCATGTTCTGATGGGATTATTCTCATGTTTGAAATTAAGTACAAATACAAACTCTTCTAGCTTCAGAACATTAGGTCAGCTGCGAGAGACAGACTTTATTTTGAGTATTTCAGTTCTCATATAATCTGAATGCTGAATTGTGCATATTTACTTGGTGTATTTTTCTGTACAAAGAAGCCATCAGAGGTAGCTTGGAGAAATTTGTGACCTTCTCTGAAGGTCAGCCGATTTTAGAATAATAATTAACAAACCAAAACCAAACTGCATGGAACATAACAGAATTATAGCAGTTCAAAAGAAATGAGAGAGGAAGAATGAGCTCATTGTATAGATATCCCTGTTCAGGTGCCTTTTCTCCACACAGCCGTGGTATTGGAGCTAATTGCTGTGCCATACCTGGGTGCTTCTGTCAAAGGGAAAAAATTCTTCACACTGAATTTTCAGTTTAAATGGATGTGTTTTATGCCAAAGGGCACACTAAAATTCCCCCCACCACCACTCCTCTAATTAATCAGATTCACTGTATTTACAGTTTGTCTATTATAACTCTTGCTGCTAGTAGGATATGTGGTGAGAAATTATGACCTAAGAACAAAAATTAATCCTTTCACTTTTGCTTTTAAGGATTAATGGAAATAGCTATGACGATTCAGGGTTATCCTTTTGTTTTTCTGTTTTTTAATGAAAAGCCTTGTAATTACCTAGTGCAAGCTTTTCTTATTATGTAATATTCTATGTAACTCAAAACCAGTGTGTGCTTGAACTGTGCAATTTGGTCTTTAGCTTTCAGATAAGAGACCTGACTGAAAATATGCAAACCATATGCTACCGGTTGTTGCTTGTTTTGCAAGAAAATAAATTAATTACTTTCCTTTGGTTGTGCCACCCGTAAGGTTGGTTCTGCTCTTTTATGCATATCATCCTTTTTGCTGGTATCCTAAAATTGGAGAGAAATGCCTGCTGGTTTTGAAACCCATCCTTAGTTTTCTTCACTGGAGATGCTACTAGAGGAAAAATTTGAGCAGTTGTGCTGTGTTTTTCCTTTCAAAGCTGTACATCTTCTCCCAGATGGCAATGACAGAGTAGGAGAGCAGTAAGTTGATTCGAGATGGAGGTGCCTCCCCTGAATTCCTTTCTCCAACACCAGACTAAGTTATTGCAAAACACCTCCATAGCATTTCCTCACCCATCTAAAATAGAATCATAGAATCATTTAGGTTGGAAAAGACCTTTAAGATCATCGAGTCCAACCATTAACCTAACATTGCCAAGTCCACCGCTAAACCATGTCCCTAAGCATCATGTCTGTATGTCTTTTAAATCCCTCCAGGGATGGTGACTCCACCACATCCCTGGGCAGCCTGTTCCAGTGCCTGACAACCCTTTTGGTGAAGAAATTTTTCCTAATATCCAACCTAAACCTCCCTTGGTGCAACTTGAGGCCATTTCCTCTGGTGCTATCGCTTCTTACTTGATAGAAGAGACCGACCCCACCTCCCTGCAACCTCCTTTCAGGTAGTTGCAGAGAGCGATCAGGTCTCCCCTCAGCCTCCTTTTCTCCAGGCTGAACAACCCCAGTTCCCTCAGCCGCTCCTCATAAGACTTGTGCTCCGGACCCTTCACCAGCTCCGTTGCCCTTCTCTGGACACACTCCAGCCCCTCCATGTCTTTCCTGCAGTGAGAGGCCCAAAACCGAACACGGTGCTCGAGGTGTCACCTCACCGGTGCCGAGTACAGGGGATGATCCCTGCCCTGCTCCTGCTGGCCACACTATTTCTTCTACAAGCCAGGATGCTGTTGGCCTTCTTGGCCACCTGGGCACCTGCTGGCCCATATTCAGCCGGCTGTCGACCAGCCCTTCTCCAGGTCTTTCTCTGCCAGGCGGCTTTCCAGCCGCTCTTCCCTAAGGCTGTATCGTTTCATGAGGTTGTGCCCCAAATGCAGGACCCAGGTGGTAAAGACAGGCAGCACTTCCCATGAAGGTGGGATTTTTTTTTTCTTCTTACATACCCTAGGTAAAACAGCAAGGTCCACCTTCCATTTATGAAAAGTCTAGGAGGCTGCTGAGGGGAGAGCCTGTTCTTTTATATCTCATCTGTCCCACTCATGTCAGGTGCCAACTGAAGAGGCTGAGCGAGGAAGGAGGAGAGGCACCCCTGCGAGGAGATCGTCAGTGCCCAGCTGCGGAGAGGCGTGACAGGACCGTCAGCCTCATTAATGCAGCAGAAAACTGTAATACACAGTGAGCCAGAGAGAATGGAAGAACTTAGAACTGAAATCCATCTCAGCCAGGGGGAAGGTAGAAAAAGGGATGAATTTGGGGGAACGTGAACAGACAAAAACCAGCATTCACCAAAGAAAGGAGGAGGACAGAAATATTGGAGGCAGAGATAGATTTTAGTAGCAGACATACCAAACCTTAAGGTGAAAGGGAAAGGGGATGATTATGAAAGTGAACTCTGGTTTCATTTCTGTTATGAAAAAACAAACAAATAAAAAACCTAAAAAAAACCCCAAAACTCAAAAAAAGAAGGGAAAAAAGCAAAGAGGACTGGGTCTTCAGGGAAAGCCTTTTCATCATCTCCCTTCCTGCAAAACCAGATCAGAGAAAAAAAAAAAAAACAGCAGTCCAAATGTTTGGAGAGAAGTGGGTAAGCCATCATAATTGGGTTTGCTTTCCATACCATACCTGCTGGTTGGCAAAATCTGCTTAAAGCAAGCTAGGGGGTTTTGTTCTTGTGTATGTGGGATTACGGATTCTGAGTTTTAAGTAACCATCGAAAGTTCTGCATCTTTCAGTAGATCCCTACAGACCAAACCTCTAGTGATTCTGAGTGAATTAAGGTAGTCCTCTATATTTTTTATCCTTGCCCCTCCCCCAATATACTCCTATGCAAGGTGTCTCTCCAGTGAATATAGGTGATGGAAAATCCACTGAACTCCAGATGGGACTCTCAAGGACTTGAGTAGGTATTAGATCAGAGTAGAGAATGGTTTCTGTCACTAAGTTTGTCACTGGCAAATTTGCATCAGCAAAATAATATAATGAATTGCAAAATATTATGCCATGTAAGAACGCTTTACCTTGAAAATGAAGGAGATTTATTTGAGATAAACAACAGGCAATAAACCAAGGGATTTTGTAATACCATATTTAAAAACTGTTTTTCAGAAAAGAAATAATTGCGTTTCAGAATTTATTACAGTACAACAATAAAATGTAATATCTAATGAGTGCATCCACTTTTATGATAATACTGAATTGTATTATAAAATCTATCAGCAAAACAAGAGAAGATTGGAAAAAATGTCTGGCATACACAGTTTTAGTGTGTTTTGCAGTCCTTGCTCTTCCATACCCATAAAATCTTCAATTTAGCAAAAGGAAAAGAATGTAAAAGACATCATGGAGAGCTGAGGCATTGCAGAAGAAATAGTAGTCAAAATAGATTGGTAGCCAGCTATGCTATGACTGACTAGCATTTTAAGCATGTGTCCTAGATAATTATGAAGTACAGAGGAAAAATAGCTATTACAATGATTTCCGCCACTTTTATACTAGGATTTAACATTTTACAGTTCAGTTCCTGAGGGTGGATGTAACTATGATGACTACAAGTTACATGTTACTTTTAAGATGTTTAACTCTGTAGGAAAATTTTACTCTATGATTAAGATTTGTTGTTAAATATTCATGAGCACTGATGCCTTGGTCAACCTAATGCAAGACCTATACTATTTTCCAACAGCTGCAGAGGGCTGCACTGAATTAATATACTTAATGAATATACAGGGATTACAAAATGCAAATCAGAAATGGACTTCATTAATTATGTTAGTAAGGTGAAGAAAACAAAAACAGACTGGCGCATTTGGAGCTTAAATTCTTTCCGTTATTTTAAGCTTCCCTTTTGGACAGCATTTCTTGCTGGAGGTTGAACCTTGTTAAAAAAAAATTCAAAGGCATCTTCCTAGAATTTAATGCCAGTAAGTGTTTAGCTGAATAGAAATATTTGGAAGAAATGTGTCTTTAAAGGCCAATGGTATGAGGGTGTGATTCATTCATCTCGTGAGGTCAATGAACATGCACCAGACAGTTGTTGTTCAGCATTAGACCAGTTTGTAGGCTTCCAAGATTTTGACTATATTATACGTGCACATATCTGTATGTGTCTTATTTTTTGTACATGTATAATCTGATCTGTGTCTAGATCTGACAAACTTCTAATTTTAGTTTTCTTTTCACATTTCTCGGGCTAATTTCACTTTTGACTGGGGTATCTGAATGCATTGCGCTTGAGATGCGAGCAGTCACTTCTCACAGGGCCAGTCAGTGGAAATCACAGCTCTTTCTTGCTGAGAGTAGGCTTTGGACCTTGTAATCCTTAAGGTTAATTGCTGTTATCTCTGGACAGACAGACAGATCATCCCCTGTCATTTGGTTCGCTCTGGAAGCAGCAGCATCCACTAACTAAGTAAATGAAGTCATATTAGTCTACTTCAGAGGATGTGGGGTTTTAAAGAGTAAAGAGCACAAGCCAACTTTCTTGCTCCAAAGCTCGGGAAGCGAGAAGAGGCCAGGACTGCCTCGGGTGCTCTCACAGAGCTCTCTCAGGCTCCTGTTTCCCATTGCTCTTCCCAGAGAAAGTTTCTGTACAGTCCCTCTCATCCTTTTACCTACTCTGTCTGCATCGGCACCACTAAATTAAAAAGGCCCAGGAAATAAGCTTACGCACGACACCCTTGGTCATCCATATTGCTCACTTCCCAGCCTGGTTTTGGACCACTCCAGCTACTGCTTTCCCAGTGAAATCCTGGGTGCGACTCAGGGAGAAGTTTGCCGTATCCACTGTTAGCGAGAGCCAGGACAGGTGGGGATGCACCGTTTGGCTCCTCCTGCCCTCCAGAGTGCCCCATCCCATTCCCAGTAAGCTTTGCACTCCCGACCCCCCCGGTCTGTCCTCACGCGTGCAGCACACCTTTGCTTTCATGCTCCGAGAACGCCATTCTGCGGGCTGCAGCGTCAGCCTGTGCTGCCTGGCAGAGCCGCAGCCGGTTCCTACAGGAGCAGCCGGCACCGTCGGGCGGCATCAACGTGCCGCCGGCCTGGCAGCGACTGCGGACTTGGTCTCTTTGGTTTCCGAGTTCCCTGGGTGGGTGGAAAGGGAAAATAATCCAAAGGGAAGCGTTGTCTCTTGCTCGTAAGTGCCTTCTCATTAAGAACAGAGAGACCACGCTCCCTGGAAAATGTAGGTTTCTCTCCAACCTTTAGGAAAATAATTAGATTATTTCAGATTGAAGCACTATCTTGACTTCACACGGTTCAGTCATCTTTTTTGCAATAACTTAGAAGAGTCTATGGGGAAATGTTCTTGCAGGACAGTCACGCTGCTTTATGAAGGAAGCCGTAGAGATTCCCAGGCTTTGTGCTGAGTAAGCAAACTTCAGAAATAGCACCCTACAGTGTGTTTGCCCAGAGGCAGCACTAACTGGCCAGGCAGTGCTTTCGGCACACGGGTTTGTGTATCTGTGTAGCGCTGCTCCATGTTATACGCTGGAGATCTTTGTCATGTCACACTGACAGACTCGTTTTCTTGCTCTCCTGATTCCATTGGTTCCATTTAATTTGGGAAAGTCTAGTCAGCCTGACACATCCATAAATTGAATATATAAAAACCTATAAAGGTCGTATGCAATAGTCATGGTGCATTATTACAGGTTGACATTCTCATGTTGTTCCATACTAGCTCTGTCCTGTCATGTACCAGAATCCTTGCACTTCTTGTGGTGACCTAATAATTCACAAATAAGATGCGTTTAGTCTTCCAGAACTATTTGCAAATTCAGCAGGAAACGAGAGAGTCATTTCATTTGCTGCATTAAAAACCTTTATGGGAAGGCCTCCATGTCAACAAATAGCAGTTCACAGCACAATATTTGAAAACATATGAACTAATTTTTCCTAGATGGGAATCTCCTTTTTCCTTTGAAGTGATTCAGATCACTTTTCCCAAAAAGAAAATGAAATAAATAAAGTCTGACATGATAATCCTTCCATATCCACAGAATTCCCTGAGGTAGCTCTGAGATTATTATATTTCATGCAAATGAAAACAGTTTTCACAAGTTTCGACAGCAGGTCACATTTTCATCAGTTCAGAATCAGTAAAGTATATGCATAGGTGTTTGCAGATGTATGTATTGTTTCTCAGTTTTGAATCCATGAAATATGAGTACTAGTTTTTATTTATACATGTATTATGGTTATCAGGGCAACTTTAAAATATTGTCTCTTGATAGATTGACATGGATTTTTCAAGAACCCTAAAAACAGTATGAATGCATTTCATATGATTTTTATTCTTGCAGTCCATGAAGATTTTATTTGTAATTCATTGTTTTCCAGACCTTGAGTGCTTCTAGTAGTGTTTCTCGCTCTGCAGTGAGATCCTATTGTGCCAACGTAGAGACCGTTTTATATCAGTGGGCCTCCAGCGAGGAGCAGCAGCATCAGGCCCCATTGCAAGGCAGGGCCTCCGTGTTTAGTGGTTGTACAGGGTGGTTTTGTGGGTGGATCAAGTTGATGTTGAGTGTTTGCACAATAAGTAGAATCTTTTTACATCAGTTGAGACATCTTTGAGATAATTTCAAAGAGAAAGCAGGGTTATAGGCTACAAAAAGTCAAATGCATAGTTGGAAAATTTTACTTTTCCATGCTGTTTCAGGTGGATTGTTTTTCTTAATGTCCACCTTTAGAGGATATTGCTTTAAGACCTAACCTTAGGGTGGTGGACAAGTGGCCCAAGTTACACTCAGTTCCTTCCATGAGTATAAGAACAATCTGAAAGGATTTTGCATAGAGAGGGAAGAAAGTATGTTAGAGATTAAGAGAAATAATGGCTAGGTGTGGTATGGATATAAATTAAGTTGGATAATGTGGGACAGTGGGTTCTTTTATTTTTAGTTAGCCTGGTATTCCTAAAAGCATTTTATTTCTAGTATGCTTTAGTTAAATAAATACAAGTTTCTTCCATAGAGCTGAAAACATTGATGTGTATTGAGATGAATGAAACATAATTGGGCTTTACAATAAGCAAAAAGACTTTGCATGCAAGTATATCTGGATATATCTTTAATATTTGATGCCTGCCAAAACTAACCTGTCTAGAATGTGATACTATATAATTTTCTGATTTTTAGCCACATATTTTTCTCATCTTAGCATTAATACTTGTAATTAGATCTTATATATCATTTTACCCTGTTACCTATCAGCAAACATGCACATTTCTAGAGAAAAATAGATTAACAAAGTTAAAAAATAAGGTCTTTTTTCAGCTTTCACCAATTTCAGTGTTTAACGTGTAAATGTGTAGCAGTATTACATGTTATATTTAAAGAATGAGAGCTCATGAGCAACTAAGAATTATTTCTACAAATCTGTAAACTCTAATAATGAAGTTTAAAGGTTTGTGAAGCCTTTAAAGCAAAATCCCTGTTGTAATGGAAGTTTTACACACATGTGGAATGAAGATTTGAGGTTCTAACAGGGAAAATGTTACGAGTAGTTTAGCTATTTGTATATCGTCAACCCAATTTTACCTTTATTGCTCTCACAAGCCCTGTCAAACTACTTCATTCCCCCCCTGCCCCTTTTTTTTTTAAGACGCAAATGCACTGGTACTATGTAACTTCTGAGAGCTCAGGATTCCGACAAGTTCTCCTCAAAAGAGTTTGGTTGCTGTCTTCCAGCAAAACACCCGTGCAGATCCGAGTGTGGGGAAAATGCGGTGTGTTACAGACTTATCACAAGGAAGCGCTCGATGCGGTAATGGGTGACCGTTAACAGGGAGGAGTGAGAGAGCTCTCACGTCTGCTCAGCTTCGGGTATCCCGGGCAGCCGATGACCACCGCTGCCAAAAAACCTGCCCTGGAGACTCTCAGCACAGCAGATAGAGAGGGAAGCAGCACAAAAAAAACACGAAAAAAAGAAAAAAAACCAAACCTGTAATACTATCAAAAGCTTTAAGTGAGTTAGGGCTGAAATGCAGTGATCTTACCATCAAACGCTCTTGTGTAGAGTTCTCCTTCTTTTCATTACAGCCTCTGCGCACATTCTTAGTCACACTCGGTTGCCATCTGTTATTCTGCTCGCCTGGAGTAACGGCCTGGTGGCGAAGCAGAAGCAGATAAAGCAATTGCATTGTAAGACCCCACTATGCCCGTATGTGGAGAAGAAAAACTCCGTGGCGCTTTTGGCGGTCGAAGGCCGTGAGCCGGGGCAGGGCTGCGCGGCGGGGTCCCGCGCGGTGGTGCCCTGCGCGGTGGTGCCCTGCGCTGCGCGGTGGTGCCCGCGCGGAGCGTGTCTGGCCGCGCTCAGGCAGCGCCAGACCCTGCCTGGGCACCAGCGGGACTGCGCGGGCGTCGGGGGCAGCTCCCTGCAAGGAGAGCAAAAGGCGCGTTTGTCTGAATCTAATGCCGGGAGATAAATCCAACTTCCGTGTTAAGATGAGTGCCTGTATCGCAAGAAGGCGACAAATAGTCTTTTCTTCGGTTATTTTCAGAGCCAAACTTTGTGTCATCTTATGACATTGGGAACTTCACCTACTTCTTCTTCCGGGAGAATGCGGTGGAACACGACTGTGGGAAAACCGTCTTCTCTCGTGCTGCTCGGGTGTGCAAAAACGACATTGGTGGCAAGTTCGTGCTGGAGGATACCTGGACTACCTTCATGAAAGCTCGGCTGAACTGCTCTCGCCCTGGAGAAATTCCATTTTACTATAATGAACTACAGAGCACTTTCTTCCTGCCAGAATTGGACTTGATCTATGGGATTTTTACCACTAATGTGTAAGTAAATTCCATTATATATTTTATTTTCTTGCTATTTATGACAGTAAAAACTAAAGCTTCTCAGCTGCTCCCTTCTGCATATACCAAGTAAACATCATAAATTCGAACTACTGTTTTTCCCAATCCACTGTCCTTTTGTGAACGTGTCAGTTCCAAATGCTTTCCGCATGAATTGTTGAAGGCGTATGAAAAAAGGAAGAATTCTTAATATTTCCTGACATCAAGGAGCCAGTTGTGTTTAAGACTATTCAGTCACGTTTTTCATACATTCTTATAAAGACATTATTTTTTATTTTCCACACTATTGTAATACATAATTGCATTATGTGTTTATGAAATACATATTTTGTAATTGTAATGTGACATGATCATGAATTTGACATGATGTAATTTGACCATGTCAGGAAGAGCTCACCTTACCCAAAAGAGCACAAGAGGTGCTCTTACATACTGTAAATTAGCCCTAACATATACTCATGTCAGTTTGAGGGTCAAACCAAGAATTTAATCTAATTTTAACTGAACCTGTTATATCAACAAGGTAAAATTAAAAAATGTACAGTTTGGTCTTAAAAACTAAAATTTGTTAAATATTAAAACATTAGATGGACATGAAAGCTCCCTAGACTCTGGGTTTGATATCAAGAGTTGCTTACCTCTTAGGAAAAAAGGGACATTTATGTCAGAAATGTCCTTTGTTACTTTAAGCATGATAACTAGAGTTCATGCGTTGCTCAGTGAGAGCAGCCCGTGGGTTAAGGCTGTGCAGCCCAGCCTTTAGACCCCTGCAACAGAGTTTCAGATTTTGGTTTCCGATTCTCTTACCTGCTTGCAGTGTCTTGCTGTGTAAGTCAGTTTTGCCTAGAATTTTAAAAGGTTCTTGGGCACCTAAACTGTAGATCAGTGCCCCTTACTACTGCTGTAAACACCTGGATACCTACCTTGTATAAATATCCGTTAACCAGTTGGAAACAGTCACAAATTAATGCCAACAAATTATGATCCCTAAGTATTTTAGACAGTGAGCATGAATTTGTGCTTAAGCTAGTTTTCATGCTTGTGGTACAGTCCCTTATGAACACATCTGGGCATCCTCCAGACTCAGGCTCGCCCCGGTCTGGCAGCTTTTAGGAGTTTTTAAGCGGGACTAGTGTCGGGCTGTTTGCAGCAGGCTGTGACGATTCCTGACTTGTGCTGTTGAATGATGAGCTTAACCCTGTTCCTGCAATGGAGTAATGTACTGAATCTAAATGCTGCTTTTTTAAAGAGAACAGTAGAGACTTTGGGCCTACTGGGGAAAAGAACATTTGATGCTGATTTCATCAGTACTTTTAATGTCATTGGTCTGTTTTACTAGCTAGTTGGAATCTTAGAAAACAGGTATTTCTCAGGTGGCATGCTCATACACTGTTCAACGTGATCTTTCATGAGAAGTCGAAACAGCCTTGACACACTCCTGCCACGGAAAGCCTGACCAGAGGAATTCTGCTCGGGAAAATCCGCAGGGCTTTGGCCACGGAAGGGGAACAACGCTTTTCTCTCAGAAGGGCTGCCCTGACAATTTGGGGATCGATGGAGTTTCCTTTGCTACAAATTCCACAGTTTCTGAGGCTGAGTAAGGATATCAGGGCTGCCATCAGCACACCCTGCCTCTTCTGAAAATAGCCTTGCTGATGTAAGACTACCTTTGCCACATGAAAGTGGACAGTATTTAAAACCTTGCCTCTACTTCCTTCTTCCCCAGCGGCTCAGTGTTCTGCCTTGTCCAGCAGAGATGGACGATCCAAAGAGGAATTAATTACAACTGTTTGGGGCTGGGGTTTTTTTGATAGCGCCCTTTAAATTATATTTGTTTCTTCTATCAAATATTGTAACTAAATTTTTGGTCACTGTTGTGATGTGGCAGAGCTAGGATTACTTCCCCCTGCTGAATACCTGTTTGCAGATATGTGACAACCTGTCTGATCCACCTTTCAGCCCTGCAACCTCACGGTGGAGAAGCGCCAGGGTTTCCCATGAGGGGGAGCAACACATGCCTTTCTGTTGGTGTAACAGCGTCAGATATTACTGAAACGACATTCAGCATTCTTCAATCTCAATATCTTCAGAATTGCAATGATTTTATTGTACCCTAATGCTTCTTTAAATATACTGTGAATGTACTTTAATATACTTGTGGGGAAAAACAAGCATTTCTGTCAATAACGTTTGAGTAATAGCAAAACCTGCACCCTTTATGTGTGGCTGACTATTAAGTCCACTATAGCCACTGCTTCATCGTGAAGGTGATTTTGTTTCTTTCAGACTATCCAAAATCTATAAGCATGTGTCTAATGTCCTTTACAGACTTCAAGAAATTCAAGAAGACATTGGTATGGTTAATAATATTAGTGAGCTGCATTTAGTGATAGTTTATATAGGCAAGGAACTATCAAGTCCAATGATAATTGATTCTGTAGAAATTGTTAGCATGAAACTTCAAGTTGTGGGGTTTCTTGGAAATAAGAGTGACAAGCATAAGAAAGCAAATTGCTATTTTGTCCTGCTATTAAATCCATATAACCTAACTCTTTTTTTCAGTTGTTGGTAGATTTGCTCCCTGGAGTTATATTTTCTTTCCATCATTTTGGAGTTTCTATAGTAGGCTTTCTTAAGTCTTGTGTAAATTACACGCTAAGTTTAAAAAAAGAAAAGAAAAAAAAATGCTGTGTGGATTGTCAGCAGTTTTACCTGCAATGGAAATTTGTGCAACTGCCACCTTCATTATCTATCCCTTTACCTCAAGTTGTGGAAAAGAGCAGTGCAGTTTTCCATATTATGAGCTCTCATAGTCACTGGATTATGTTCTTTACACTGTGCAGAATTACTTTATTGTCACATATATCACATTTTCAAGACAAGAACAGGAAATTGTGTATTTTGCCCGGCTGCTGTTTGTTTGTGTTTATTCCTCTAACAGGATATCTTGTAAAGTATGCAGTCCAAGTTGTTTTCTCTTGATGGATTTCTGGAACTTGCATTCTTATTGCTGTACAACATCTCTTGGAAGACAGGATTTTTGTGGAGGTGTCTTACCCAGGGTTCTACAGGGTCTAGAGACATACCATACATTGAAAATCCTTACTTCTGTCGTGCTGCCATTGGTTGTATAGAAGAAATGTTAATGAACTCTGAGAATAATCTCACCCTCAACTTTGTAACTAGAAGAAAAGTGTCCCTAATGCGTGTGATTATGTGCGGAAGCACAGCCTTGTGGTATTAGAGCAGCAGCAGAAGGTAGCAAGTTCTGAGTTTCTCCCACACCAGCTGCTTGGCAAGGCTGACAAAAATTTTAAATCCAATATCTGTGCCTAAATCAGCACATCATATATCATTACCTTGAGATCTCATCTCCTGGCTGATCATATCTGCTTTGCTAATTACTTGAAGGATTGGAGAGTTACTGCCTTTTTTATTTATTTTTCAGTAAATGGACTTTTTAATGTTGTTACTTAGGTTAATGTTTACATTTCTTTTGCAGGAACAGCATAGCAGCCTCAGCAGTTTGTGTTTTCAACCTGAGTGCCATAACTCAGGCCTTTAATGGACCCTTCAAATACCAGGAAAACTCTCGCTCTGCTTGGCTTCCATATCCCAATCCTAACCCTAATTTTCAGGTACAGACACATGGGAGAAGGACAATGATTTACATGAGGTTTTTTCAAAGTGCTGTATGGTTCATAGTTAATAAGTCCAGTTGTGCAGTATGCTATATCCTGAGACCTTAAAAAAATTCTAAAAAAAGCAGCCTTAAGAGTTCCCCTTATTTCAACATACTTACTTTTATCCTTCCACAAAATAATTTGGGTTAAAGACTTCAATCTTCTGACAAAATGAAACACTATAGTTATCTCTCAAGGTAACATTAATTCCTGACTGAAGTATGATGAAATTGCTATCTTTTGTATTTGTGCTGTTAGAACCTGAAAAGGGAACATTGTCTGACAGAAAAAAGAAAGGGCATGCGGGTAAAGGAGGAGTGGTCAGGATTTTGTATATTTTCCTGTGCAAGGTGGTCAGCACTCCCCAAAGACTCTGATTAATAGAATTTGTGATGTGGTGTGCCCCTCATTTGAACTTGTCAGCCTCAGAGCATGTAATAATCTGCAGCTGGCTGACAACGTAAAACTAATTAGTCCAAGGTGGGTCACTCAGTGGAACTTTCTACAAAAAGAAAAGGCTATTTCAGGTAAGCACATATGCATTGTTTTCTTCTTCTGCGTAGTCACCACTCCTACTAGGACAATTTTAGTGAGTGAAGTTCTAGCAAGGGAAATGGAAGGGAAAACAGCATTAATTTAGTGATTAACAATAGCTTTTCACCAAGATACTTAAGTGTATTCACCTTTATCCACCTTTCACCCTCCCTTAATCTCAATGCAATTTCACGAGTTCAGTGCTGCCCCTGTAACAACCTTCTCTATCTTCTTGTAAGAGTCATGAGATCTTTGCAAGCATGAAACAGAATCACCCTTTGGGGATTGTAGGTAGTTTTAATTACTTCCTGATTTATGCACACGAAGGAAAATAAGGAACTGAATTTGGTCCGAATTACAGGCCAGAGCCACGTTACCTTTCCTAAATAGTATATTTGGCATTAGCCCCACGTGACAAGACACCGTTTAAGTAAGCCATATTGCAGAAGTGGCCTTTTTACATATTGTAGAAATATTTGTATTATCAAGACAGTGATAGTAATAAGGTCTAAGTGAGCCTAAATTTTTGAAGGAGAAAGCCTGAAGAAGGGCTTGTATGTAAAAATCTTATCTTCTTTCTGACTAGGTAAGCAAGTCCAATAAAAGTTATTTACCTCTCCCTACAAACCTTGAATTAATGTGTTGATAATTATTGTGAGTGCACCCTATACAGAATGGTACATGCAAACAAAGATGACAGCCTGATGGCTGTGTACAAACGCTTTAAGTCTCTCCTGTACTACCCATGCTCATCTCTATATCCCAGTCAAGACTGAGGTGTTGAAGAAATTTCTTGCTTGGATAGTCTGGCTGATTTTAATATGGCTCATACTTCATCCAATTTAGGAGAACAGTGGCAACAGGTGTATCATATCTCATTGAGCAACAGCTTTGCAGGCCAGCACTCGCGTTAAAAGCTGTAACGTGGCCTTTTACAACACAGTATTGAAGCCAATTGGCATTAACTGATCTCTAGGTATCATTAGCAATGTCGAGCTTCTGTTCTTTTGCAGGTGCTATCTTTTATTCTGTCAAACTTTCTGTTAGATTTCTGGCTCTGTAACTGCAGCAGTGATGCATACCAGAAGCTAGTCTAATGCTTAGAGCTAGGTGTAACCATTTTTTGTGATTTGACAGTGCTTTAGAGTACATACTTCACGTAGATGGGATATTCATTGGCTGAGTCACTAGTTTCCTCCCCAGAAAGAAGGACTTTTCTTGTGTAGAGTCCTTATAATAAAATAGCAGAAGTTCTGTTTGTGTAGTCTCAGAAGTAGATTCATCCTCAGAGTATTCACCTACTTAGCAATAACAGACGGAAGTGTGTGATTTGAAGGAAGACTACTGCTATGTAGTGATAGTTGCATCAGACATTGTATTTCCAAGACTGGATTATATTAATGAAATATTTTCCAGGTTAGAATACTATTGGAGTCCCAGTTTTGAGGAACACTGTTTTTCTCCAGAGATTGTTGCTTTTCTCTTTACACAGGACAATTTCCATCGTAAGACCAAGGGCCATATGTATTCAGTGTACTATGAGTGTTCCGGCTGGAATCTTTCCTGCTTGATAGATTCAGAGAAATTCTTCTTTGGCGTGGTTTATTTTTTTCACTGGCCTGACATGCAGAGTGCTCACAGAGCAAGTAATTGTTTCCTGCCAGTTGCTTAACTGTCTTTCCTCATCATATGATGTCTCATTATGAAATTATTTGAGTTTTTCTTAACATTTGTGGATTTGGAACGAGCATTTAATTTCAGATTGAAAACATGGCAATAATGAAAAAATCACTGGTAGGGCTTTGCACACTGTATTATTTTGTTCATGCCGTAATTCATGGCATAATTAATGACATAGTAGAATAGAACAAAAAAAAGTATAACCTGGGTATGCCTTTCACATCACCGGCATACTTGATAAATGTTGTGAAGTACTGCTTTACTTCCCTGATGCAGTTGTAAGTGAGTAAACTTGCGGATGGTTACATATTCGCATGCGCTAAACAGCTTTCTCATTTGTGTCCTCAGTTAGTTGAAGACTTAAACACAAAGATGCTAAAATTAACTGCCACTTATTTTGCTTTGTTCATCTGTGGTCGAAAATTGTGCGTGCAATTAGTGAATGCTTTCCTGTCAGGAAAGAGTACAGTTTTCAGATATAAGATATAGTCAGTTCCAAAGCAAAAATGTCTTTGCCGTGGGTAACGCTTTATAGTTAGAGCTCCGCGCTGTCCCTTGTTGCCTAGTAAGCACAGGGTCTGAAGGAGGTGCTAGAACTGTGCGTGGTGCTTTCACCTGGGATTTCTGTCAGACCCTGGCTGCAGTAGGACATGGAATTTCCTTTGGAAATTTGTTAGGTCTTTTGCACTGTGTCTGTGTAAATTCCAAAGAAAACTAGTCAGAAAATCCTGTGGTTTGTTGGAGGGGAGTTTTTCTTCTTCCCGCCCTGTAAGCATAGGATATAGCAAAGTATTACTCTGGCCCACTTGTGGTGTCAGTCTGGTGCCCTTCCCTGTCGTTCAGAGGCAGGGACCCTCCATAGCACTGCCTCAGGAAAGCAGAGCTTCCTCAGTCGCTGTGTGGACAGTCTGGTCAGCACCAAAATGAGACCTGAAAGTGAAATTCCACAGCGTCACTACAAGATAGACTCTTGGGTTTTATTTTCCTGTGCTGTAAATCAGAGTAAATCTGTTGTTATCGTTGATGCATATAGTAATGTTACTTTTCTGTGTTTACAGTGTGGCACCATGGACCAGGGTTTGTATGTAAATCTGACTGAGAGAAATCTTCAAGATGCTCAAAAATTCTTCTTAATGCATGAGGTCGTTCAACCAGTTATTCCAATTCCTTACTTCATGGAAGACAACAGCCGATTTTCCCATGTGGTTGTGGATGTTGTGCAGGGCAAGGACATGCTTTTCCATATCATCTATCTTGCCACAGGTATGAACTCTGCATTGCTGTGTTACCTGCAAAAGTTTGAGGTCTGTGAGTTTTAATGTTCTGTGAATCAGTTACGAAATATGTATAGTGCACCTTGAACAACGGCTTTTCCTCTTCGACAGCATTAACTCTACCTCCTACCTTTTCTGAGTAGATGAATTCAGCACTTAACAATGTCTTTGTTTATATTATACTGTGAAGTCAGATTTTGGTGTCTGTTTCCTATTCTCCTTTGAAGGTATGAAGCCTACATGCTCCTGAGGGAGTAATCAGTTGGAAATTCTACAAACGAGACTTCACAAGTTTCTCTACCTTTTATTCTTTTTGTGTACTTCAGGGTACATTCTTACCCAAGATAAGGTGGTTTAGGCTCCTCTAAGATAGAAGTAACTTTACAAATAGCAAGTACAATTGCTGCTATTGCCATTGCTGACCTTTCTGCTCACAAATATTTTACTACCTTTCCTTTTCATCTCATTTTTAAGTCATTCATTATGCAGTTTTACACCCTGCCTTATTATTTGCCCATTTATATGTGAACTTAGCAATGAAAGAAAAATAATCCTCCACCTAACATTGCCTTGGTTAGAAATATTGCTTTCTTGGTTCAAAATTTCAAACTTCTTAAAAATAGCGAGGCTCTCGGAGAACTGTTTTTGCAGAACAAGGATGTCCCCAGCTGAGACTGAAATACTATGTTGGAGCAACATATATAGAGCCTCATGGCATAAAACTTAAGGTAGTTCTCAAATACTTAGTCCTATGCACATTAATAGGGGATAGCTCATCAAAGCAATGGTTTGTTAACGTGCATAGTTTGTCTCCCAGCGAGTAGGCACCAAGTATGATAAATTTAGGGAAAGAATCTGTTGATCAATAAGAGGAAAAAAACCCCTAATCCTATTTATTTGATTTTGCAATCAATGAAGTAAATTTCAAAATTGTCACTGATTCAGTAGAAACTGGATCAATCCTTTAATTACTAAAATTATGATTTACTAATTAAAACTCTATAGTCTATAGCTTATAATTTATCAAGAGCCCAAGAAAAATGTGCATTGTGATTCAATATTTGATTTAATTTTCACTTGAAAGCATGATATTCTTCAGAGAAGATTGCTTCTTTTGAGTCTGAAGAAATTTTATAGTAATTTGGTGCATTTGGGTGAGACTATTTCTTTGCATGTTATCCTCATAGCTTTTTCATTGTGCTCCTTGAAAGATAGGCAGTAATATAAAAGCTTTTAATAGGTTAAAGCTGTGCTTGGATTTGACGAATTCTAGTCAAAACAGCTTGCTGGTTGGTAAACCATAGCGTTTTAAGTGAAATCATGTCAGTACTAAATGCTGTTTGTATTGTAGAGGTCTCTGACAGAAACTGAATTACAGAAACACGTAGTGATTCAGTGAGGA
The DNA here is from genome assembly GCF_000737465.1 of Haliaeetus leucocephalus. Lineage (NCBI taxonomy): Eukaryota > Metazoa > Chordata > Aves > Accipitriformes > Accipitridae > Haliaeetus > Haliaeetus leucocephalus. The sequence goes on along the minus strand of NW_010972764.1, from coordinate 1,161,222 downwards.
TCTAAAACTTTACGTTTCATGGTTCATTAATAAATTGTGTTCACTAATGATTCTAGGTTCTTTTTATGCATATTTCTTGCTGCTAAAAAGATATTGCTCCTATACTCCTTATGATGTATGCTTGCCTTCCACTGTCATTCTTCTCTGTACCTCTGGTTTTGGTCATTCATGGAAATGGGATGCTACCTTAGTGGGATCTTTAGTCTGACTCCCACACATGCTTTTATGTAATCGGGCAGTGTATGTTTTACAAGTGTAAGAAACCGTATGATAAAAAAAACCAGGTAGCATTATTGTGTTTTCCTGACATAGCCAATTCTGTTTCACTTCTGTTTCACTGAATCACTGTGGATTTTGTTAACATTCCTTCTGCCCTGCTGCCCACCAGTTAAGTGTAAGTACTAAGCTTTATTTTCCAAGAAATATTAATGTTCACTTTTCAGAGTAGAAAACTACTTTTTGGTAGACTTTGAAATTACCATATGTTTATATATAAATACCATACCTACAATATATAAGGGTAGTTTAAAAATCCCAAGATATACCAAATTACACAATGTAATTTACTTTAAATTCTTATGATTTGAGGAGTAAGGCAGTATTTTACCTTCTTTGGGATGCAGGTCATAATTTTAATTTCATGGTATTGGTAATGATGCAGCATCTTAGTTCTCCATAGTCCTATATTTGCTTGTGTGGAAGCTGTGAAGCAGTTAGCATTGAGTTTGCATCCTTAACTGCATGTGGTAAAAGATTACAGAGAAAACACCACTGCTTCTGTAAACAACAGAAACTAAAAGGCAGCGGCCTTAACTTTGAAAATAAATAGTAACTTTGGAAGCAGACCAAATTTAATTGTTTTGAATTCCTCCAGTGTCCAGCCTTACTCCTGCATACAATGTCATCTACCCCAAGCTTCTAAGACTATAAAGCATGTGTATGTTTGGGAGAGGTGGAAGAGTGTGGTTACGGTTACTACCAGACTGAGAAAGATTGTCATTATTGTATCTCTTCTGATTTAATTTCCTTGCATTATTAAGAGCATTATTTAATTAACAAAATTAAATTTGAAGTCAAATTTTTGCCACAATGCTCCACCTTCAAAAAAAGCCAAAGGAACGATCTGGGGAACAACAGGCCAGTCTGCATTCAGTCCCTGGGAAAATCAAGGAGCACACCTCCTTGGAGCTTACTTCTGTGGGCACATGATGGAGACGGTGGTGACTGAGAACATTCAGCATGGATTTCCCAAGGATGAATCACACCTGACCAACCTGATTACTTTCTGAGGTAAAATGCCTGATTTGTGCCTGAGGAGAGCGTAGTAGCTCAACTTTAGCAGGACTTTCGACACAGTCTCCCACAATATTCATGTATCTAAATTAGGATGTATGGTCTGTATGGGTGGACAACTGGGTGTATAAAACCTGCTTGGATGTCAGGCTCAGAGGGTAGTTGTTAATGGAAGGTATAGAAGTGGTAAGGAGCTGAGGAGGCAACAGAGTGCAGAGTACCAGCAGTTACACTGGAGAACAGCGCTGCCATCCGAAGGACGTAGACGTGCTGGGCTAGCAAGAACCTCATGAAATTCAACAGGTGCAAATATGAAGCCCCAAATCTGGGAAGGACTAACTCTGTGCAATGACCGAGGCTGGGGACTGACTGTCTAGGAAAGCCCTCTGTTCAGAGGACTTGGGGACTTTGGTCGGCAGCAAGGTGAACATGAGCCAAGAGCGTGCCCTCGCTCCAAAGGCGGCCAACAGCGTCTTGGGTTGGCTGGTTCTAGAGGCTCTGCAGGTCCAGGGAAGAGGTTATCCCCGTATACTCAACACACTTCAGACCGCATCAAGTTTTGGCCTCCCCCCAGTACAAGAAGGACGTTGATAAACTGGAGCAAATTCAGCGGAGGCCCACCTTCTGTTGGAGGCTGGAGCACCATGCCCTGGGAGGGAACCGGCCTTGTTCATCCCAGGGGAGAGGAGGCTTCGGGGGGTGCCTAGTGACAGCCTGCAAATACCTACAGGGGCTTTACATGGGGAATGGAGCCAGGCTTTTCATAGTGGTGCACGGTGGGAAGGCAAGACACAACAGGCAGAGAGTTTCACACTGGGTATAAAGAAAAATCTTTTCACTCCGAGGACGATCAAGCAGTGGATTGGATTTCCCAGAGAGGTTGTGCAGTCTCCATCCTTGCAGGTTTTCAAGACCAGGCAGCAGCCCAGTCTGTATTATAGCTGGCTGTCCTTTGAGCAGAAGGTTGGACTTGACACCTCCTGATGTCCCTTCCAATCTAAGTTATCCTCTGTCAATCGTATGCCAGTGCAATGTGCAGATTGGTTGGACGAAATTAAATTTTTACTCAACGCTGTGATAATAGATGTCATTGTACTTTCTGCTGCCAAAAGGAAAGTGCATTCAACTCCAATGTAAATACTGGCAGTAAGCAATTTGCACCTAGAGGTGTAAAGCAGGATGAATTCAACCCATGCCGTGAGAGATGTACTCTACGTAACTTTTGCAGTTATAATTCATTACAACATTCTTACAAAAATTGTCTTTTAAAATGCACAAAGCTGATTCAGTGGAAAGGCAGGCATATAGATTGGACTGAATACAAATGAATGCTCTGCTGTCTTTGTTACTCAAAGCAAAAATCCTATTCTTTGAAGCAGATGGGCAGCAGTAAAGAGAAAATTCTCCTCCCCCCCCCGCCCCATTCACTTACCTATCCACCCTGTTATTAGAATACAAATATTACAGAGGATAATAACGCTGACAGTATAAAAGAGTAATCTAATTTCATTAAACCTTAAATAGATATAATATTACCTGAGGAGAGACTGGGAGTAAGCAAACAAATGCATTAATCTGCTGTGTCAACAGTCTTCATTTCCTAAACCTTTGCCAAGCCATCATTCTGCTAGGAGATTCTGGTGTACTGGGATTTAACAGCTACTGCTCATATCAGAAATATACTTTAGCACTTTGGAAATGCATCTTAATCTTTCACTGCACTGACTTCTAACACAGAATGAAGGTATATATTAATTCCTGCACATTTTGTGTTGCTTATAGCTAGCACAGCGCTGCTGGTTTAGGCAGGCAGAAATCCCTGAAACAATTTTCAGTCATTCAGAAAGGAGTCAGGGAAAGCATTCACAGAAGTTCTGAACTAAAAATCATTTACAATAATAAAAGTAGAGCAAGCTAGAGAACAAGCCAATATTCTGCCAACTTTTCAAGTCTAAAAAACTTGACTTCTTCATTAGAAGAAAAATCCAAGCAAAATGGTGCTATATATGTCATAGTTTTGTTTCCCTCCCTTTTGTCCCTTTTCCCCCCCCTGCCATTTTTTCTCCTTTTCATTTCTCCCTTTCAGTTTAAATGCCTAGGTGTCCCATGGTTAAAAACTTTGCCAATATCAAAGGTTTTCAAAGCATTTTTCAAAGCATTTTTCAGAAAGCAGGACGCATTGCAACAAGAGCAAGTAGCCCTTATTTAGAGGACTGTTACAAAATGTATTGATTTATTAGAATGAATAAGAAAATTAGTAGGTATGGTGTCCAGTTTGAGGGTATTCTGAAAACAGTCTCTGATTGCTGTTTCTTGGGAGTTCAAATAAGGTAATATTTGCACTGTCTGAAAAATAACTTTAAGGCCATATTTTAAAAATTACTTGCTGGAAAAACTCGCATGTTTTCTCTGTTCTGCAGTCCCACTGTGGATCCTGAGTAGAAACGGTATATGCCCAGGGGTGGAATCTATTGGGATTTAGAGTTTAGCACTGATGAAATTGGGGTATGGCTGACTTATAAAGAGAGTATGAAATCTGAAGAAAGATTCATTGTTGGCTACATTGCATGTCTCTAAAAAGTGGGATGTTCACTGAACTGAACCTGAATTTTTACACCATAAAGCCAGGTTTTATCTGAGATTTAAAGGTGACTGGAGGATGTTACAACAGTCTTTGAACTTCCCTTTCCAAGGAGTTCTAGAAAGTGTTTTTACTCCCTCTTAAGACCTCAAAATTACAGGTAGCAATGCAGAGAATAATGATAAAAATAATTCTGATGAAGCACACAGCAATTATTATGAAGAAGTGGAGAGGTTTCATGAAGAAATTTCAAAAGATATTTTTTGAAAATGCAGATGGATTTTTCATACATTTTCCTTTAGAAAGGTTATAGCAGGTGGTAAATCTCCACAAACGTAACGTTTTTCTCATGAAGCCCCGATGCTGTAGATTATTCCGAAACTAGTCCCAACCTCATGAAGAGATTTGGAAGTACATGTGAAACTCAGTTTGAAAATGCTATCAAAGCAGTTTGTATTTCTCCTGTTTGTCTTACTAGATGGGAGTAAATTGATGCAAAGTAGAGCACAATTTGATTCCTCTGTGATTTTTGTTACGGTTCTATCTTTTTCCTTTTGTTCTTGTAATCAGTACACCACACTTTTTGCTAGGGAACAACCCAAGGTCCTAACAAGACAAAAAATTGCATGTGTGTTTTTGCTAAAAAATCTCAGATGAAATACAGTCACTTTCCTGGCAGACTGCAGCTTCTGATCAAAGTGTGCAGCTTTCACAGTTTAATGTGCATGGTGTCATAGTGTGTGTAGTACGTGTGAAGTTACTGACCTTAAAATTATAAGCAAAAATATATGCTTATATGCATTTCATACACGGTGAAGAAAGCAGCAAAGCTTAAATTGACTGTATTTTTTCCAATTTGGTACTATTTCTGACTGTATTATCTCAAGTGTGTTGAGGTTATTGGAAGTAATCTGTAGATAATTTTTGTAGGAAGGAGCTATAAACTTTTCCTCTCAGTTTGAGAAGCACCTTTTTAGTCTAGAAACTACAATATACATGCAATAATAATAATGATCAAAGTAGTTGTAATGTGAGTTACAAGTCAAGTGTGAAAGTGGTAGGTAGTCTATTTGTATGTATTAATACTTTCTAGTTCAAAACCAGAGAAATGGGGAAATCAGAATGCAGATGGATAATGGGGCATATACGCTGTAGCAGGCAGTTGTCACCTTTTAAAACCATTTACAACAGAAACCATTTGCAACAGAAAACACAGTTGCTTTGTTTCTTATGCCTTTCCTTGACAAAGGTATAGTGTGCTTTTACCCAGCTGTAAAGCATCCCTGCAACTGTTTTAAAACTACTTCCCTGTAGCTTCTTATCCTTCTGGCCTTATGCAATGTCATTTTAAGTGGCTTGAAGCAAGGACAGTCATCAGTTACTCTGCTGTCTAAAACTGGTGCATGTTGGAAGACACCAGTCCTAACAGCAACATGATGATCTTGAATATTATTTAAAGAAATCAAGCAGTAAACCATAAAATTAATAACCTTATTCTCCGCTCCTTTTTCAGTGACCACTACCTCTGATAAAGGAAAGCCCTAGCTGAATGAATACTTTGTTTGTATTATTAATCGTTCCAGGACCCATTTTGTTGCAAAGTTTAAAAAAACATTTAAAAGATTGTATGGTTTTGTCTTCAAGAGTCTAATGTTCACTCTGGGATTTATGCTACTGTTACTAAGAATGCTTGCTATATATTCCTGCTACAATATTTATGTTATTTTCCATGTAGAATATCTTTAAAGACAAAGAAGGCTGATGTAAACCATAGCTGTTTTACTATGTAGTTTGAACACAGAAATGTTGATTTGCCACTGCCTTGTGTATTGTGTCGTCTGTACTGGGCAAAGTGGCTTTAAAATGCTACCAGATGAGAATGGTCATGTCTGAAGTCCAAGCTACATAGTTATAAATGATACTATAGGGGTCCAGAGAATTAAACCCAGAATTTAATATGTCCAGTAGTACTGATTTCCCTTGGCTTTATCACTTTGTGTACAGATAAATCATTCTGCCAGCTCCAGTTGGAGAGTGCTAAAGAGGTTTCTTGATAAATAGATGGCCCTAACTAGAGCTGGTTCATTGACAGCAATTTATATGTGAGAATCGTAGCCCTTTATTTGGTTCGCAAATTACCCACCACTTACATGTAGTCTTTTTTTGTCATTATAATCAACCCCTAAATAGGTCATGATTTTGATTAGTTTGTTGCTGGTATTTGCTCATATAGTTTGTTTGTATTTTAGATAGCATGTTCACGAATTGCCTGCTGCAAGTATATGGCATTTGTATTCTGTTCTCTCGTGGGACAAATTTAAGTAGAAGCCCTTTTTTTTTCCTGTTCACAAATTATCATTATGTCTTTATAATTGCCTAGCTCTACTGGATAAAGACTATAAATAAACGTCCAAAGAACATACGGTGCGTGCACTTCTGTGCCGCCACTGGAAGTCAGAATTGCTGCAAGGAGCAGCTACTGGCTGAAGAACAGCTGGCTCTGCTTCAGTGGGGCAAGACTGACGCGCGGGCCAGGGAGGGAAAGAGTGCGAAGAGCTGGAGACGAAGTCTCAACCTCCCATTGAAAAGATGCCAGCTCCTCTTTATCACAGAGACACTGAGCTTTCAGACCCTGTTTGACTACCTTACAAACTTAGAATGGGCCAATAGCCTTCCTTCTTCCTTTCTGTTTTTTGGCGGACTATCACCTCTTCCTCCTGGCAGGGAAACTAGACTTGATAACCCCTACATTCTTTTGTTATTAGATAATTCTAGCGCACAGAATGTGAAGCTGCAAGCGAAAGAGGTATCTTACGTGGTACTCAGTGTTGTCCTCCTGTCTTCAAAGCGAAGTCACCTATTGGCATCTAAGCCTATATCCAAATCTCTTGTTTTGGCCCAGTAGCATGCGGTGCCAGTCAACAGGCTTGGTCCTAATTTTGAAAACAGTTTTGAATTAACCTTATCTTGGGGCAAAGTTTGACCTTCGAACCAACTGTGTAACTCTTGCATGAGTACAGTTAGTGTTCAGGACTCTTCCCGAGAGATGTGGGGAGGAAGCCTTCCCTTTGAAGGGACTTGGCTGTATCAGAACTTTTCCGACAGGATTAGGTAGCATGGCACGTTGCTGAGCTTTGTGAACATCTTTAGACTATTCTGCAAGGCCTTTTACTTTTAAAAAGCCTTTCATTTAAGGTGGACATGCATAAGAGTGACTCAATGAACCCCTGCCAACCAAAGAAGAAAGTGAGACAGTTAAATCATGGGGAGAAAAAAAAGTCCAAACTGTACATGAAACTCCTCTTTGGCCCTAAAAAAAAAAAAAAGTTGGGTCACAAGCACGATGATATTATATGCACGATAGTCAGTGTGAGCTGTCAGTAAAGCAATCATTAAATGGGATATTCTACTGAACTCCAGTTCTTGTTAACATTTATGAGCTGCTTCATTCTGCAGCCTTTTTCCCACTAAACCTCAATAAATCCAAATGTTTACAACTAAGCAAAGACAAGCAGTGCCACTAGTAATCAGTGGGGGTTTTCCCCAATAGTATTTGTGGATTTTTTTTTTCCCTTGTGTTTACCCAGCTCTGGTCATAGGAAATGGCAAATCTTCATAAGCTAAAGAATTTCTCAATAAAGATATGCCTTATTTACTTTGTTCTGTGACTTGTAAGAGTCATCAAAATGTGAAGATGTGTTATTCCAGATACGGTGGCCTTTGTGTGAAGAGTCCTGTAACCTGCAGGCAGATTCACAAAAAGATAGATTAGGTTCCACAGGCATTGTACTATATCAAGTCACTGGGTAAGAATCATAATATTTGGAGCAGAGACTCACCTGTCTATAGATTAATTCTTCTAGTTTTTATTTGTTTTTATTTTTATTTGTTATCCCATGAATTTTAGAAATCTGGTTCTACAACGGCACACCTTCAGGAGGAATAGGCGTGACCACAACCAACACAGTGGTTAGACCACTTGCCTAGGAGATAAGAGCTGACTTTTAACTAACAAGCTGTGTGAGATTTTTTTTGCCAGATGTCCCGACTCTCAGACTGTTATATAAAGAATATAATGTAATAAGATTATATATATTATATACTATGGCTGTTACAGCTTTAATGTCCTAAAGTAGTGAGATGAACATCTTCTGGTGAAAGGTTTTTGGGTTCATGTCTCTTATCCCACCTTTGCTTCTGTCTCTTGTGCGTTTACTTTCTAATTTACTTTAGATTAGAAAGAAATCAGCATCATTCTTTCCTTCTGTATTTCTGAACAAAAGCTGTGCTTTTTGCCAAAATTGCTGCTGAAGTGTCACGCATATCATGCTGGATTTGTACTGGATATATGTACTGGATTTGGCTCATCTAGGAACTAAGGCATAGGGGTATGTAGTATGCAAGCTGCAAATGAGTTTGAGAAGAGGATAGTCCCTGAAACATTCTTGTCGGCCAAGTTCATGATGCTTCTGGATCCGTACAGTAGTCAGTTGTCTTTCTGACACTTCCAATGAAAATAGCCAGACATGACTCAGTTAAAAAATCAGGCAAGGCTTATTGTGGGTTATTATCTGAGAAGTAGTTTTCTCCACTTGTGCATGTAAGTGCTTCTTTGATCTGGGCACTGGAAAATATATTCTGTGGGAAAACACTATCATATTCATAGCATGCGTTAGGTAGTACAAGGTATTTATTATCGTGGTGGCACGAAGGAAGGCAATAAAAAATAATAGGAGTAGTAAGCACTCCCTGTCCAGTCAGATCCAATCAGAGTTAATACAGCTCCACTTTGGGAGACTGGCAGGGATCCAGGGCCTGTATTTGATAGTAATTTTATCCTTTGTGTATGGTGTGGCATTCTTCACTGCTACTCTGTGTCAGATAGCAAGCCTTAAATCATAAGAACCATTTCATCTTGTGATTAATATCTATGTTCATTATCTACTCTACTACTTTAGTTAGAGGTTATACATTTCTTTAGAGGTGCTCATCTCCGCTCTCTGAGAAGTCCAGTCCTAGCTACTGATTGAACCTTTTAGAAGGTCTCTCCAAAATTGGAAAGTTTTCTTTTCTTGAGAAGAAGTTTCTGGAACATTAATCTAGACTTTTTTGTTTGTTTCTTTCACTGTGAATTGTCTTACCCAGTAGCAACCTTATAGTTTTATTTCTTTCTCTTTTCAGAATCCAGGATATCAAAATTACGCATTTCTTGACAGGTGTAACGTTTCCCATTCAGAACCATAAGAATTCTTGTGTCTTCTTTGCCTCAGGACTTCAAGTTTTGTGTGTATATGTGTGATTTTTAGTACAGTAAAAGCTGGATATTGCCAACAAGAGTGGCTGTAATTACAATGTATTGCCAAGTGGGCATTCTCTAGAATAGGTGTTATTCACATGTAGCTCTTGATGTTGGATCTGTTTAGTTATCACGTAACTGTCCTTAGGGAGTAAAATCTTTTCATGTTTGGGAACACTCTTCTGAACTACCTGTATCTGAACTGCAGCCTAATTTGTCCTGATTATGTCTGGAAGTACAAACTAGGTAGCTCACTTTAAGTACAACCTCAAGTACAGCCCTAAGCAATCCTTATATAATTGTTTCTTATGATAATGTGTTGATTTAGAAGGAGAGTTCATATTCAACGGACCAAAATATTTGAGACTTCTGAAGACATCTATAGGGATTCTTGGTAAAGGTAATCTCATAGCACATGCTCACAGGTTGATGTGCGTATTGGCAGGTTCTGTTTGATTCAAATACAGTAACTATGAGCAAAGGCAATAAATATGTACAGTTTGTTTTGGCTGTAGGTTTGATGCACCAACATATGCTTGATATTCTGTTTCATTTTGAATCTGACATTGCTGAAGTGCATTCCTTTTCTGAGCTGGAAGAATGTGTCGTTTTACATGCCAAATTACTTCAGTCTGATGCCAGGCAAAAAATGTTATACTGGCCTTGTTTGAGGATGCTGGCTTCATTTGTCATGATCCTTGTAAATATTTTTTATTACTGAGTAACTTTATAGACAGAACTTGGGTAAATTAAATAGAAATTCAAAATGAGATTGTTTCTTGGTCAGATCGAGGACTTTGTGCTTGATGTTGTTATGAATCATGCTTTGGTCTGCGTTGCCTACCTGAGATTTCCTGATACTTCCACAAGGAAGAAAAAGAGAAAGAGTGTGAGGTATTAGAGCCAAACTTGAAATTCTTGTCAGTCACCTGTTTGCCAAGTCCTGAGAAACAACTTTCTGTTCCCCAACTCATTAAAGTCTCGTCTAAAGATTTTATGCTGTGGTTTTAACCATATCCTCTCTGCTTGAACAGCATTTCTTGAACTAATGTGAGTATTCTAAAGCATTGTTATGTGTTTGAATTCTCACATTTTAATATCACTTTCTGAAGGGGATTTAAATGGGGGTACTTGCCATGGGGACATGATGGAGCAGCCGTGCCTTGAGCAAATCTGATACACTTCCATGGGGTTATCTCCGCAACGCGCACAGCAACGTGAGAGAGAAAGGTCAGTCTGTTGATCTGGCGATCGGGACGGCAGCAGCCCTCATACGGGGTATGTAGAGCAGAAGCTTGACTCCCCTTGGACTCCGGACTTCAAATCCATCCCTTCCCCTGCCTTGTTGAAGGCTGGATCCAGGAGAGAAGGGGCTGCAGGGGTGGGCGGGAGCCCCCCCGGATCCTCTCACTGACGGGGTTTCCATCGGCATCCAGAGCGCACGGTTCATCTGGCCTGCAGATGCGGGAGCACAGCAGCTCACAGGCCAAGTAGGTAGAGAATTCTGCTAGAGAGATGATGCCTTGCTCCCTGCTGCAGGGACTATTAAAATATTTTTCCAATCCCTTTTTAATTAAGCGGTAAGTTCCCTGAAATTCCCTAAGGACGAGGCAGGCACCTAATGCTTGCAAGGCGTAAAATCACATCAGAAAAATCACATTCATTATTTTGCTTCACTGCGGCTGAGACTTTTCTGTCTTTAGTTCAGCTGTCTGCTATACATCAAGGGAGAATAAGGTAACTGCCTGTCACCGGTTTTCAATTTGTCAGCAAATCAAGTCAGTGTACAAGAAAACAGCATAACAAAAGTAGTTTTAAATCTTCAGTGGGGAAAGGTACCTGTTAAATATCTATGCTAAGATATTGTTATAGTTACATAAAACAGTCTTATAAAAAGTGAAGTTTCAAGTTTTAATGTTTTTCACTTTAGAGATGGTATTACTGTTGGGAATACCAGTTTCACACATAAAGTCCAAAGGGAGAGAAAGCTGGCAATTGAACCCAGGTCTCACAAGTCTCCAAGTTGATTCACAAGAGCAATTTCTTTATTAAACCTTTTATCATTGAAAGCTAATTGAATGAGATTGCAAATAAAAGGTAGTTAAAAGATACCACTTCATAAAGTCTTAAAATAGCTAATGCTTTATGTCATATAAATAAAAGTAATGTACCACAGACTGAAATGTAAATAAGTGGGGTTTTATTGACTATAGCCTGTTAAGGAACTGTAGCTGCTATAGATTTTGCATATAGGTATTCTAAAGATATATGTTACTTCTGACTAAGTTGAGTGCATGTTAACTGTTATGGATAGATTCATCTCCTCCAAATCAGACAAAATTTTATGAACTCATATCTTATCTCTCTCAGTCACCTCTTTGGCAAGCTGAAAATCTCTAATAAGATTGAAAATAGAAGTAGTAAATAAAGGTGTGCCAATGAGCATGATTCATGAAAAATACATTTTGAGATTGTTGAAATTACTTTGGTTTTTTGTCAGGCAGGAAGAAACATATGGTTTAGATCTAGGGAGGGCAAAAATTTGCCACTAGTGTATATGAGCTTCAATCTAACAAGCTGAGAAGAAGGAGTGATTTAGTTTGATTTTCTTTGTGATGGAAACAGACCTAACTGATGTGGAGGCTGAGACATGTAATTCAGCATGTTTTATTTAGTATGGGGTTTTGCTTAAACTCCTAGAAAAGACTAAGAGAAAAGCAGAAGAAAAGGGATTTCAGTTTTAGGAGTTAGCAGCTTCAAGTTTGTAGACATAGCCTTTCAAAAAAAGGCATGCTGCTTTGGTTTAGCTGCTAGTTGCTTTGCATTGTAGTCTCAAATAAATCCGAATTTCCCTTTAGAACTTGCATTCTCTGTTTGAAAGATTTTTGAATGAGTCTGACTAGAGCTGAATTTAAATTCCAGTTCAAGGCATGAAATGGCCACTGAGGGATGGTACACAAATTGCACTATTTCCTAAAATATAATACCTTTTTGATTCATAGGAAACCCTGTTAGTGGAAACCTTAATTGTACCAATTTATAATCTGTTCTACTTTAAAGAGCAGTAGATATTTTCTGTATTAAAGCAGGTATTTAACTCTTTGCATGGCAGTTACTGGAAGAAGCCTTTGCTGATTCAGCTGTAAGTTGAATATGTCCTGGACACATTTGAGACATTATAACATACAGGAATTAAGTCTACATGGGATAGAAGTGTTCTAAAGAATGCAGTATATTTAAAAAGCTCTCTCCTGAAAACAACAGAGAGGATTGAGATGGTTATTGTCCTGATTTCCATTAATATATATGTTCCAAATTTGTTGTATTTGAAAATGGAAACTAATTTTTTTGGGGGGGGGGGGGGGGGGGCAGAAGGGGAGGGAGTTTATTCTTCAGTAATTGTTGGGCTGTGTTTGTCATTAACTTGCATGTTCTTTCTGTCCTACCAGACACATGGCTTTGAAGAAAGCTCCTTATTTTGGAATAACTAGTACCTATATCAGTGATTTTTTTATTCAAAAGAGCCTTTGAATCAATAGTTCTAATTCCTGTGTAGAAAGCATAGCCTATAAATTTTCCCTTCATAAAATAAATACATATTAAATTTTGACATACAGCCATGAGAAACTCCTCTAGTTGCAGAGCTACTGCTGAATTTCTTTTGGAATGGCCACTAGGGCATTAAGAAGCTTGCTAATCATTTCAGAAGGTATGCAAATAGATTGTGGCTAAAATTGCACCTTTCAGATTCTTAATGGTTGCCAAATGAGTTACATTATCTCTCCTGCATAAAAGCCTGGGGACCTGTAATAGACCATCATACCTCCTTTGTTGACAGGCATTATCAACAAAGTGTCTCATTTTAGCTTTAATTCAAATTAATTTCCAATACTGTAAGGAAGCACATCAATATTTACATGAAATGTAGTGGGAAAGAGGGAATAAGGAGTCAGAGCCAAAGATAAACAAGGTAAATCTAAAATACTGTGTGTGCTTGCTTTTTATAGACTGTCTTTCAAAACTGCTGTTGTTACATCCAAGAATTGAAAAACAAAACTAAAGCAGATTGCAGAAATACTAGGGGGTCTTACCCAGAGAAGATTATTTTAATACAGGTTTTTGCTACATTTTTCTTCTGCTGCTTCCAAAACTCTCTTCAGAGAAAGAGCCAAACCTTTCCAGTTTCCTAAGTGTGATAGTTAACCAACTGTTCTGTGCTTTGAAACCGTTAATATACTATGTGGTATAACTTTGTATATCATTTCAAAGTAGCTTTTACTAAAATATATTAAAATTATATATGTACCTTTTTTAATCCTTCTTTTTTCCCTCTAATTGTCAAGATGCCAGACAACTGAATGTCTAATTGTAAGATTGCTATGAACTGTGTATAGTTTGACAGGAAGCAGGAAATTTTGATTGGTTAGTTGTGGAAGTTGCTTTTCCTTAAATTTGGGAGTCTTTGCTTCCCTGCTAATTTTTGTTAACTTCTCTCTTTCTACTAAACATACCAGCAGACTGACAATGACCGTGTTTGTTCCTGGACTTTCCTAAAAGCTTTTCAGCTGTAAAATTCTGTGTTCTTATATGGTGGCCAAGGATTCTTAGATTATTGTTACTCTCTAGCAATAGCAGAAATACATTAAAATTTGAAATCAGGTTTAGAATCTGGGATCATAAAAAACCCAAGCCCCCTGTTTTTCTTTCCGGAGTGGACCTAGAACTAGAAAGGACTTGGGTTTATATTTACTTCACATGGGGCCAAAACCTCCAAGACCAAACTTATTCACTATTTTGGGCTAAGGTCTCACATGGACAACCTGCAAGATTTCTCAAGCCCCAGAATGTAGCTTTTTTTTTTCTTTTTTTTTTTAGATCTAACATCTCTTGGTCTACTTGTAAAGTCCAATTTCTTTACACACATTGATGATGCTGTAAATTTCAGCTAAAAATGTAGCTCACTTGGTAGATAATGTAGATTTTTAGTTGTTTTGCAGTCTTCCAACTATAAAAAACAACTACATAATCCAAGAACTTCAGTTAGGGCAGGGTCACTTCTTGTGGTTTTCTGCAGGTAACAGGAACCATTTAGTATTTATTTTTGTTCCAGATTTTCAGTGATATTAATGCTAGCTTTTGTAGGACCAAGTTTGTCACATGGATTACTGTTGCTTCAGTTAATTTAATTTACTGCAATTTAATTAAATGTCCATGAGCAATGATCTGTGAGTTTTCCAGGTTGCTTGCATACTTTTTTTCTCCAACCGTGTCCTACAACAGAGTAAGGAAAACTAAGATACCTGAATAAGGGAGAGCTTAAGCTTTTCTGTTTCCTGTGAGTGATGGCACAGAGGGTAACCAACATTTTGTTTAGCCTATTTAGTGCTTAAAAATAAGTGTCCGTATTAACAGGCCAGAACAATTTACAACATTTCTTGGGGAAATGCAACAAAATTATTTTGTATTTCCAGCTACAATATTTGTTAGAAGCTCTTGTTCTACAGTTACATAATTGCCTTTTTGATCTAATAAATGTGCTTTATGTCTGTGTTTCTGTTAATATCCACCATTGTCTTGTTATCATCATGATGATAGCGAGCTGTAATAGCAAGGCAATCACAATAGTTTATTGTTGAAATTCTTCATAAGCTTATCACAGTTTTTATTCTCTATCAAGGCTGCAAAGCAGAACATGTTCAGATTTTTAACCTTCATTTTTGACTGAAACGTGTAGAAAAATCACATCGTTACACCATGAAATATATTAAAAGTAGAGAAAAAGAACAAATTAACTAGCACACTGACCAGATTGTTCAAACTGTCGTTTAATTTCAAATAGAGAGACAAAGTATGAACATGTAAAACAGCTCTGAAAATAAAAATAATAATTTAGAAAATTTAAAATTTATGCCTTGATAAAGCGTCAGAACTCCATATTCATTTTGAGGGTCACTTTTTTTTCTGAAAAAGTAATGAATATACATTTAAAAATATGAAAATATTTAAAGTAAAACTGTAAATTAAGGTGGGAATTTTAAAATGAAACTATATTCTTTTTGTTTTCTATATCATTGTAGAAATACTACATTTACCCATAATAAGTTTTTTGTTTTTAAAGTAGAAGGGTTGAAGGTCAGTCTTTCACTTGTCCTTTAGGCCATAGTGAGATCAAAAACCTCTTCCTGTAAATCAAGTATAAATACATATCTCAGAAACCTGGAGGTAAAAGCTAAATTAAGTTACAGAGAATGGTTATATTATCATATCTTCTAAATACACCCTTGCTTTAAACCAAATTGTACTCCACTCTCATATGGGAAAACAGATTATAGCAAAGGCTTTAATTATCCATATTCTACTGATGATTTAACTAATTTTAAAGTTATTTTTAGGAAAGGCAAAAAAGAGCAGGTTTTAAATCCTCTCATATTCTGTGTACCATATGCATCTTTTTTGATGTTGCATAGATTGCTAAATCGTAAGTCCTGGGCTTTCCCTTTGTAGGCTCAACCAGCTGCTGCATTAGCTGTTCCTGTGTCTTTTTTCTGTGTTGAGCGCGCTTAAGCCCTTATGCAACCTAATACTTTCTGTCATTGGAATAATTTTCTGCTGTTAACCAAATGCACGTTCTGCTTTGCGGTAGGGCTTGCTTTCAGTTCCTGTGGTGGAGGAAAGTGAATACTGATGATACATTTTTTTGCAGTGACAGGATGTTTATCAATCACCTTGCACTTTCTTTGATTTTGTACTATTACATGTTCTGTACATCAATTTTGACATTTGTGATGGAACTGGAACTTTCCTTGTGTCCATGGCAATAAAGCTACATCCATTAGGAAGGTCTGTGTTTACTATTCCTCTTAGGTATGTCTTGGCAGAAGTGGACAGTTAGTTTGATTATAAAGTAAATATTCACTGGAAAGATTTTGACAGGTCTGAAAACCTCCGTGCCCCAGAGCTGTATTCAAGACTCATTTCTTTTCCTGCTTCACTCTTTATTTTGCTTTACAACTCTGGTGTGAAAATGGCTGAACAGACAACACTTTTGAGGATGGGACTTTTAGAAGTTCTGTAGGAAATCTGTAATCTTTGCTGGAGGCTGGATGCATAATGTTGCACACATTGTAGTAGAATTGGTAACACTGGAGCAAAGCACCTGGCTTTTGAAAGTGCTGATGCAATGGCTCTGATTTTCCGCTGTAAGGAAGCCTGATGTAGCCAGTATTATACGCTAGTATAGTTTGAGGAGGTTGATAGCTAATACCCTTGATACGTACCATACTCTGAGGAACATAGCTGCCAATTCCATCTGTGTCTGTCTCAAAGTCGCAGAATAAAAACAGATCCTCAGCCTACTTTGGGCTCCCAGGTGGTCCATGCAGAACCAGAGTCACAGGCAGGAGGAATTTAAAGCAGAGAAGATGGGTAATAGAAGGTCAGAAGCAGGAGAGTTTGCTGAGACAGAGGTAGATCTCAGATAACATTTTATTCCTTTTTACTGAACTTGCGTATGACCCACATTGCTGCTGTGAAGAGTAGTGTTTCTTCCTGATAATCTGTGGGATCTCTGGCACTGCTTATTCACTTAGAGCCCAGTCATTTATGATTTTCGACATTTCTATATGAGTTCTGAGCCTCTTAGACAACACATGGGAAAAGGATGGTTTGGGAGATGCTGAAAGCAAGCAAAAGGAAACGGGAGGAATGGAGACTGTATGCCAAGATAAGAAGGAAGAAGAAGAGCAATGACAGCTGTCCTGGGGAAGGCATTAGTGCTGCAGGTCTCAAAGTGAGAATATTTTATTTCATTCTAGGGTAGTAAGCTGCTGTAACCATATTCTCCAGGCCATAGACCTGAACATAAAAAAAATGTAATTCTGCCCTCTACAATAAACAAATTTACTGAGTAGAAAAGAAACAGAAAATACTTGGTTCTGATCATATTCTCTTGTCCAAAGCTGCACTTCTAAATTAAATATGTATGTAGGCATGGGGGGAAGGAGGCTTCCAGTCATGTTTTTATTCTTCTTTATCTTGGGGGAGGTGACAGCAAGTGACTCAGACTGTAGATGCCAGACCCGACACAGTGGCAGGAAGAAATATTAGTCTGTACGAGAAGCACGTGCTGAGTGCATACCTGATTTTTGTCACACGCAAGAAAAAGATGGCAAGCCAGACGCAGTGTCTCATGAATCACACTGAATCTGTTGGCTGCCAGTTAGACAAGTGATATAGAGTCGTATGAACTGATGTATAAAGTGATACCAATTCATTTACGTCTGTAAAATGATCTCACTGCTGCTTCTTTTCTTCCTCTTAGTACATCTTTCTAACTTCTGTGCTCAAAAAAATCATTTGTTTTTTTCACTCAGAGACTAACACAGCTACTGATTTTTTTCTGGGCACTTCTCAGACCATATGTTAACCTTGAAACTTGCTGTAATTATAGTTGAGATTTTGCATCCAGCAATCACCAGTGGAAACACTACTTGTTACATTCTTCAATTGAGCTGGTTATCGCTTAATTGTGAGATAAAACTGACTTTTGGCAAAGGTTTAATTAATTTTTGAATATAACTCTACTTTAGGTTGTTTGGAAAAAAGTGGTAGTCAAATTAGAAATTTTTTTTAATATCAAAAAGCTTCAATTTAAAAAAAAATTGTCATTTAATGAAAGGTTTTTTCTAACAAATGCTCTTGCATATGGTAAATCCTGACAAGCTTGTTTATACCAAGAAAGGAGGAAAATGTAAACAGTTATATGAAGTGATTATATTAAGAATTGAGAGGTCAGTCAGAAGACTTTAACACGCAGACATGATCTGTTACACTCAAAATCTTGTTACGGACAAAGGGGAATGCACTTTATATACTGAGCTAAGCATTTATGGTTCATCTAATTAGTTTTGACTGATAAAATTAAGTCCATATTATCTAATTATTAAAGTTTTGCTAATAATATGGTTAGAATCTTATACATAAACTTCCTGCTAACTCCCCCTGTCATTTGGCATTACGCTCCCCCTTCCAGTACTTCTCCAGGTCTTCAGATTGACTACTCAGTCTTCCTCGGGAAGGGGGAGAAGGCTTGAACAGCAGTTGGCCTCCTGGGTTCTCCGCCTCTTCAGTTTTGGAGTCTGCTTGGGGCTACTTTTTTGTATTTTCTTAAGGTTGCTTACTTGCTGTTCCTCACCACTTCCCAGGCAAAGTCTGCCCTCCCCAGCCCCGTTATCCCGGAGGGGCTGGGTTTTTTCCAGCAGGGACTAGGTAGGGATGCCAGCCCCCTGCCCCGGGCATTCCCGGAGAAAAGCCAGCGCAGGGAGGGCACAGACACGTGGCCACCAGGCGATCGCTGCCGCGGCCAAAACCAGCTCCTGCCAAGGCTGGGCCAGACACGTCCTGAGACCCCGGTGCTGCCAGGGCAGCACCAGCCCCCTGGCCTTCTGCTAGCCATGGCAAAACCCATATTGACTGGGTTGCAGAACAGAGCATCCTAAACACTTGTTTCACAACTGTTACTGACTCACAAGAGATGTTACAGTCTTTCGAGAATTCCCATGAGTAAGAGCTGATCTCGGTATGTGTTTGCAGTGTTGGATCTTTAACATTTACTGCTGCTGGCACATGGAGGGTTGCACAAAGCACTTTTGGTCACACAGCTACCTAAAATATTTATCGGTGTGAGAATGTAGTCCTTTGTGTTCAGAACAAATGTTCTTTGATATTTTTAAATTATTTAAAAACTTTGCATGAGTGAATTGGAAATCTCATCACGCGTCTGACACCGGTTGGGGGTGCTTAACTATCTTTGCTTAGAAATCACAATAAGAATAGAAGTGAAAAGCAAATGCTAAAAGAGACAATTTTTCAGAGGTCAAAATCCAGATAAGAAAGAAGAAGGGACACACCCTCATTTTATTGTTGTATTCACCTAGACTCAGTTAAGACCTGCAGATACTCATGCATATGTGCTTTATTAAATGACTGTGATACATATCTAAACCCCATAGTTTTTAACACATAGAATTTTAAAACAGACTGGGACAATGATGGACTTTATTGCTTTTCAAACTACTTTAAATGTAGTAAAGTGTAGTACAATGTGGTGAACTGAAATCAGTAACCCTTGCTGTGAATGGCTATTTGTAATAGCCAGACTTCAAAAGCTTGTTTTCTAGTGACTACTGCTGTGAAGTCTGTTCTGCACTACTAAAAGTATTTTTTACTCTATTACATTCCATAGAAAACTTCAGTGGCTGTTTTCAAGTTCTTTTCACTGTACTACAAGCAATTTAGGTAACTCCAGTCAAAGTACTCCCACATTCTGAGGCTTCGTTGAAAACATCCAGCATGGGACGAAGATTTGTTCACTGAATGACGCCAAGCAGGGAGAATTCCTAGTATGACTTTTAGTAACCCATTTTCCTCTTGCCTTTGCAGCCTATGGCACTATTAAGAAAGTACTTGCCCCGATGAACCAGACTTCAAGCAGCTGCCTGCTCGAGGAAATCGAACTCCTGCCAAAAAGTCAGCGAGAGCCCATCAGGAGCCTTCAGATCCTGCACAGCCAGAGCGTCCTTTTCGTGGGCCTTCAGGAGCACGTGATTAAGGTCCCCCTGAAGAGATGTCTCTTTTACAAAACGTACAGGTATGAACAAGCAGCTAGTTTGATTTGATTGGAGAAAAATGCTTGCGGCAGGGTGTGGAAAAGTGGGAGGGAAAAATGACTGTAAGTAGGAATCCAAATTAATTACCTCTCTCAGCAATGACTTTCTGTGTACACTGTTTATCAGAAGTGTCTCTGACTTCTTGTACTAACTTGTTAGGACTAGATGAGACTCTCAAGTGTCATTATACAGATTCTGAATTGTGAAATGAAACAGTAAGAAATGGTTTGTATAGAAGACAGCTATCTGATAATGTGCAATACAACTGCTGGTTTAATCCATTTAAAGCTTAAAACTTGGACAAATTTAAGTTGTTTTTTTTTTTAAGCTATATTATAACTAAGTAAACCATACCTCTGTGGGTTCAGAAAGGAAACTGGTTTGGATGAACTGAGAGTTAAGACTAGTTGGACAAGTGGCTATTTAAAGGCAGTGCTGGATCAGGAAACCAAAATAAATGTAAATATTCTACTGGGTGGAAGTGTTATGCAGCTAACATTTGTTCAATCAAACAAGGAAGATAACTTACAAATCATCACTTGGTTTTAGACTTTATTATGGTAGTTAAGGAATTTAAAGTTCAGCATACAACTTTTATCTAAAAATACTTCTGGGTTGTGAAACATATGCTATTAGAGGTTGTTAATTCCATCTAATTAGTTATACCTTCCCTTTGATATAAGCGTGGTTCCAGTAATTCAGTACAGTTTACATCTGACTCCGAACCAGCGTGGTGAGCTTTTTGAGAACTGACAGACGCGTTTGTTTTTTAGCTTGTCTCGCTCTCAGGTTATTTAATATGCATTCCTTCAACCAGCCGGTCTACGAGAGGAGGGAGAGAGGCTGCCAGTTGCCTTTCTCGGCCACTAGACTGAGGATCGTGGGGACGTTGTTTGAGCGTGACAGAGGGGTTGGCTGTACCTCCCGTGCGGGGCAGCGACCGTCTGCGGGCGCCAAGGTTTCTGCTCTCGGAGGGGCCGCGGGCTCAGCGGGGGGTGACCGCGGGACGCAGGCGCAGGGCTCTGCCTCGGCGAGAGCGGAGGGACTTTTCCAGGGACCTGGCTCTGCGTGGGGATTGGTGCCGTGCGGGAGGCCAGTGAAAGGTTGAGAACAAGACCGAAGGAAAAGCTGTGCCCTGGAAAACTGGAGTAGACCGGGGAAGGGGAGTATTCTCCCTGTTACAGTTCTTTACCAGCCCTTTTTGTTTTTATGCTATCTTATGTAGCATATTTTAGGCGTTTTTTACTAAAATAGAAGTGATAGGACACTTGAAGCCGCATTGGAAGTCCTGCAAAGCTTACTTTAAGGAAAAGTTATATATAGGCAAGTCTCTGCCTCAAGCGTTTTGTTGGTTTAGGGGCCAACATAGGACCAAGTTTCATCTTTCTTTGGTTTAGCAAGTTGAAATGGGATGTGTGGTGGTCCTGTAGCCCTTTTTGGCTTGTTTTCTCCTTTTCATTAAGTGAAGGACTTACATATTGGGAGGGATATATGTATGTGTGTGCGTATATCTGAAGAAGGAAAAAAATCTAATGACGTATTCTTATGCTTCTCTCTTTTCTTGCATGTGACGTGATCGTGCCATTCTGGTTGTACAAGACACTGAACACATTTCCCTAAGCAGATGTGTGTATTTCAGAAAGGGAGACCAGGCTGGTATCCTGTGTTTTCTTAGGGTCCGTGTACACGTGATGGCAATCATAAACACAGAGAGCTCAGTAATACGGGCGTCCCGTGTTTACACCAAGCCTGCACTCCGCTTCAGACATTTCAAGGCTTGAGCCTTATTACGTTATTAGTGAGGCATGAACTCCAAACTCCAGAGATGAACTTCCAGAGCACCTGCTTAGCTGGTGCCTGTGTGGAGGTCCCACAAGGTCCCTGTGCTTCTGTCAGGACAATTCCCGAGGTAGATCAGTGCTGTCCTGGCTGCAGGGCACAAACGTGTCCCTGCCCTCGCTGGGTGGGACTGGTGTCTCAAATCATAGACCCGGTGCGTGCCTGTAGGCTAGGCATTCCTCTCCCTGTTTGAGCAGTGAGGTCTAATGGACTAGATTTTAAGAGCTTGCTTCTTTCTAAAAAAAAAAAAAAAAAAAAAAAAAAAAAAAAAAAGCAGTTCTGTTCCCATTTTACTGAGTAGAACAGTAGCTAAATGACTCAAATCCTGCTCAAATAATAATTTATTCTTCTGCCCAGAGGTATGTGAAGTCTCATCTTCCACTGGAATGAATTACTTAAAAGGAGATAAAATTATTCCTATTCCTCGTGGGGCTTTTCAGTCATATCTTTTGTAGTTGCATGACTTTCCTCATAGTAATTAAATATCCACTGCACCAAAAGGGTTGCCATCCATGCTTTCTTCTCCCTTAAAGAGTTCACCAGCAATTCAAGCTCTGTTTTGTGAGAAAGGAGAGGATTTACAGATGTGATCTAGATGAAATATGGCATTTCCTTGTCATCTGTCGTTAGGGGATTCGGGTCATTTGGAAAAACGCAGACATAATCTTTCTCTCACCTATCACTTGCTTTTGGCTTAACTAGTTTTTTCCTGGCTTATGCTGGATTTCAAGCGTATTTGGTTCTCTACACGTAGAAAGAGTGTAGGTACTTTACTTGGGGCTATAAATTTCACTGGGTAATGAAACATCTGAAACTTAGTCACTGCATCACTGGGTGCTTTAGTACTCCTCCTTGTTACGTGTTGCCAACTGTTACTTCTATATTATAGCAATGGGTAAATAGAGTAATGGGTAAACCTTACCTAAGGTAATGCCTTGAGCCATTGTCGTTCCTTTTTTGGACTCTTTTAATTTTATCTATTCACATTTATCATACTTACGGCTATATAACTGTGCCAAGGCTATATTCTGAACTTCCATCAATAATAACTAGAGTTTCTTCCCCAGATCAAGGGCATGTGTAGTCTTTAGTATCTATTTCACATAATTATTAAGAAATAGAGCATGTTTGTGTATGAATAACAGCCTTAAAAAAGCCAAAAGGCTGAAGATGCACTAGCTCATCTGCTCTGCCTTTTTGTGTCAATGGCAGAGTGCTCACCGTCTAATCTTTTCTAATCTTTTTGTTTAGGTTTAGTACAAAGCTTTCAGACAATGCAACTCCCTCTGTTGAGCAGACTGTTCCTCAAGCTAATATCTCAATGTCAAGATAATTTTCTTGAGATTGTCTTATTTTTTCTTTCTATTTCATTAC
Organism: Haliaeetus leucocephalus; assembly: GCF_000737465.1. Taxonomy (NCBI): domain Eukaryota; kingdom Metazoa; phylum Chordata; class Aves; order Accipitriformes; family Accipitridae; genus Haliaeetus; species Haliaeetus leucocephalus. The sequence goes on along the minus strand of NW_010972764.1, from coordinate 1,138,172 downwards.
TCCTTGTTCTGTTTTCACGTGCTAGCCTCTAAAACATGTGGTTATTGCTTTTATTTGTAGTTTATTATGCCTCCTTAATTATCACTCTGATATGCTGTACATATTTAGCTGACTCATATTTCCTTGTAGATCTGTTCCTCCAGCACTTCCCTGTGGTGGAGTCCTCTGTGACACGCAGTTGCCTCTGGCAAACATTCCCTCTGGTTCAGGAAGGTTCTGTTCCCCACCAGCTCACGGCTCCGCTCCCGCAAACACTGTTATCAAAGGCCCTTGAAAATACTGGTTTACATTTGGAGGCTAAATTTGATTTTTTTTTTTTTTTTTTTTTGGTGTTCTAGTTGTAGTTCAGTGCACTTTTATGACTGTGACAGCAGACCATACCACAGGCAGAGCCTGTTGTCACACCTGTAGTTCGGGTTGCTCTGTGCTTTCTGTTATGCCACGATGTTTTAGTTGTTTATGAGTTGCCCATGCTAGTTATTTGGATTGACAGTTTTCATAGGGGGAGTCTCCCACAGACTTCTGCCAATGGCTGAATAGTTCTGAACATCCTGTCGTAATCCTGCTGTTCTCAGGAGTCAGCTAGGGAAAAATAGCTTGGGACGTGTGAGTTCTTACAAAGAGTTCTCCAAAAAGCCACGGCATCTTCATGCTACGGGAGAAAACCGCAGAGCAGTTACCTTAGTTCAGCTCTCCCTGGGGAAAATCTTTAAGATTTGACCTGGTTATTATCACCTGTGTATTGCAATTCACACATTTACCAAACTTTTATGGAAGACCATCAACATTATTCTCTGGAGCTACTATTTTCACTATGAATTCTCCAGCTCTCTGTACTTCTTCAAAGTTGAGTAGGCCAAGCATAAAGCACAACTGACTTTTTTTATACCTGCTAATTAACTGTAATATGAGATAAATAGAATGATTATCATGAGAAGATAACTATTAAACTCTCTAAAGCTGCAGCATTTGCTATGTACTTTGAAGGCTCTATGCATCTGTAAGAAGGAATAAGATCTGTAGCAGGGGGTAAAGACTCTGTGCCCTGAAACAAAGAACCAGTCAGCTTTCTTTTATTGGCAGCTGTGGCCTTCAAAAGCAACCTTGGGGGGCAGTGATTTCTCTGAGGCAAATTTGTCGATGCTATAATTTGTACTGGAGTTTTCAGTGCATCAGTTCTGAAAGTAGGGGCAATGAAAAGTTGTATCAGCCCAATGTTCTGCAAAACCTTACCAAGCAAGGGTCAAGAATTGGTATTTCTGATGGAAGATAGGTTTCACACACTTAGAAGGCTTGAAAACTAATCTTACTATGACGTTATGTCTAAGTAAATAAATAGTGCTATCCGCTAAAAGTGGTACAAATAGTGACTTCTCTGGTGTAAAAAAAAAAAAAAAAAAAACAAACAAAAAAAAAACCAAAAACAAAACAAAACAACTTCTGGAAATATTTGAGTATTGTTTTTTACATTATATGCTTAAAATATTATTGGGTGACAAGATTGTTTTGCTAAGTAATGTTATCATAGCAATTCTACTGTAACCGTAACTTTTCTCTCTCTGTACTCCATCATTTTTATTTTGGCTTCTTTGTTAACTATTAGCTAAGCAATCTGTACATATGCAAAAGATAACTGTAGCAGCATAGTACTAAAAAGGGTACTGGATTAACTGACAGAAGAAAACAATTATTGGAAATTTGGTTATGCTTTATTTCATTCCTAGAACTCCAGCAAGATTATTAGATTAAGTATCTCAACCACTGTTGCATTCCTTTATTTTGCCTTAGCTATAGATGGTGCTTCCTCAGAAGTACTCTTACACTCAGTAGGAACCTGTTTTCCTGGTAATAAAACACTGGCTATCCTTACGTAGAAGAATAATTATTCCTATATACTAATATTATACAAGTTAACAATGAGTAATGTGGTCTAAACTATTACTAGGTGCTAACGTGTCCAGAAGAGCTTGCCAACACATGGAATTGAAATTGCTGTGTTGAAAAAAATAATTCCAGAATAGTTATTTTTGGATATCCAGGTGGATTTCCTTATTTCAAAATATGCAAGCCTTATTCCAGTTTAAATCAGAGAAACACACTGCTGCATTAGAATGCTGGAACCACACGAGGACTGATCTGAATTAGTGATTCCAGAGCAATATTCCAGAATCAGAACCCTCATAAATTTCCCAGACTGGGATAAACAGTAATCCTGTCTGCAAGACTAGATTGTAAGCACATTTAAATAACAGGAAGTCTATTTTTAGGTATTAGATACACTGCAAAATTATCTTCAGTTGGTGTGAACTTGTGAGAACACTAGTAAAGTCAGCAGAAGTATGAAATAAGCACACTTGAAAGTTTTCCTCACTCAGAAGAATTAGAATATTAGTCCCATACTAGGGAGGGAATCAATTCAAGGTCTACAGATCTGAGGTTGACCTATATTTCTGTCTTCCCTTGCAAAGACCAGGGTTTTTGCAGAAAGTGTCTTTGTCTATCTGGCCCACAAAATGCATCGGAGACAAACTATGCATTTACGTTTTGCTGCACCTGAAATATTTAGTCACAACTCTTTAAAGTGTGTGATCTATATGTGTGCGTATTGTATTGTAAGCACACATTTTTGGCAAAGAAGGAACTTTGATAAACAGGCAGAATTTTACAGCCTGCTCCCAGTGTATTACTTGAAGTAGCCTTATGAGAAAAAGGAAAATGTCTTTTCCTTTTAGTTTGCAAAGTTGTAACAAAACCAGATGGACTTGACTATATATTTGCAATTCAGATTTTATTAGTAGGATATTATTTTAAACAAAGAAGTGAGCTAAGAAATAAAAATTTGAAACAGGCATGTGGTTTTCATATGTCATGATGTAATTCATTTCTTTGCTTTGAAAAATACCAAAAGTTTGAGGAATTCTAAGTTCAGTGTAGTTACTGTTAAGTTTTTCTTGAAAATCACCTGACGTGTTTAAAGTAACCCACTTTCTAAGGGATCATTTCACTAGGCATTTGATACTTGGCAAGTGTATTCTCTGGAAACAGAAGTTAAAGGGACTAGATGGTAATAAGAAAGGGGGTGGGGGGGCAAATCTGGAAGGTTTTTTTATTTTAAATTAATTTAACATATCACATACTGGACTGCTACTCAGTCAGGCCAGCACATACCCTATCCATCTGAGCTTACAGTGCTCTGCGTTACACATCAGTTGTTTTCTCATGAGAATTATTTGCAGCTCTTTTAATACTCTATAATATTTTTTGTGGACATTTTCATTTATTTGAAGTTTTACAGAAAATTAATAACCGAGTTTGGAGTCCACTATTGACCTGAGTGTATGAGACAGAGAGAAAATATTTGTGATGCAGCAGTGTGAACCGTGGGCAGGATTCCAGGACAAGAGTTTGGTTGCTTCAGTTCCACAAGCCCAAAGTGAGTGGCTCTGAAGGCCATCTGCTCCTCATACTACGTTGTCAGGCCAGTGGGGGTATCTAGAGTTACTTCTGGAACGAGAGGTAGCTGTGCCCTCGAAATGTTGGGATACCTGCGACCTGTTTAGTACTCTTAAGGAGTCAAGTTGTTGTCATGGTTTAACCAACCCAGGACAGTTGTACGTCCTGAATCTGGGCCTGCTATCTTTACAATTGATTCATATTCTAGTATAAAGTTAACATCAACTTTGAAGTTCAAAAGAACCTAGGTTACAGCTGACGAAAAGGATCTGGCAGTCGTGTACCCTGTTTACATTTATATCCGCTACAGATATGAAGGTCTTTTAAAGACGTGGGAATACCATATGGAGGAAAACATGTCCAGCCTGGGCAATCACGTTATTGCCGGTCCAGTCTAGCAACACATAAACTTGTGGGAAAATCCCCAATTCCGTTGCTCTCACATTGCCTTGCCACTTAGGTAGCTCAGATTTTCAGAGCCTGTTTGCAAACCACAGCTTTGCAGGCTCTGGTTTCAACCCATCAAAAGGGCTTTGAAAACCCTAGCAGCACCTGGGCGTTCCAGCGTTTCCATGCTCCTGCCTCCTAATCGGAGGGTGGACGCTCTGTCTTGGCTGATTGACATGGATGGGGACCTCAGATCTTGTTTCTTTACAACGAACGGCAAGCCTGCGTTCTCTTGCAGAGAGCGTGCTCTGAAAGTCGTCTTCTGCATTGTTCTCGGTAGAGCTACTTGGAAGCACCAATATTCAGAGAACTGTGTGTTATAAAGGACTTTACTAAACAAATTATACATAAATTCCTGATTCTGGATTTGAAGGGAGGAGCTTGTAGATTTAGTGAATCATTCCTAGATGGATTTTGATTGTCTCATAGAAATTCAAGTCAGAGGAAGCAACAGTAGTCCACACAGAGTGACTGAGATGATTAAAAGATTTGCTTTTTCTTATAGGTATAGGCAAGGGTTAAGCAGGATTCTGAATATCTGACACACATCTTAGTTTGAGCTCCTAGGACTTTGTAAATTATGTGCCTACTATTTATGCTCTTCTGCATCATTCATCTGTATCTTTACATCCCCGTTCTTCATTGCACACACATATATATACGTATATATCTACAAAACCAGCAGTAATGAAAACACTGATAGGTACCTTTGTACAGAAGTCTAGTATCAGATTTATGTATTCATTCAGAAATGGATAGCACAGTGCGTTTGGAACATGAGACAGGCTTTTATCTTTGGTTGTCTGTTCAAATTTGCAGTGAGGAATCTAGCTTCTGTGAAATAAGATGGTGACCCCAGTTCAGTTCCTGGTATACAAAGTGTCCAGATCACAGCTGACAGTAATTGGAACTAGGTAGGCATGGCTATCTCAGTAGGAACGATTGAAAGGGTCAGGAGACTGAAATATCCTCTGTTCTTCAAAATGCGGTGTATAGGTAAAGACAGAAAAATGTTTCATTGAACAGGCTCAGAAGATGCACCTCTTAGGTTTATATATGCTCTGAATAAAATGTTACAGCTCAAGAGGACACCTGATTAGCACTTACAATGTATATTGATATGGGAATATATTCTTCCCCTGAAAGGAGATTTAAAAATCTCTTTTAAATCAGTGGTATCAGGATATAGCTTTTAATCTTAATGGTTTTTTATTCTTTGGAGCACACATAACAGATTCTTTTTAGTCTGAAACTGTATGGGTTTTTTTATATATTTTGCTCTGCGTGGTGTTCATTTTGGCCTCATTTTCTGTCTGAATAAATCCTCTCACATGTAACTGAAGTAGAGCAGTTTTGCTAGCCTGCTTGGTGATAATTATGAAATCGCTGAAGAAAATGACCTGCTATTGCTGCTTGCTTCAGAGTGAGGTGACTTACGGTTCTGTTACTAGTCAGTCAAAATCCATTAAGTGTTGCACGACTGTCTGTAGGCGTACCGAACCAGCGCAGCCAAATGAACGCCTTGCAGGAGAGACACTCAACTACTTATCATTCACGTTTGGTAAAAAATGTGAAATGACAACGCAGAGGAAAATTAGCATCAATCAGTAGAAGCCAAAAGCTGTTGAATGTTTTTGTAGAGAACGTTGACTCGACAGGGTGAGTGGCATCAAGAGTCTTAGAATGCACCAATTCACTTTTATTCCTGAATTTCCTTGCCGCACAAAATTGCCAGTTTTAGCAGTGCTGGGACGTGAAATCTAAGAGATGTGGGCTGGTGCCTACTGGGAGTAACAGACAAAACATTCATTTTCATCTCTGGTGAAACTGAGATGTAAGGTAGACTCCCAGAGACAAGATGACTAATATATTATCCAGCTCTGCTACTTCCAGTGTCACTGTCTGAAAGGGCCCTGTCAACTGAAAGACCTAATACTAATTTTAAAATTTATCTAATTTTTCAACAGTAGCATCTAAAATGGCTTTAATTTAAACAGAGATCTGGGAAGAAAAAGGCATAAAGATGTGTAATGGTACCTAATTTTCAACTTTCCTTACTGACATGAATTTGACAGCCATGTTGTACAGTTTCTTTTGTTATTTCATCTACACACTGAAGCTGTTCCTCTTACTGCTGTCTCTTGGGAGAAAGATTCATTAAAAAAGAGTTAAAACAATATGAAATTTTCATTACGGAGGACAGTAAGGACACATAACTGTGAGTTAATAATAGTCCCTTTAATTTCAGATTTCACATAGAAGTTCTGATATCTTCATACTTACAAGCTTTATTTTATCCTCATTTTCTATCCGTAAACTTATTTTGTTATCTGTTTCTTTTTTTTTTTGTTTTAAATCTAGGCATAGCAGATCAAAATAATTAGCCACTGTTATTCACACATTAAATTATCCCTCAAAGGAAAAAAAATGGTTTTAAAAGGTAGCATAATTAAGCAAATATGGATTAAAATTTACCCACATATTACCTATCCTCTTCTTTTCACTTAAAAGAAAATATATCCACTTTTCAGAGACACTGGTGGTCTAAGCAAGTGATCTAAAAGAAATAATAAGAAACCCCCCCGAGATGTGAGGCAGAACGGAAAAGGACTGTTGTGCCAATACCTGAGAACAGGGCAGCTATTGAAGCCAGGTCCTGCCTCATTTCATTAATATATCTGGCACAGTGAACTGAAATGCCAGAAAGAGGGTGGTGATGCTGAACTACACTTTTGTGGTATGATTTTTCTTTCTGAATATAAGATTTCAAAAATTAAACTTTTTACAACATGAGATTAGATATAATAATGACTGGGACAATCAATTAGAACATTATAAAAAATAAATAAGGCAAAACTAGAGTTTCTCATGTGAGGAATGCTTCTCAGATGAAATTTCCTGTTGCTTTGTTTGGAATAGTTCATATGTTTCCAGGATTAATTTATGTATTGTAGTGTAAAGAAAAAAAACCCAACAAATTATTGAAGACTGTTAATGCCTTTCATTTTTAGAGGCAGTTCTTTGCATTTGTAAGCCTCTTGTCATCTGCATGAGGTTAGCTGAGTTATTAACTTCTTAAAACCATAGCTTTCATATGGTCAGTGGACCTTCTTAACTAAATTCTGGAAAGATTCACCTCATTTTATCTTGCTGCAGTGCTCTCCAAACCCGGTCACTTACTGAAATGGCCACGTTCAGTGTCCATGGAGTGATGGAACGTGCTTTGTCCTGGCAGTACAAGGACTTTTCAGCATTTTTTTTAACTTTATTTCTTCCATGGAACTAGGATCCATTCTGATACCAGGAAGTTTTAAGAACGGTCAAAATATGCTTTGAGTGCCCTACTTATAACTGTTAAGTGACTTGTAATGAAAGGTGCAAGCCATTTGCCTGAGTGGAAAGTAATGTGGAAACAAAAGCAAAAGAGGAAATAGGGTCTAAGAGCAGAGTGGGAGAAGGATCAGCTTACTCCCAGGAAAGAGGGAGTGTGGTTTTGAGTGAAAGGGTATTGACTTTTAAAATATTTTATTTTTTTAATAGAAAGTGTCTAAAGCCTAATAACTGCATTTAAAAATATTAACACTTAAAGGAATAGTGAAGTTGGAAAAGTGAGCACTTCTACTCTGAGAAATAGCACAGCTAATGTTGCCAATTGTGCATTAGGTCAGCCTTTACTTTTGTTTTGTAGTAATTTTTTTATAAAACATTATAAAACAGAGATACTCCGAAGGAGAACACTGAACATGTTGTCTTGCAGACCCTGGAAGACCAAGACACTTAGAACTTTCCATAATTTGCATCAATTGTCCTCCTCACTTTCTACATAGAGTAAATGGAAACATGTGCAGCCTGAGTTACAAAAATGCTCAGTGCTCGCAGCTGCAAGAACCATCAGTGGGAACTCTTTTCTGAACACCGAATCCCCTAAACCAGAAGCTTTATCTTTGAACTGGCAGCCTAATTAGGGATACCTAGGGAGTTTTGGCTATTACGTCTCTTACTCTGTGCCCATTTTGCAGATGGGAACTATGCTCCCACATAGCACTGGCAATCCATGTTGCCAAGTGTACTGTAGAAACTAATTCTTTGAAATTTATAAGTAGTAAGGATCCTCTATGATGGTATTATGGAATAGCATAGTAAGGAGTTAGTAAGTCTGGATTTTGTCTGATGTTACTGTGGGAACTACATCAGGAATGCCAGAGATAAATAGAAATATGAATAAAACACAGGATTTGTGAGGACAGAATCACAGAAGAGTTGAGTTTGGCAGGGACCTCTAGAGATCACCTGGTCCTGCCCCCCTGCTCCAGCTGGGCCACCCAGAGCCGGTTGCCCAGGACCACGTCCAGGTGGGTTTTGAATATCTCGAAGAATGAGTTGAGCAAGAATGATCAGTTTAGCATTTTTTATAATCTAGACAAAATGTTTGAATTTATGATTTTTATGTGTAATTTATAAGTATTTTTACAAGTGTTAAACCGATTATATTATGCTTCACTATAATGGGACTTCCACCTCCTTTCTGATATATCTTTAGCTGTGAAGCTGCAGACCTATTGCCTGGACTGTTAATGCTTGTGCTACCAGTAGCAAAAGAAAGCTGCCGTTTAATAGCGAAAAGAACTAGTTTTTTACAGTGGGTCTTTCAGAGTCTGTAGGAAGCTGGACTACCATCCTTCTCTCTAACCTTCCTTTTTCCTCCTCATGTGCCAGAGGAGGGAATGTCTAGGGCAGTGTGTGAAATGCAAGAGGTGTGATGGCAGCCACCGGCACCCCTTTGAACTTACCTCCAGGGATTCTATAGCAGTGCAGACAACAAACCAGAGGTTTTCTAATTAGTTTTCAAAGAGTAGACATTGTCATCTGATTTCTGACAAAGATGATAACTATAATTCCAAAACTGATAGGAAAGACTAAGAACTGTAACTCCTGAAATCTTCGTTACTTGGAGCAGACAACATAGGCTTTTTATGAATTGCTGTAATTCTCTAGTAATTAAGTACAATAATCAGTCATGACGATATACCATGCATACAGCCAGAAATTCAGCTATGCACTTAAAAGAAATGCTAGCTTTGTGTAGGCATTCAAATTCATTTTTCTTCTCTTTTGTCATTTCATCTGTGCCATACCACAACAGGGATCAGTTTCGCTGTCTGTTTTAGGCCTGCGAAACATGAAGGGATGCCGCATAGTTATTTGGAGATCTTTGGTCAACAGAGATGAAGATGTTCATGTTTTCTGACTGGTTTTCATTCACAGTGCATGCATTGGATCCCAAGACCCTTATTGTGGCTGGGACATGGTGATGAAGAAATGCACAACGCTGGAAGAAAGTCTGAGCATGAGTCAGTGGGAGCAAAGCATTACTGTGTGTCCTGTAAGTCCAAATACATTCGTTTATCTCTTAAAACTTTTGATTCCTTGTGAATTTCATGAAAATGAGCTGGCATAGATTTTTTCAAACTCAGAAAACTGTATTTAATGCCATTTTCCTCAGGCTTTCCCATCAGATTTTAACAGGATATTTAGTTTCTTTTCTATTTCTTATCAAACTACTTATATAATATGATCAAGTTATTTATAGTACTTTCAAAGAGTAGTTCTTTTTTACCTGTAATGTCTGTGTTCCCACCTTGAAAGCAAATGTTCACTAGGATTAGAGATATTGACATGTTTTTCTCTGCAGGATTTTTCTCCATTTTGTACTTTGGAAAAAAATTAATCACTACTGGTACAATCTTTTCTTTTAAGATCATTACTGCTAATATAAAAGGCTATATAACATCCTTCAAAGTCCATGAATTGGAAGGGTGAATTGTATGGGTTAAGTCTCACCCACATAAATGACAGGAGTGATAATTATAACAAACTTCATGTTAATATTTACAGTGGTTTAACACTTGTCTTTAAAAATGATTTTGAATAAATTTAATATAATAAAACCCAAACAACAACGTTGATTTATATCCATCCTTTTTAATGTGGTTCCAGCGTTGGTTTAATATTGATTCGTTTCCCTCACTCCAAAGAGCACAAAAAGAAGGTTAAGAAGGATCTTCCTTGTGCTACTAACCTCTTTCCTTTGGAGACTCATGGAGGCTGCTTTGTCTTTGCATGTTGCCCATGGAGAGGGAGCCTCTCCGACTCAGTTCTGCTTTCATTGCTAATAAGAACTTATTGAACTTGTCCCCACTTGCCACTGGAGCGCACGCATCTATGAATTTATGCTCATACGACATCCATGTTCTATTCTCCATGCGTTTAACAAGCTCCTTTTAACATCTTGCTGACAGTCCACTCTCTTAAGCTGGGCTTCGTTTAGTGAACCAGAGACGTGCAAAATTAGTATAAAGTTCTTCCAGCTTTCACGTGGGAGCTCTACACGTGCTGCAGCAGCCTCATAGATACAAATCACTATACTGATTCCAAGGTCCTTGAGAACTAGCTCCTGCTGACTGTCTGTGTTTGGCATTAAATAGTAATTTTTAAAATACCTTGTCCTGTCATTTGCATCCATGCTCTCACATAATGGCCCAATAAAAAAGGCTTGCATTGGATTCATCTGCATTAGCATTTTAGCTGAAATCTGGAGCAACTTTGGGGCAAATACTCTGACTTTTCCCATCTACTGTTCTTTGTTTCACAACACAAAGCAGTCTTGAAGCACACAAGCCACATTACTTTCAGATGAAATTAAACCAAATATGTGCTCTGACTACTACGAGGCATTTGATCGATGGCCAGAGCGAGTCCAACATAAAGTCCACGAAACATGTATGGTGTATGTGTCAAGTCTTCAACACCACCTGTTTTATTTTCCAGATTGGCAGTTTATGTGTGTACCATTTGCTAATATAGACATAGCCATTGTCTCACAGAAAGTCGGGATTCGGTCACTAGTGCAGTCCTTGCCTCCCTGGTTGACAAGTATGCTAGATGCACTGTCCAGTATATTCCTTTCCAAGTACATGGAGTACATCGTATCTCCCTGCGGTAATCCCGCAGGCTAAATGTGGTTATGGGGAGGGTTTGCTGGTCGCCTGGTTGGGTTGCTGTATTAGCAAGGATTACGGGAATGGCTTGCTTGGTTGGTATTTGCCTGAGCAGTCTGCCTACTGCTTAGTCTTTGAATTCTGGCGTTAGCCCTTATTTTCTTTCATAGATAAAAAACATGAGGCCAAGAGGGGGTGGAGGGGGAGGAGGAATGGTTTAGAAAGGAGAATTCAATCCTGTTCCGTTCAATTGGAAAAACAATTATTTAGTATCTATTATATGACAGTTGCGTAGGATGTGACAGTCTAGTCAAAGCAGAGGAGCACCAAAGGATTGCTCAGAAATTCATCCACAGCTGTGAGACTTATGCTGTGTATCAGAGAAGAAAAGATTTAGCGAGCCTCCAAAGGAATTTTGGAGTTGAGCAGACTGAGATTGCATAATATAAGGAAAATTTTAGAACTAACTGTCTAAATTGAAAAGCGTGGTTTTACCACTTTACTGTCTTAAACCCCTGAACTCTAAGTAACACATTATTGAACAAATTTGAAAACTTCATAGAAACTTTCCTTTAACATAACACTGTATTCTGGCAAACTGCAATCGATTACAATTTTGCTTAGTTAGGCTTTCAAATATTTGTTTTTATAGCATTTTTATGTGCTGTATTCACAGGATATATAAGCCAAGATGTAATGAATTTCATTTTGTAGGCAACTGAGCTATGTGCATCCTTGACTTTTGCTATATATATTTAAGACAATGTTGCAGGCAGAACATAACAGAGTATTAGAAACCTCCTACTCTCCCTCTTTTGGTTCCAATCAGTTCCAATATCTTAATTGTTAGTAAAACTACACTGGTCTTTTTAACATTATAGAAAATTTGTCAGGTTAATGCATGACCAGTTTCTTCTAAACTCGGATCAGAGACAGAGGCATGTTTATACAGTAGTTTAGCCCAAAATTAAAAGTATGACCAGTTGCACTTGAGAAATTATTTCCTAGGGAATTACTCACATATCGGGAGTATTTATTGGCATGTCATGGTAGAGCAGGGAGGGGGCTAGGAGAGGTGGCTGAGCATTTGTGTTACCATCTCGCTGAACTTTGAAGATCATTTGTGACAAATGTGGGTTTTTTGGTTATCTTGCTTTGATTTAATTCTCAAGTTGGTTTTTTAGGTTGTTGTTTCAGTTGGCCTAAGTACACCAATTGTGCATGAATATAGATAGTAATTAATGCTACAGCACATATGTCTACTTTGAGCTTCTTCCAGTTGGTCACATATCCCTATTATTCATCCAGTATTTTTTATAGTAATGAAGGTTCATTTTTTTGCCAAAATATTTTCCAGTGGGACCACTTGCAATCCATCACTTAAAAATACACTGTCTGACATTATCAAAGAGCTTTTATACGGAAAGTAAAAATATTTTTTTTTAAAGTTGGGGTTTTTTACATAAGTATGCAACATGAAAAGGCTTTATTTTTTACAGCTGCACGCAGGGAAAGAGTATAGTATGGGATCTTACCCGAATTCATTAGCAGCTTCCGGAAACACTCCAGAGCCACTGAATTCTACACAAAGTAATCTCAAACCCAAGAGCTCGTGGCGGATTTAAGGGCTGGGTCACTGAAGAAGTGACCTCGGCTCAGAGTGCAGAGGCACAAACCAGGAGGACAAGGTGGGTGCGGAGAGGCTCAGGACAGAGATGACTGATGCCGCCAGGGCATTAGGAAGGAAGAAGGGACTAGAGGTATCTGCAGAAGGGAAAGGGAGACAAAAACAGGGTAGTAGAGAGGGAAAGCAGAGTGTAGCCATGCCGGGAAAGTACAGCCCTATAGTCCGATTGATTGCGATTTTCCCCTTGAGGCGTGCCAGATGGTGAAAGGTTAATGGGCATGGGTTCTGGTGAGGGCTAAGGCGGCCCCTCATCAGTACATTTTGCCTTCCTATAGTCCTATGATGAAATTGTTCAATATCGCTTGTGAAAGGGAGATACTCATAGAGAGACAGAGCAGGTGAGTCGGGGAGAAGAGCAGAGACTGCAGTGGGATGATCTTTACAGGAGCAGGGGGCAAAAATCTGCCATCAGTATGTCCCTCTGAGCTCAAGCTTTCAGCTGAATTTTGTGAATACTTTCCCTGCCACTTGATATAAATTATGGTAACCATAGACAACTGTAGCTTTAGTTTATAATTGCAGGTGCAACAATAAAGATGCTTTGGTGCAGCATAGAAATGGAAAGCAGCAGACATTTTCACATCTCCGACATTAATTGGATTGGGGAGGTATCATTGCTAGTTTATGGACTGTATATTTGTTAGACCAGCAATGTAGGAGAGAATGGGTTTACTTGTCACTTAACAAGAAGTAAGTATTTCTTGTTGTCTTATGAAAAACAACAGTGTATACTCTGCATGAGCAAAGGTCAGTGAGTTATTTTCAATAAACAGCTGTCAGCAGAATTTTGAAATGATGAATTATGGTTATGTCAGTTGTAGCTGGCAGAGCATACATATAGCTGTTCTGTGGAGAAGCTGTATCTCTGAAAAATAAATCATGAGCAAAGTAATTAGTAGTGAAATTATGGAGCCCTTACTACAGTGGAAAGAATCAGCCAGCACCCAGCGTGGCAGTGGAAACATGCCTCGTGCTGTAATCGAATCTCTTCTATCTTCAAATTATTAGTGAAATGTATACTTCCCTCAGCACTGTTAAAATGAAACAATACTAAAAATACCAAAGGGAGACACCATTTCAGATTATTCATGACCATCTACAACTGTAGTTCCTATTTCAATATATAAGCAAATGTTAAAGTGTTATGCTCTTACACATTTGATAAAATATGCATGACTACAACAGATACATATTAATTTTTATTTAAGAGTGACTTTAAATGCTATTTAGCCTGCACTTGTTAGTACTGTTGTTTTGATGGAAAGTTAAAATGTGACAATCAAAGGGCAAATCCTTTAGCATTTAAGTGAAAAAGTGGCCATCATTTCCATTTATGATCACAGATTTGTGAAGATTAGCATCTTGCTAAAAGAATCAATAATATGAAAGCCTGTCTTTTTAAGAGAGCTGAATTCCCCACGTCCAGCCCTATTTTCTTTAGAAGTTCCAGTAACAATGGAGGCAGCGGCAGTTTCCGTTAGCGCATTCCATTTCAGCTGGACAGTAAAGAATTCTTATTAGCATGTGTTATGGCTGCATGATGGAAACATTCCAGTCAAGGTGAGAATGGTCTGACCCTTCCAGCCAAAGGTGTTGAGAATTGACTTCAGCAGGAGCGAAGTGTCTCATCATGTAGGGTTAGGAGCTGCTTTTTTGAAGATGTTTTTAGGATTTATACATGTAATTACATCTACTGTTTAGAGAGAGTAATTTAAAACTACATTTTACTTTTATGAAATGGTGCTATCTGTTACGTGCTTCAAAAAACTGTTGTCAAAAAGACAATCATCGTGGAGATTTGAGTTTCATTCACGCAGTTTTTTTACTCTGGACTATTAACCTCTGCTGCCTCTTCCTACCAATGTAGATTAGGGTTTCCACAAGCATTCTTGCACATGCTGTTTTACGGTCAGTGTCCAGGTTCCTAATCACAGGTAAATTTTAGGAAATAGGGAATACTGTCATCAGAAGATAATCGAGAAGGTGAAACTGTACTTTCTATGGAATCACTGTAGGCAAGCACAGTTGTGAAAGGTAACGGTTAGTTGTGATTATTGTTATTGCTGTAGTGGTGGCATCCACTGGCCCAGGTTGGTTGCAGATGGTGGGAATTTCGCAGCTAGAGAGATTTTAAGGGGAGCTTGCTGTCTGGAACGTATTCCTCTGCAGTGGAGGATTTAGAGTTGGCACCTGAAGGCTGTACCTCCCTGTACTGCGGAATTAAGAGGTTGTGTGAAGGAAGCGTCAGGCCTCGGGTAAGCCTTCTGTTGTGTTTGTTTCTAGATGAGGAATCTGACAGTGGATGGGCATTTTGGAACGTGGTCGCAGTGGAAACCTTGCACCCACACTGACGGTGCCAGCGCTGGCTCCTGCCTCTGCAGGACCCGGGTGTGTGACAGTCCTGCTCCGCAGTGCGGAGGCTGGCTGTGTGAAGGACCAACCATGGAGATCGCCAACTGTTCCAGGTACACAAAACAATTTCAGGTTCTATTGTTTATGCTTTAAAAGTTTTTAACTTCATCAGAATAGATCCTGTTCTGTACAGGAAACAGCTTATAGCAATGGCCACAGTGTTAGAAAGTATCTCACGGGCTTTGTGGGAGAGAGAATGAGCCAGACAGCAAATTGTGATTTCAAATGCTGTGTACCAAATAACACTGTCTTCAGCTAATTTTGACAAAAGCTCAGAAAGAAAAAAATCAGTGAGGTAATATCCCAAGTATGATACGTTTTTCTCAGTTCTGGAAGTCATAAAACTTTTTTTCTGGAAGTCAGAACTGTTCACTTTTTTGGAGGTCTCATGTCACCATTATATTCCCCTATTCTGCCTTGGGAAAAATGTTTTTATTACATCTTTTGGTTGTATCACGACATCTAGATCTATTACCAGTCTGTATGCCACTCTTCAGCCACTCTTTTGTCTTCCTCAGGCACGTAACCACTCCCAGAAAAAACAGTGAGAGCAGATCATTTCAAAGAGACTCAGGACACTGCACATCCTGAACTGCATTAGGAGTTCATGTTTAAAACATTATATGTACTTTAATTGCAAGATGAAACTTATATGCTGGTGCATTCTGCTTATTTTCAGATTCTTTCTGCTTTTTGTCTCTGCTTTTTTGGTTTTTTTAAACATCAGAAGCACATCATGGTAGTGAATAAAACTGATTATCCTTCTGCACAAGATAACTGCAAGCTCTGTAAGTGGAAATAGTCAATTTTAGGGAAATTATTAAAAACATGACAATGTAGTATATAGCATCAGATTAGGACAATGGCTTGGGTCAGACATTGCACTGACAGAGATCTTATTTTTTTTTTGGTCTGTGTTACCAGTGATAGCTGATTAATGTTTTCAAAAGCTTTTTTTCTGTGTTATCAACTCTTATCTCCCTTATAATAACAAGACATCAAGATGAGTGAAATTTAAATTGGTAATATTTGTGATAAATTACTTGAATAATCTTATGTCATTTTTATTACTGGATTTAATTAATTTTCATTGTTAAAAAAAAAGTGATTTCAAAATCAAGTAAGGCACTATATTAACTTTTGCTTTTATGATGAAACCTCAAAAACTCCTTATAATTTAGTTTTATTTTTCTTGATTTCTGTTTGTCTTCTACCAATACAGAAACTGCAAGCTAGCCATCAAAAGGTTTTGGGAACTGCTGAAGTGCATCATTTTTTGCTTAGGACAGGGTATGAAATTCCTTTTGAGATGTTTGGTCTAGTATATTTTTTCCTAGGGTATATTGGGGAGGGACAGGAGTGTCCTTTCCAAACGTTCACAAATGCAGGGTACAGCATGTGAATTCTGTTAGCTTTTTGGTTACATTGCAAATAAGGTATTGACGCCTTATCAGAGTATCCTGTTGAAATTGTGAACTAGTGCATTTTGACACTTATTACTCTTTTTCCCTTTAGAATCATAGAATCATTTAGGTTGGAAAAGACCTTTAAGATCATCGAGTCCAACCATTAACCTAACACTGCCAAGTCCACCACTAAACCATGTCCCTAAGCATCATGTCTGTATGTCTTTTAAATCCCTCCAGGGATGGTGACTCCACCACATCCCTGGGCAGCCTGTTCCAGTGCCTGATAACCCTTTTGGTGAAGAAATTTTTCCTAATATCCAACCTAAACCTCCCCTGGTGCAACTTGAGGCCATTTCCCTCTCATCCTATCACTAGTTACTCAGTAGAAGAGACTGACCCCACCTCGCTGCAACCTCCTTTCGGGTAGTTGCAGAGAGCGATCAGGTCTCCCCTCAGCCTCCTTTTCTCCAGGCTTTAATCACTTTCCTTTCAGAAGAGGTAGCAAAACTTGACATTTTAATTTCCCTGAAAAAAAGACCCACAAATAATAATTGGAACAATATGTAATTAAAAGTTATCTTCGGAACTTTGATAGAGGAGTTTGCAGGTGAAGTTTATGCAGAATAAAGTGACTGAAAGCAACTAAATAGCTTCTTATCTTTATACTTCTTGTGTAATGAGGGCATTTTAGCAGTTGCCGATTACAGAGCATGGAATATAGAAGGATCAGACCACCTTTATTTTAGTTCCATATTCTTTAAGAAATGGAATACAATGCAGTATTAATGACTTCTACAGAAATATTAATGGGCCAGATTCTGCTGTCAGTCACACCTAATCAGCCATTCGCTATGTATAACAGATGACAGAGCCTGAGCTTTTTATTCTACCAGAAATGGAGGCTGGACACCATGGACTTCTTGGTCACCCTGTAGTACCACTTGTGGAATAGGCTTTCAAGTTCGTCAGCGTTCCTGCAGCAATCCAACCCCTCGACACGGAGGACGCGTCTGTGTGGGACAGAATCGGGAGGAGAGGTGAGTTATCTTTTTTCAACAGTGTGTTTTAATTTCTTCTGCTCCGCTGTATTCCAGAGGACATTTTCTCCTTTACCTGCCTTGTTTTTCTCTTTCCTTTCCTCTCACTCACTCTCTAACTGCACTGCTGCACAGTAGCAGTGTTCCCATTAGCAAGGCTGTGGGTCTGCAGCGGTTCTTTCATCTTTCACTTAGCTGCATCCCTCTTGAGCCAGCTGAGAGCTCCTGGTAGTGCCAGAGAATTGGGCTGGAGCAATGTGCTGCTGTCCCTTGGGACCCTGAAAATTGATTCTCCTTGAAAATTGATTGCAGTGTGTTTGAATTGTAACTTGCCCAGCCTCAAGACCTGGAATATAGAGCAAAATATAGTAAGGTCACAGCACTATGTTACTGATGCTGTGAGTTCATTTTTTTTCTGTCTTAAATGAATTAAGCATCCTAGAACACGAAAGGAAGTTTCAAGGGCTTTGTTTTATATTCAATAAATATAATACACCTTGAACTCAAATATCTTTTAGTAAGGTTTCAGGGTTTTTTTTAAATTGTTTGTATCTATATTAACCCCTGAGCAGATCAAGTCAGCTCAGATTTTGATTTCACCATCTATTGCTTTGGCACTGGCCTAGGTATTTTGTCACTAGCTCAGAATGTAAAGTTCAGGCCTCTGATTCCATTTTACATGCACCCTAATGACTCTAGTTGGTAATTTGTGTGTTAGGAATTTTAACAAGCATTAAATATTTCTTGAAACCAAACTAGAATATATTCAGATAAACTGCAACTCTTAGATGCATCATGTTGTTTCCCGAGGCATGCCAGAAAGCTAGATAGCAGAAGACTGGTGTTGGTCTAAGAATTCGGAGTCCTGGAGTCATCTGTTCCAAGAGATGTATGTGGATGTGTTTCCTTTCAATATGCACTTGCAGCTCACTTCAGTGTTTCTGTATGGATGATTTAGTATCCTGTATTGCTGTTGGATGAAAACAAGATTCAGTAACCTTTATGATGAGTTTCAGTGAGCGATTTAATTAAACACCAACTCTGGCATTTCTCCAGATGAAGAGATTCCATTGAAGGGAAGTTGCAGCGCACATTTATGTATTAACATATCACCAGGGACCTGGTCTTTCTAACTCTAAATGTAAAGGATCAGTATCACAGAACATGTGAACACTTCTTGCTGTTTCAGAGCCATGAATATTTACCATTTCATCGCAGAGGAGAGCATTTTGTTATTTTGTAAATTGCTTTCTGAAAATAAGTTGCCCTACCAAAAAGCCATCACCACCAAATGCAGATTATATCTGCTGTTACATAGCTCTGTCCCAGCATGAATAATAGTTATTGATTTTCTTGAACTGAGAGGTCAGTCCAGGGCACGGCACAATGAGACTGAGTATAGAAGAAAAGAGTTTAATTTGGATAGACTTTTTGGTGATGGACTATGAATCTTAGTAGTCATTGTTCATCTTAAGTTTCACATGAAATAAAAGTCCACTAAGGAGTTTCAGAGAAATACAGAAAATGGTGAGAAATACATTCATAATTATAGAAGAAAATGTCCACTATTAAGACAACGGGTGCACTAAAAAAGCAATGACAAAGTGGAAAGTGATACTTAGAATGAGTTGAAATAATAGCAGCCTAGAAGGGTTGAATTTTGGTACGTAACAGTTCTGAAGGAACAGCAGGCTTATGTTGTTTTGCTTTTGTAGCCTGCAGGTTACTTGTCCTTTCCCCCTTTGTCCAGTTCAGCAGCAATCGGGGCTGTACGTGCCTGTGAGTTTACTGCAGGGTGCCTTTTTCTCTCACAGTTCCTCTGTCGCTGTTTCCGATCTCCTTGAAACACCCGTCACTCTCACCGGCCCTGCACCTTCCTCCCACTCACCAGCTTGCTCACAGTTGAGCTCCTGCCTCTACCCTGATTTTAAGTTATCCATTATGTCTGCTGATACTTCTAGCGTTGGGGTTTTTTTTTCGAAGTACTTCCAAAATTTATGTCCAGAAGG
Organism: Haliaeetus leucocephalus; assembly: GCF_000737465.1. Taxonomy (NCBI): domain Eukaryota; kingdom Metazoa; phylum Chordata; class Aves; order Accipitriformes; family Accipitridae; genus Haliaeetus; species Haliaeetus leucocephalus. Next base: position 1,118,720 of record NW_010972764.1, on the reverse strand, counting down.
TGTGGTGTGTTAGGAAGTTTTGTCGTATAATTTGTAAAGCAGCTAGAGGAACGAAGCATCAGTTATTTGCCAGGATTTTTCTCAGCGACAGGCCAAGGACTTGGATAAATCTTTTCACAGCTGTAAAAAGCAGAGTCCTGGGAACCTGGCCAGCCAGGGCCCATCCCAGCACCCCCAGCCAGGGAGCGGGGCAAGCCTGGAGGCTCTGGCCAGGTCCAACCAAGTGTCTAGACCCTAGGTGACATCATGGTGATGGGTCAAGGCTGAGGTCCAGCTGGGAAGCCGAGCCGCAGGCTGGGGTTAGGGTCAGGTTCAGTGGTCACCGGGCAGGTCTATAGCAACAGGGCCAAGGCCAGAAGGCAGTCCACACGTTGAGGTCTAGACCAAGGGGCTCCATGGTGGGCCAGGGACAAGGCTCAGCACTTCTCCGACAGCAGAGGTTGAAGGTCCCTGGCAGAGCTCAAGTAGAGCTCCTGGGTCTGTGGGTGTGGGTGGAGGTCCCAGGTGAGGCTGGTTGGGGCCATTAGCTCCTTATGAGTGTCCTCGGGGCTCTGACAGAGTGTAGAGTTTTGAGCTGCGAGGGCAACGGAGTACCAGTATTTACAGTAGTCCTGATTCACTGCGCCGCTCCAGTGCCACTGGGGTTACACCTGCACCAAATGGAAACGCTTCCTTTGAGAACTGGGCCCAGTACGTATAGGCAGGCTGAGCAAATACTCCACATGGAGGAACTCCTAAGAAATGTTTACCTTGGTTTTGTATCCAGAGTACCGATAAGCAGCTTCTCAGATTTTCTCAGTTAAATTAATCGGCTTATAAATAGCCTAATATTTTACTGCCTTAATGGCCCAGCACATATGTAAAATGAATAGATGCGTAGTCTTAGTAAAAACTAGAATTAGTTGGTTTACACATTGTGTGCATTTGTGTTTATAAAAGTGCATATTCGCGTCACCTTCACAGGTTCAGGGGCAGAAATACGGGATTCGGTTTCCACAGCCAACATTGTGCCAAACTTTGAAACAGTTTTCAGCAAACAGTGATTTCCATAGAAGTCCAGTGCGTAAGTCCGTAGAAAGCAAACACAGAAAAGGCAGCATATAGCTGAGATAAATTCACCTGCAGATGTGAATGCATATTCAGTTTGAGAGTATTTGTTCATGCATTAAGAGCTAAATGTTTGTCTCGGTTATGTTTGTTTTACCTCATGAAAGCCATGATCGTTTCATGGTTAATGTATCAGGCAGCTCTGTGCTTGCTGGTCATTCCCTGGAAATCAATGGCAATATTTACCAACTTAAAATGTTGCAGATAGGTTAAGCTCTTGCTTGCTCTGCTGCTAAGGGGGGGGGGGGGGGGGGGGGGGGGAAAACAATTGTGAGAGCGCAGCAAAGACTCAGATTACAAAGCAAATTCACCCTGTAGAAATAGGTCAAAAGTGCAGCTGATGTGCATTTAGACAGAATATGGAGATGGATTAAAAATAGTATTTTAACAAAATTTGTTCATCAGAGAAAATAATTTTGTAGTTAAGACTCCAGATGGAAGACATCCTGATGAATTCCTTAGGGGCTTAAAAATTTCTGGGTTTTCCTGTATGAGAAATATTCGCCGAAGCTGCTGGAAAACTCTCAAGGTTTTAGTTTATAGAGTCTATAGTATCCTGTCTTGACTTTTTCATTGAGTGAAAATGTTTGTCCTCTCCTTTCTGTGGAATGCAGTGGATATGGGCTCATTAAGTCCACTGGTCTCCCTCTTATCTGTGCGGAAATTAGGGACATTAGAATGAGAAACCTTTGCTTTTAGTGAGTGTAGTTATCTTTTATTGCATAGGGAAAAAAGAAAGAAAAAAAGCATTGCAAATCAGAACTAGAAAAATAAATTGGCTGCAGATGAGGAGTAAATGTTTGAAAGCCCTGGGAATTTGGGGGTGTATAAGGTGATTAGAAGCAGTACATATTGTCACCTTTTTTTGTCCACAATCCTGAGCAGATATTCAGAGCTTTTGGGATTGTTTCCACGAGAAGGAGGAATTGCTAAGAGTCAAGTGCCTGCTCTGCGTAGCACTGCTTGTTCCCGAGTAGTGCGCACAAGCCTGGTTCCCTTCAGCAGAGCAGATAAACACCACGAGGCTTTGGGCTTGCTTGCGCTCCCACGGCTCTCTCCATCCTCCTTGCTTTCTCTGCTCCCTCCTCTTCTTCCACAGAAGCCCCTGGGAACAAAAGCCGTGGCCCCTGCCACCTTCCACAGTCTCCTGGGTGGGGATTTCTGTTGATTCAGCAATCTCAACCCAGTAAAGCGTGTGTGTGCGTCGTGTGTCTGCCTTCAATTAAAGGAATCCAGCATTCCCATCAACCTCAGTATCATCTGTCACCAGCTGGTAATCACGAGTACCCACCACGTAAGAGTATGTTGCATGGGAACGGGCAGACAGTGATGAAGGTTAGTTTGTTTTTCTTAAATACATGCTAGTATAATATAGTTCAAAATTAAGAACTATACGTTTAAATTAAATAGCATCTCTCTGTGGAATAAAAAAGGCACATTTGTTACTGTCGTGCAGTTAGCCTGTGGTACTCAGTGCTGCGTGGCAACACTGAAATAAATTGATGTCTTACGAAAGCCTGAGATCTTCAGAGGAATGAGAATAGTAATTCCAGTTGTACTGGAATTGCCTGGAGTAAAAATTAAAAAAATTACTGTAGGAACTAGTGGTTGTGGATACAACTGGACAGAGGATGTTCTCCCTTCCCCCAGTATGACAATTCCTTTATTAGGGCATTTGAACTTGGATTCACTGCAAGGGAAACCGGGAAGGGTCACTGTGCAAAACCCACATTTCTCTAGGCTGTTCTCCCTTCTGACCTCACTGCAGTTAGATTAGGGGAGAGGGCAGTGGTTTCACAGATTCAAGTTTCTTACATTGCATGTTTTGTTGAATTACTGTAAAATGTTAGCCCTGTGGGTCCTGAGAACACAATTAAGAGGGGAAGAAAGAGCAAAAGGGAAAAAGGGTTACTGAGTGACTTGAAATGCAGCCAAGAGGAGATATAATGAAACTTGGCTCAAAGCCCTGTGCTGTAGCACAGCTCTCAAAGATCAATTGCAGGGATGTCTCTAGCTGTGAAAGCATACCTGATGTTTTCAGAGGCTGGCTGGCTGAAATGAAAATACAATTCTACTTGTATGCTGTGTTGTTTCTTTCTTCTTTTCCTCAAAAAAAGGAAAAATTGACACTCGCTTCTGCTGTTGACTTTTTAAAAACTTTTTCTCCTAAATTGAAGTTAAGTAGCTTGCATAGACATTTTAGGGCTTTTTTTCAGTTTCATCTTGTAGTTTCAACTGCATCTTTAAATAGTGTTGGTTAGCAGAATTGCCAGCCTTTGAAGTGCTTACTGTATCAGTTGTTAGGTTTCCTTTCTGTCTTCCCCTTAAGTGAGAGAGCAGGTGATCGGGCATGTTGACACTGGAAGAGGCACTGTAGAGTGTCGTGAGCCTCATCGAAGTGAGATTTGTCACACCTAACTTCAGGTGTCCACGAATGTGAGTGCTTATGTGTGAGTTGGGTGTCTGAACTTCCAGTACGGTCTGTAGAAGTCTAGTTGATACAGGCTGTGGAGAAGAGAGCGATTTGTCTCCTTTTACTGTATATTCCTAAATTTGGTCAACTTAATCATTCTAGTCTCCATAGCTTGTAATGACAAAATGTCCATTGGCTGTAATGGGAGCTTAGATGTCTGTCTCCCATGCAGCCTTTGTAGTCAATGGAGAGAAATCAGTATATTGAGGGCTGTATTTGTAGGGCCTACATTAGACATTTGCTTTAGGGTGACATAAATCATATTTTTGAAAGGGCTGTTTCTTTCCATGAACTCTTGCTCAAGGTTGGATGATTACTTCATTTATAGACAGCTACACTGTACATGCCTATATTTTAAGGCGAGATGCATCCCACCCTTAATTTTACTTTTTGCATGGCTGAATATTGATAAATGTCAACTTCATGGCAGATTTGCTTTATTCTGTGTGTGTGTCCCAAATTAACTCAACACATCTCCATTAAGAACTAATGAAATTATGCAAAATGTGTACTCATTTGACTAAATAAATGGTGATGTTACATCTACGCTTCATTGCGTACACGTTCTCAACAAGTGATCACAGAGACAAACTATCACAAACATTCACATAAATGACTGCATGTGACAAAGAATGTGTACAGCTGTTGGAGATTTGGGGGAAGAATATCCAGGCGCAGAACATGCCTATGCATCTTTAGTGATGGCATAATGTGAACTGTGAATTGCAAATATTGAACATGCAGGAGGAAAAAAAAGGTAGCTTATGTATAAGCTACTGTTGAAAAACATTTACCCAAATCACGCACTGAAGAATTCTGAGATAGCAGATTCATAAATATTGAGGGTTTGGATTTTTTTTTCCTTGGTTTACTGGTAAACAGCAGATGAGGTCAATACAAGCTGTTAATAGTTTCCTTAAATATAGAGAAACACAAAACTAAATGTCACTCCCCTATTTACCCCACTCCCAAGCTTTTAAATTTTGATGGAGTTGCTCAGACCTAGGGACAAATTCTGAATCATAGGCTCCAGCATATGTGACAAACCTACTGTTGTATATAACATACACAAACAACAAATTTTCCCCCAGAATCCTGAATGTGCAAATTCCTTGGTAATGAAGAACTAGAGCTTGAGGATCTTGGGGCTTTCTGCAAAAAAAAAATGTGGTTATGGTTATTCTTTCTGAAAATGTCAACAGTTTATACTGTCATTTTTCTTTTTGTAGAAAATGATTTACTGAAGTATTGGAGTCAGTTTTCATTGCAGGAGAGTGCAAAGTGGTGGAAACTTGTTTGAAGAGCAACAAGACAGCGGATTTTGGATGGCTGGTGTAAAAAATGAAGAAATACTGGAACATTGATTTGTTTGTTCAGGACAGTCAGTAGCTGGAACAAGAGCCACCCAGCCACATCCATAAAATATTAGAGCACTCCTTCAGGGTCATTTGTTTTCTGAATATCTGTTGTGGCTTTCCTTTATCTGAAATAACAGCTTGGTCTCTTTTAGAGCCCCAGTCACACTTGCTGGTGGCCCAGATCCTTTGGACCTGTGTAGAGGGTCCTTACTAAGCAGCATATGCTATGGCTAGAGTTATCGGATGGTGAGCTCAAGAAATCAGGAATCTCAGGTTTTTACAAAAAATGGAAAACTCACTAAAAACTGGGACCCTCCTACATATCTGAATGTCTTGGTACAATAATGACAGCTCAGTAGTAAAACATTCCTGCTTCCCTCAAGAACCTAGTAGGCCTCTGAATCAGTTTGCAGCCCACTGGGAAATCCTTCAAAGATTGTAACAGCTAAAAACACCCTTTAAAAGATAAAGTAATAACACTATGAAAACATTACAGTTCTTTATGCCTAGAATCAATGTTAGCTTTTATTTTACCCATAAAAGTGGAGACACTGTGGAAAGCAAAAGCAAAAAGCAAGTTTAGCTCTCTGAAGAGGAGAGGGATGGATCCTAACCAGTGCTTAGCTGGAGACTGATAAAAAACTGCCTGGGTAAGTGGTTGCCTTCTGTTGGGTTGCCTCACTTCTGCCCCAGATGTGTAGCCACAACTGGTTTCAATAAAGTAGTTGTCTACCTTGCTTACATGCTCGCAGTACAATAGCATGGTTGTAGCGCAGGGTTTGTATAAAGGCACTGAATAAAGCAAACAAATGCTTCACCCACACAATTACAGCCTAAAAAAAACCCCCGAACCTCAAACGTTTAAACACTGTGCAGTGTGACAACTGTTAGTTCAGTGCTTTATGAATAGAGAGGGGCCCTTTGTCTAAAATATTACCCTCTACAAACATCTATCTGAATAATGCGAATGCGGGACTTTCGGGGAGGTCTTGTCTTGGTACTAAATAGATTCTTTGCCTCCTTGTCTGCCTCTTCTCACAGGTACTGCAATGAGCATCTGCTGTGCCCCCCTCACGTGTTTTGGACAGGCTGGGGTCCCTGGGAGCGCTGCACTGCTCAGTGCGGAGGAGGGATCCAGGCACGGCGTAGGACGTGTGAAAATGGTCCCGACTGCCCTGGCTGCAGCGTGGTAAGTAATTTGCAGCTTTCCCTTCAGCAGATATCTGTGGCCGTATGCCATGGATGTCTCTATGTCCATAGGGCATCTGTGTATGTTTCCGTGCTCTACCCCCAACATGAGCCCCCAGAGCGTGTGTGTTTCTGTGTTGCTCGTGTGTGCTGAAATTCACACAGTTTATCAGTCAGAAATATAGATATAATTCAGCTTTTTCACAACATCATCTAGAATATGAGCTTCCTGAGGCAAGGTTGGTGCAGATGTGGGCGTGTCCTTGGCAGGTTTATGGTGGTTTTTATTTTTATCACCAGAGTACACAGGAACTCTAGCTATGAGCCCAGGACTCCAGTGTATCAGGTCCTGTACAGCACAGAAAAAGGTAACTTTAAAATCTAATTGCATAAGGATCCAATAAGTGAATAGAAGGAACCACCATGAAGTGCTGAAGTCAGCTTGAATAGCGATAGTGATCTTCGCACGGCAGCAGCCTAGGAGCCGTCAGGCTTGGAAGCCACAGTGGGACAACTCTGAGTGAATGGAATGCTTGATGGATACCCAATTGTCCTGGTTCAGCTGGGGTAGAGTAAATTGTCTTCTAGTAGCTGGTACAGTGCTGTTTTCGAGCTAGGTATGAGAAGAATGTTGATAACATGTCGGTGTCAGCGAATATCAGAAGATGAACCTTGCAGTGCTGTTTCACGGTAATTTGGATTCTAGCGGTGGATTGTCACTGAAGGGGGTATTATGTAGAAAGCACAACCTGGGTGAAAATTTGAAGTGGCCAAAACTGCAGAAGACAGATTCTGCTGGTGAATGACAGATGGTGGTGTTAATCTCCCCAGTGACCAAGAAAGAGCACAGCTCAAAGGAAAAATGAGAGTTTGGTTTTAGCCATGTTGTGCTTAATGGCCAGGCCTGATGTTGCACACTAAGAAACACGTACTCAATTTTGTTCCAGAATATTAAAGTGCTAGAAGAAAAATACTTTTATTTTTCACATATTAAACCAATTTTTACATGCTTTCATTTCAGAGAGTAAGCTTAATTCTGAGGTTCGTCATCATCTGTGGTCTATTTGTTAGCCTGGCAGTAATTCAATACTAAAGAAAGGATCATTTATTACCTTTTTCGAATTTTAAGGTTTTGTGCATTTTCCCGGGGTTTGTTCTCTTTTTGACATTTATCCTGGTGGTAGAACTGCATTTTCAGTAGATTGAAAACATCCAACAGGTTTGTTCTTGTCTTTCAGTTGAACTTTAAGAATTAACATAATATCTTAGAATTATACCAAGTTTTCCAAAATATTTCTGTCCCCTGATGGTACACAAAAAAAGCAGACATATGGTCTAGATCTATTGTTAAACCTTCCTGACTAGCATAGAAAAGAGCACAATCTGAAGCTTTTCTGTCTCAGTCATCCCCGTTTATCCCATACTAATATTTGTGAAAGAAAGCAGTATTTTGTTTTGCACAGAATCTTCCTATGGTCTGAAACGAAAAATACATAGCTCTAATTTTCTCGGGAAGCTCCATGAGGAAAGTAGAAGCTTTAGTGTAAAAATTTCTTAATTATAACTGATTTGAGATTAATGTTACTGGGTTTTGTAATTTATTACCAGTCTTAGCGTGTTGTCTCTGCTGTGTCACAAAACAGTTACCTGTTCAGCTATGGCAATGTTTGGGTTTTTTTTTTATTAATTAGAAAATTATTGTGTTGATGGTTTCAAAAAAGCACTTATCTTTGGAGTACCTAGTTGTCTTGCTAATACTTAGGCACCAATGGAAACCAACCTAAGGTAGAAATCGTCTATAAACCCTGGTGTTCTTGGAGGACAAAGGACTCGGGTATCAAGTCTGTGTTCTGTTTAAGTTTCAGTGAATTTGAACCTGAAAGTTACCTGTCTTGAGTCAAAAGTTTTGCAGTCATAGTAGGGCTTTGTCAATAAGTGTACCTGGAGAAGAAAGTACTTTATTTCTTCTAAGAGTTTGCTTCATTAGTATAGGAAAGAGCCATCTGAAATATTTTTATGCCTTCTTGTAATTGTTGAATGAATGAAATAGTTATATTAATAAAATCCTAATGAATGAGGAGCAGGAATATCAAAACTTGTTTATTCATCAGAGGTTCTTCTGCTTCAACCAAATTTTTGGTTTTATTGTTGTAGGTATACATCCTTCAAAACAATTAGAATGATGGATTTTTAGCATAGTGAATGAAGGAGAAGTTATTGTGCCTTATTACTACTAATTTCCCATCTTTACCAGTTGTAGTGATACTAAACTTAGATGGTGAAAGGTATTTACTGAATCTAATGTGTTTTTAAAGCCTTTTATTCTTAGTATCTCAGAGCACTTGGAAAGCTAAATAATCTCAGGAAAAGTTGCATTGAAAGAAATTTTTGACACATCAGAGCTGTAGGGTGGACTAAATGGTGTCTTGAGACCCCTTTCAACTACACCGATTCTTTGGGTTTGGAACCATTTTTCAACAGAGGGTCAGGAGAGAAAAACAACAATAATGGTTTTTATAAGCCTTAAGAAAGGAAGTCTTACAGCTTGTTTGCCACCAGTATCAGGGGACCAGATTTTCTGTCATAGGAGAACCTCCCTCTTCTGTTTTCTAGTCTGCAACCAGGCTGTGAGACTGTAGTATGGCCAATCCTCGTCTACTTAGCTGTTCTCATTTTGCAGCTTTTGCCATATTCATGGCTGTTGTCTGTGTCCACCTGATGATTTATATCACATAATTTCTACTGAGCATTTTTCCTTCCTTTTGGTTTGGTTGTATTGCTCTTTGTAATATCACAGCAGGCAGCTACTGCGTGCGTTTTGCTTTTTTGCATGTTTCTCATCAGTTGATTCCTTGGCTTTATCTGTCTTCAGCAGAAATCAACCAAAACTCTTGAATATTTTTCTATCAGGACTCGGCAATTATTGCAAACTTAGCATCTTATAAAATAATAATGATAATAGTAATAAATCTTTTGATGCACATAAATGTTCCAAAGAGAGAAAAACATGATGCTATTTTAAAGATGCATCTCTCGCTGAGGTGCACTCAGTACATGAAAAGAGATGGCCAGAGACTTAGGACTGAAAGCTTTCACACTGAATATGTAAAACCATAAATTGTTATGATATAGGAGAATTAGACCACAGAGAGTCCTAAAGGTCAAAAAGATGAAGCTCAAAATCAAAATGTGGAGCCATAAGGACCTGTGAAAGTCTTTATGTTAATTAAAGTTAGTAAAGAATGCTTGAAATTGTCTACCAAGGGATAGGAGCTTCACAGCCAAATTTAAGAGCAGCTAAAATCTGGTAATAGAAAGCTGAAGTGGATCACAAAACAGGTATTACTCTCATGTATTCAGGTGATACATGTGCTAGAGAAGGAACTGTGGAATCCTGTGGACTGTGCTAATATGACTCAGAGGACAAATATCTTCAGATTTTACAGCATACTCAGCTAAGTTGTACATTTGCTTCAGAAAATGCTTCTTTTCCCCTGAGAAGCATAATCTCTGTTGAATTTGCCTCAGGCCAGTAATAAAAAAATAACTTTTTTTAAGACTTATTGCTAGAATAAGAAATGTAGTTTGAGGCTTAAGTTGGGTGACATACTTTACATATATTTGTCTGTATTCTTATTTCAGTCATGCTAACATGCATCAATGCTAGTTTTTGTAATGGGAGACTGGTAAAGCGTATACACTTTCTGTATACCAGTGAGGCATTTTGGGTCTTGTTGTGGAATAAAAAAAAAAGGAGGAATTTTGTTTCTTAGAAAGAATTGCTAGTGTTGCATTCATCTTTTTTTATTATTATTTAAACATTCCAGAATTGTGCTGAATGCAAAACCTTGGGAAGAAAAACTATCTGTATTCTAAAGTTTCTGTTATGACACAAGATGAAAAAAAAGGTCTTGGAAAAACAAATGTCGGAAGTATTTTCTTTCATTAAGTTTTTAAAGGGAATTTGAAGATGGAAAGTTTTCAGAAGTACTTTGTCCATCAGAAAGAACAGTCTGCCTTTAAAATACTTGCCATATCATGAAACAAACTCCAAATGCCTAGTCTAGAGAAAAGGGACCAGAAAAGAAGTTTGTTATTATGATTTTTATGGTTCTTTTTAAAGTTTCCATTTGACCTCTTTGAGTTAAAGAAAAATAAAATAATGCATCAGCTATTGCAAAACCAGAAAACATATTCTCACAAGAATGAGGTACAAAAAAATGTACTTTTTATAAGGCATTTTCCTACTTCATGCTCATTTCCTTTTCCAGTCCTTTTTTCTGTCTATAATGTAAACTCCATTGAGTATTAGCTGGTTTTTGTACGTTCTGAAAGTTTAGCAAAGTAGACCCTGCCTTCTTTTGATGCTGCATTTGCTATTGCAATTATAAGCAATGCCAAGTAATTAAAGAGGGTAAAACAACAAAAAAAAAATCAAAATCACAAGGATAGTTTCAGAAAATGCTAACACATTGATTAATGGTACATGTGATGCTCAACTTTGTCAGAAAAGAGAATCATCAACTTGGCATGCATAGTCAAGGTAAATGTGAAATATAAACTGGTTGAACTGATGTGCATATATATTCAAATGTGAGGTGTTTAAGGTATTTAGCTATAAATCCAGTGATCATTTTGCTGTTTGATTTATTTAATTTAGGAGAAGAGGCTAAACTGCAAGTTGTTTGCTTTCTTGCTTAAAACAGAGCAGTGTGAAGCATCTATTTTTCGAGAGGCGGTCATTTTGGAAAAAAACGTAAAGCTGAAAAATAAATCTTCAGCTGCTGGAAACTGTCCCTACTCCCCTTCAAGCAGTTCAGTTCAACCTGTGACAGTTCACACTGTCTGCGGTCCTGTTTGGAGGTTCCTATAGCAAGTTCATTCAGGGACTTCCAAGTCATGTGCAAAAACTTCTTTTGTGGACCAATGCCAGTTGATTTGAAATCTCTTTCAAATCTAGTTAGAAGGGTTCTCCAAAGTGAGTATTCTCACATTCAAGAGATAGGAGACCCGATTTGCCAGACTGGTTCCTAAAACGTTGTCCTGGTTTTGGCTGGGATAGAGTTAATTTTCTGCTTAGTAGCTGGTACAGCGTGTTTTGTATTTAGTGTGAGACTAATGTTGATAACACGCTGATGTTTTAGTTGTTGCTAAGTAGCATTTATCCTAAGTTAAGGATTTTCCAGTTTCCCGTGCTCTGCCAGCAGCAGTTGCACAAGGAGCTGGGAGGGAGCACGGCCAGGAGAGCTGACCCGAACCAGCCAAAGGGATATTCCATACCACAGACCCTCATGTCCAGTATAGAAACTGGGGGGAGTTGGCTGGGAGGGGCGGATCGCTGCTCCCGCATCGCTCAGCGGGTGGTGAGCAATCGCATTGTGCATCACTTGTCTTTTCTTGGGGTTTGTTTCTCTTTCCTTTTTTTTTTTTGTTGTATTCCTTTTCATTATAAGTATACTACTTTATTGTTAGTATTTTGTTTTATTGTACTTTAGCTGTTAAGTTGTTCTTATCACAACCCCCAAGTTTTACTTCTTGTTCGGTTCTCCTCCCCATCACCCCGGGGAGGAGGGAAGGGAGCGAGCAGCCGCGGGAGCCCAGCCGCTGCCTGGGGTTACCCCGGGACGAACACCGAGCTCACCGGTGTGTCCCGTCACAGGTGTTGCTATTTGCTGCAGTTTCCAGCTGCTCCCATGCTGTAGATGTAGTCTTTGTTATTGTTACTTAGATGTACTAGCTTACACCTGGCTGCGGGAGGCTCTGTGTCTGAATTGTGATCACTCCCGTGTCTGGTGACCACAGAAGTGTCAGAAACCTCCTTCGTTCTGCGCCCAACAGGCACAGCATTGGGCTCCAGGGCTCAGCATTACGGGACATGAACGTCTACTTCCCTTTTGACTCACTGGTTTTTGAATAAGTATGAGAAAGGAGAAAGGTATTTGGGAAGAAAGGATGTTGGGTGCTGAGGTTTTGTGCTGCGCTCATTTTAGAATGAATTAATGAGCGATACTGAAGGTGGAGGATATTTCCTGGGGACTCGTGCTTCATCCAGCCTGACATTTTTTGATTGCTGTGGACCTAGAACATTCAGTTATCTCTGGAAAGTAACCCATAACTCTCTCATTGAACACTAAAAATCAAAACAAAAGGTAGGTGGCATGGTTTTAGCTTAGTTTTATCAAGTAATAAGACTTACAGGATCGTATTGTAGTCTGTCAGGTATTCTTACCTTCTGCCCATAAGTAAGGAACTCGCTCCCCCATTACAACTGTGTTTGATTGGAGGGTGGCCTTAGATGACAACATGGAATTGCAACAAGTTGCATGAAAACCAGTGGCCCAGTAGAGGACAAAAACCTAAGTTAGTCTACATTAGTTCCCACCTTGAGAGACAGAGTTGCAGCTGAGTCCCTCATTTGGTCCAAGGGGCATCAGGTGCTGGTCACTGAGTGTATGTGGTAGCACACGTGTAGCTTGTGACTAGCCACTGCGTGTCTTTCGTTTTTTAGCAGTAGGACTGCTAAGTCCTGCTGGCAGGAGATATGGGAAGGGGAAATGAGAGAAGGAAAAATTTAAAAGACTTGAAATATAAACTTACAGACAGCTTATAGTTCATCTTACAGTTGAAAACGCTAGTTCCAGTGCTTATGGATCTACTTAGTTAGTATGTGTAGTGTAGCTTTATGTGATACGTAAGTAGTATTTCCATGAAATCAGAACTGACATAAACAGGGAGAACTGTACAAAAAAAAAAAAAAAAAATACAGAGAGATTTCAGCAGACTCAGGGAATGGGTAATTTTGTGGGAATTTAGATGTATCTTGGGGGAATTTAAGCCAAAAAAAGAACAACAGATGTAACATTCAGTGTTTCTACCAATCTGTTCTGGGAGGAATTTTCTTCCTATCCTCCATCTAGCAATCATGGGAGTAGGATACACCAGATAGTCATCTAGTAGCTCATCTAGTATTTTCTGTACTGTCTCAGTCCTGGCTTAGTCCAGTCACGGTCCTGTCTTCAGTTGCAACCAGTCTCAGGTGGCCAAAAGAAGGTAAGGAATAAGACAAAAACTATGTAGGTAATTTTGCAAAATAATCCTTGACTCTTGAAAGCACCTGGCTAAAAGTCAAAATGTGACAGTTGGTTATAGTAATTACTACACTATAGAAATGCACCAACTTATAAATGGTAAATGTAATAGACTAATTTGGAAGGAAGAAGGAAGAACAAAGTAATCTCTGTCCTGGAGTACTGGAAAGACTAGAGCTGATTTAATATGTGGGGGTTTGGTTTGGTTTGGTTTTAGAAAGGAAAAAAAAAATAAGCAAGCCTTATATCCAAATGCAAGGGAAAGAAAAAATTGATGCATGTAGAGACAGGCTTTTTCACCTGATCTCTGTTTTTCAAACTGCTGAACAATTTTAGCGTAAAAAATAATTCAGATATAAATGGAAAGTGGAGTGCAATCCCTTAAGATATTACCAATATAGACCACTCCATACCTTTCTGGCGTTGTTCTTCAAGAAGGTATCAGGGGTTTCTGACAATCAAAATGGAGCAGCTTCAAAGTATATGGTATTAAATTTGTGATCCAGTGTTACAAAAAAAGGGTCATCATTAAAGTGATGTACTAGCAAGAAGATGTAGGAGTTAAAAGATGCATAAAACTAACTGGACATACCAATGGGTTGTCCTGGAAGGGGAAATGTCAGATTCCTGGGAGGTTACTCTAGGTGTCCTCCAGGAATTACTTAGACAGATCTTATTAGTAGTATTCTTAGTAATTTTGGCAGACAAATTTGGATTACGTTTGCTGGTGAGCTGAAGTTGTGGGGCATCATCAATACAAAGGTTGATTTGCATGTCGTATAGGAGGCACTAGATGTCTTTAAGGGCTGAAGTAATACAAGTGAAGTGAGTTGTATCATGATTGCAAAGTTGTGAACTTAACATAAATTTAACAGAAACTCCTGCTCTCACCTTGAAGTACAGTGAGGAACAAGAGAGGAGAATGACCCTGTGCGTGAGTTGTTTATGATACTAGGTATAAGCCGGAAAAGTTGTGCAGCAGTGAAAAATGTACATTCAGTTTTAGCATTTGGGATGTTTCAGCAAGGTATTTCCAGTAGAGACAAAAAAGGTAGTCTAGGGATTCATATAAACTAATCTCAGAAACGATGACTGTAACAGTCTGGACTGAAGCTAGCTGTAATCACACTTTTTGTTTCACATATGGCAAGTAATGCGATTTCTCCACCACTGCTGTTATCTTCAAAGCTGAGCTTATTTTGAAGCTGAATTTATCTGACACCATTGGATCAGTGACTGAAGTCTCATGGAAGCTTATTATGATTTCATCTACAAATTTTCCAAGTCTCTTCTGTTACAAAAGCATGTCTTTGTAAGAATGCAAAAACCTTAATTTTACTGTAGGCAGTTCAGTAACAACCTTAAGTCATTGTGCAATTGCACTCAAAATGGGAAAAAAGGGTGCATGAAGCATGGCATTGGAAATGACCTTAGAAACACGATAGAGCTGTTACATCGAATTGTTCTGTAGCCACACTTACTGTTCTCTAAAGGATATGGCAAGTGATGGAAGTGAGCTGAGCCCTGGAAAGTGTCCCAGAGAAAGACAAAAGATTGGGATTCTGGTAAATCAGAGAAGGCAAGGTTCTAGTGTGTGAAGGACTAATATATAAATTAATGATAGCTTTAGAGAGGGAACACTGGGATTTCTGTGCACTCTGTATTGTAATATACTGAATTTTAAGGAAATATGAAGCCAATTAAGGGAATTAATTTCTGTCCAGGGCATTGTTAAATGATGTAACTTGTTGCAAGAAATTGTTGAGGCTTAAATCTTAAGAATCAAAAAACTTCCCCACAACTAAAATTATGCAGGTGATATTGGGATGAACTAGAATTATAATAGACAAAAAAAAAAAAAATTACATTATTGGTAGCATAGTAAATCTCATTTTAAAACTTTCTTTGAGTATTAACAATGAGATTGAGAGCTGTGCTTTAGGCATTCCACTTCTTTCTGTGCTGACAATAACCAGGGACAGCATGTCTGATCTAGAATGGCATTTCCAATGTTCCTCTTTGTAAGTGAGTGTTGAACCAGCTTACAGCAAATCGTCCCTCTGATTTATTTTGTTCCTTTTAGGTTTAGCCACCTGTAGTTAAAATGCTGCAGCGCAAACATAGTAATTGTGTTTACGCATTTTATACCAAAAAGTGTGCTCACATGTAGACCTGCTGGTTAACACGAAGCAGAGTTTTGTTTCAGTGTTCTTCACTTCGACCTCAGTAAATTGAAGGTTGGATGAAGCCTGAATAAGTAATACACGCTGTTGCCATTATAGCTTCACTACTGCAGCAACTGTTGAAGAGTGCAAGACTGATTTGTTAGCTGAGCTGATTGGCAGCAGTCCTTAGCCATCCGAGTGCAATTAAATGGAACTCCATCCAAATTAATGATATTTATCTGCCGGCTTTTGTTTTCACTTTGCCTCAGAGCATTATAGTAATTTTTAATTTATTAGGCTGTGGTAGGATTTTGCTTTTCCTTGAAAATAGCGTCAGGCAGCCCTGTTCTTACCCAGGTTATATCAGGTTGGAGCATCATTTAAAAAAAATTGGGGGATATTTATTGATGGAGTTATTAAAACTACCTGTTTTTTCCTCCTGGGTTGATTCCTTCATCCCTTCCACATTCAATTGTCGGCTTAGAAGACTTCTGCACTAATACTACAGTCACCAAATAAAAGGCATTAAGTTATTCAAAGCCTCTGACATTCACCTTGAACAAACATGTTCACAAGCCTTAAAAAAGGCAAACATGCATTTCCATTGTGTTTGTTTATAATTTATTTTGTATCTTCAGGGTGTTGTGACTCAGTCAGTTGCAGCATTCTGAAATAATAATATTTAGGCCTGAATACTCCAGTAGAAGGGATTGTATTCGTTCTGTCTGAGAACATGAGCTGGTGCAAACCCTGAGCTCATTCACCAGCGTACGCGGTGATTTGTCCTTGCAGCGTGAAGGGCAGGATGTGGTTTCGCAGCCCCCTGTCAGGACCCCTTGTGGTACTTGTAAGCAGCGTCACGTAGCATATTTCTTTTCTGCCAGAGAAATGCAGCTGAAAGTAAAATTATTAATCCTGCAGATTCCAGAACAGTTTTCCTCATTCAACAATACTTGTTACATCATCTGAAACATCAGAAAGGTGAATACATTTGAAGTCATAAATATAGGTCTTGCAGTTCAGATTATGAAAATCTCCACCTTTGTTACTTCTAACAATTTCTAGCATGAGAGATTAGTGAAGCATTTGCTACTGTGTGAAGATAAAGGGGTTGATTTATCTTTCGTCTGAAATTGGTGAAGCCCCGATGCAGACTGGGAGTGGTCCCGAAACGCAGTTCTTGCTTGGCTTTACCAAAGAGGCTCTAGATGGAGAAACGCAGCTGCAGACTCTGCCTTTAGCATTCAGGTATCTGATTCGGAGGAAGGACGGACTCACTTTGAGCTCTTTGGGCTTTAAATCAATCTCCGGAAGGAAAAGTGGAAAAGAAACGCTAGAGTTGACATGCTAACTCTGCTCGCAATTTACTCGCAGTTAAGAGGAGTTGACCGGGTCCTCGGCTGGCACAAATTGACAAGACCCTGTTGATTCCCTCTAGGCTGCATAAGAAAACTGGCAAGTTACAGCTTGACATATTAATCTCCAGATCGTGAACACTTCTGCAGAATAAGGCAGTAGGAGGAGATCCTAAATGCCTTGTGGTCCCCTGGAGCAGCTCGTCCTGCTGCACGGGTGCCCCGCGTTCCTTCCACCACGTGCCAGCCAGGAGACTGCTCCGGCACCGGCAGAGCTGGTGCTCGAACCTCCCGTTTCCTTCGTGGATTAGAGAGGAAAAGGAAACTGAAATCTCTCCCTAGATCCTGCAGCACTACAGCTGCTTTGCCAGTTGCGCGTGCTGGATTGCCAGGCGCCGGGGCAGGTACGGGACTGTTACGTAGCCAACGTCTGGTCAGTGCTCAACACGAGACTCTTCTGCGTGACTGCTCCTTTACTCGCAAGCAACCCCATTTTTAGTGCCTGGAGGTTATTTAGGAGGTAGTGGCAGATTCCAAGATTCTTTATAAAAGGGCATTTGCCTGTCAGCGCTTGCAAGGACATTGTTACAGGCTCAGATCTGCAGGGTGGGAGCTCGGATAGCGTGGCTCGGTCAGTTTACTGTTCTGGTAACGTCACACTGCTGTGGATGGACCTCTTACTAGCAAAAATTTCATTTCCCACAGCTGAGTTTATTCTGTCCCCATCCCAATCAACACAAGCGATATGAAAAATGAGAGTTAGTCAACAGACCCACATCTCTCAGCGTTGCCTGACTTAGTTAAGTCTTTTCACAGCCTTGAATGACATCAGCCAGCAGAAGTCCAGAGAGTGTATCTGGCTGTTACCCTATCTAGAAAACCAAGGCCTCTAATCCTGCTTTAATCTGAAATGAAGTATGTTCACTCTATTTAAAGCATGAAAAGAGATTCAGTCAGAAGTTTCAAAATTTTTCAGGCAGTTGCTCACAAAACTAGAAGTATACTATATGCTTTCACACAGGAGCACATAACCTTCTTCGTAAATTCACTGAGCTCCCTATTAAAAATAGTTAATTTATGTGTCCTATCCCTTACTGAAAAGCTGATCCAGAATCCCCATTCACATATTGAAGCATTTGTGTGAGATAGCTTGGCAGCGTGAATATTTTGTTAAAGAGGTTTTAAAGTACTTGGAAAGAGACGTAATATCAGTGCATATAATCTTCTTCTGAAATGGAGGGCTAAAAGGAATATTAGACATATAATGAAATCTAGCATCAGCAATTTGGTATGAAGTATAAAAATGATCCATTACAAAGAATGCGAGAAAAAAAGCAAATGATGGATTATAGGAATTAATCCATCAAAAACCTTGCTGGGGTCATATAAATATAATTTTGAAAAAAGTATTCTTTACTTTTTTCAGGCTTGTTTGGTGTCTTTAGTTACAGACAAGTTTTCACTTCTTTCTTTTGTTTTCAGAATTATTGGTGGTTTATTTACTGGTTAGTTTTCTAAGTAAAACTGAAGAAGTATAATAATATGAGATGCTCTAACTATAAAGACAAATCTGACTTTCCATGACAGTCCCAAAAGGTCAAGAAAAATTAACTTATGTTGCCTTAAACTTCGTAGGAAAAATAACATGTATGAGCAGAATTTCCTGTGTTGCGAGAGGCAGGTAGGGTGAAATGTGGAGAAGAAAGGAAAATGTAAATCATGAGAGTGCAAGATTTTAAAAAAGGTATTTGTCTTTGCTAAAGTTGCAGAAGGGCTTTGCCTAAAATAGTCAGACAAACAGACATGAAAATGGGCTATTAATCTTTTGCCTTTGATAAGGTAGGCATCCTTGATTATTTGGGGGCAATGTATTGAGTTTAGTTCTCAGAACTGCATTCTGCCTGCAGTACCAGCCTGATAGAGTGTGCACTTTCTTAACTCTATACTTACCCTTTCCCTTTTCCCCTGCAATACCCCCTTCAGAGTCCTTTCCTGAAAATAGATGGCATTTTAGATACTACGGTATTTCTCGTGCTCTTGAATATGTTTAATCACCCAGGTCCCAGCAACAGACCATGTTGGACACCTTCCATTGTGAAAACTGACCATTTATTTCTCTCTTCCATTTCCCATCTTTTAAGCAGCTAATTATCTGTGAAAGCTTTTCTCTTAGCTTGTGGCTGCAAGTTTCCTTAAGAGGCTTCGAGAGACATTGTGAAACGTCCTCTTGAATTCGAAATAAACTGTATCAACTTACCTCCTGTATCCATATGTTTGTTGACTCCTTCAGAGACTCTAATAGGTTCATGGCTTCCTTTTATAAACAAAGCAGGGTATATGATTTTGTTCTCCAGTAGATCGTATTTGTTCATGTGTCCGCTAATTTCATGCTTTATTATGATTTCCCCTGATTTTCCCAATTCAGATGTCACGCTCATTGTTCTATAGTCCCCCTGAACTTCCTGAAGTATTTTAGAAAATGGTGTCACATTTGCCATCTTCCAGGCCTCAGATGGGAAGGTAATTTTAAGCAAGAAGCTGTGTGCCACTAGTATCAGTTTACTTATTTTTTTTCCTTAGTTACATTATTTGGTGGCATTTTTTGTCCATTTTGTCTATTTGTTCCATAATGTCTTCAACTAACCTAGGCAGCTGTGGTCTTGCTTGCCGTTTCTAAACGCCCCTTGTATGCCATCATAACATACTGGGCCTATAGCCTCTGTAGCAATCTTTCTGTCCCTGATGTGCTTGAAACAGGATTGAGTTTTAGCTTTTATACCTTTCAAAGTTCCTCCTTGAATTCTTTTCTGGCCTCTCTTATTGTGTTTTTACATTTAATATGCTGGATTTCATTATTCTTTCCGTTCATTTTTCATTTGTACATGACTTCCTGAAGAGTGGCTTCATGCTTCTAATGACCTTTCTCTGCCTACTGTTCAGTTCTGCTGATTTCTTTTTGCCCTTCTTCAGATTCCTTGGCGGAGAGCAAGCATTTGCTCTCTGCTGCGCCCATGATGAGCTTCCCTCCTGTAGCCTTCTGCTGGTTCATATCCCTGATTCGGGTCCCTCATCCATAGTTGTACTGAACTCGGCTATCTTTGTTCATTTGTGCTGCAGAGAAGAGGTCAGGGACTAGTCCCTTAACACTTTTCTCTTGAGTGGAGTCACCTCTCAAGAAAGCAGCAAAGGAAATTCTTTTATGTTTTGCTGGAAAAAATAGATGGCCAAAATGCAGTAGTTTTTGTCACTGTATGCGTATTTCTTAACCTTGCGCACATAAACCAGGAATCTAGTCTGCTTAGTCAAGGGTAAAAGCGGAGTTCCTGCAGCAGCCTTTTCGGAACTGCTGAACTGGGTAATAGCTATATTACCCTTAAAAACCCCAGACACCCACTCCCCCACACTTGCACCCTGATAAGCTTGTGGTGGCTACGAGAGGTCAAGCAAGAGGACTCAGAATCCATGATCTTTGAAAGTCACAGAGAAAATACACCATTTGGTTTCTGTAGCTCCTCAAAGTCATGTTATACTTTGTATGGAGTCACAAACTGATGCACAAAGTGGTTTTAGTGCTTGGTTGTTACTGCAAAAATGGGGCCTCATCTAAAAGGCATTGCAGTCAATGTAGTCTTCGTCTGATTTCAGGGGCGCCTGGGTCAGTCTCAGACTGTCTGTCATTCTGACCACTTTTTAAAAAAAGATAAGGACTTGCTCATAAATGGATCCCCAACAATCAAAGAGCTGGTTAACATTGCCATCAGAGATATTTTTTATGACCTGGATTCAAGGGACTTCTGTTTGTTGGCTGTTTTAATTGTCTTTTTAGGCATCTTTTTCTCTCTACACAGTTCAATGAGTATAACCAGGATTTTTTTCAAATACAGCTTAATACTGTAAAATTGTAACTTACCAAGATCTACTAAAAAAGATGTCCTGTGAAGCTTTAAAGTTGCCATGTTCTTCTAGTGAAACGCCATTAAAGGCTGTGGGAGTATGAACAGTCCCTGATGCGCTCACTTTCCAACTCTGTAAATGCATAAAATCAAGTACTTATTGGAATAAGGAACTCGATTAAAAAAATAAAAAGTTCCAAACCCCACAGCTGGAGCACAGATGCCAACAAACATAACTTTGATGCTTCACAGATGATTTTGAATACAAAGCTGTTCCAATTGATTCCTTCCCTACATTTTCCCTGGAAAAATGTTAAGTGCTCTGTGGTTTGTTTGTTGGTTTTTTTAAGTGGTAAAGAGATTATACAAGTTCATAAAGAAAGGGTTTTCATAAATGGATGCATGCTTATTTAATTTCATTAATTAAAGTTAACAAACCATATGTCCGTATATTTTTAAGTGTACGGTACAAACACAGTATAGTTTTCAGGGCTTTTCTGGATGTGAGTTTTGAAAGGTAAATGAGGAAGCGGTACAGTTATGCTGTGATAGAAAGCTCTTGAAGGTTTAACTCTGCAGAGTTTATACTATGCCAGAAGATTGTTTTTTTAACCTCAAAAAAACAGATAGGCCTTTAAAGGCCACCTCTAAAACTTTCCAGTTAAAATCTAACAGTGGAGTCTAACTTTCAGTTAGTGTTGTAGTTACAGAAGGTGTGGATCCATATATAGAGAAATATCTGTGACGTATTTTGGGTTGTTAATAGAAGTTTTTAAATGTGCGTCCTCAAGACGTACATGACAGTGGAGCATATTGTAAGCTTTTAGTAAGACTCAAGAGCACAGCCGTATCAGGAGTGAAAAACAGACCCCCGTGTTCTGGGGAGCAGCTTAATCCAGGCTTGTCTGGGTGGCTGCCTGACATAAAGGAGGCTGGAGGAGAAGGCTACGAGACTGATTGCAAACGGTTTAAAAGGCTGTTTTAGCTTTGACTTGACTGAATCACTACAATTCATGCTGGGGTCAGGCTCTTCTTTGGAGAACGCACATTGATCTAGGTTTCCTGAAAGCCATTTTGTTGTGGAGAGGTGATTTAGAGAAAGAATGACTTTACCTGTTTCAGTTAGTGGCTTAGCTCACGGTATTGTTCTCATTGCTCTTATTTTGAATAGTACCAGTCATTGCATGAGCTTGGGATTGTTTCATTCATCAAAAGCAGCAAAGCATGAATGACTTCTATGAATTACTGCCAATAAAATTTGCATCTCAGTCACCGTAAGTCCTGTACAGTCCCAACTATAATTGAAAGCATTGAATAGCAGGACTTTGAATCATTATATTGGCAGTATTCCAGGTTACCCAGGCAGATTAGACAAAAGACAGCATTAGGAAACATAAACCTTTATCTTAAATAGCTTGTTTAATAACAATGCTGTTATTTTCAGATCAGGGACCAAGGAGCAATAACTGTAATGCTTGTTGCACTAGAATAGCATCTCTCTGACTTTCTGAATTATGACGTCCCCATTTTCTTACCTTTAAACTGTGTCTAGGACAGAACAGTGCACATTCAAGGATTTAAAGTACTGTAATTAATGTTAAAATATTCCTGATTCAGAGGAAAGAATTCTCAACACAATTTTTAATTCAGATCATTTTTGTAAATGGCTTCAAAATTAGAAATAAATCTGGAGAATATGTATTGGTGGAGGAGAAGCAAATGAAACAGCTGGTAGCATATGGTGAATGCAGCTTTGCCTACACTAGTACATCCTATAGCTTCATAGTTCACCACTTGGTTATTGTCACAATAAGGTCTTGAACTAAGGAAACTAGAGGTAAATTATGCCAGAACTTCTATTACTGTTCTCTTCTTCCCGCTACCTAAATTTTTAACTTCCCAGGCAGTTTTTTGGTTTGTAAAAATCACTATATGCTAGGTCTTCACAACATAACAAACGAGGTAAATAATTTCACCCTCTTTGGCAAAAAAAAAGAGGACGGGGAAACCATTTTTCACTCACCACTGCCTAAGCTTTTGATGGAAGTGATCTGTACTGAGAGGGGTGGGAGCAGAACTTCCCCTCCCTCCTCTGCTAATCTAAGGGCCGATGGCTGGCTGCCTGCCCATGAGGGAGTAGCTCTACCTGATTCGGGCCTCGTGCTCATTCTTTACCTTATGATTTGCAATATTCCCCTTGACTTGGTGCTGATGAGGATTCCTTTCTGTCACTTTTCTTCACTGCACCATTGAAATGGCATGCTATGAATGAGAAGTCTGGGTTTGATTCTTTTCTGAAAATGGTATGAAAATGGAAGCTGGAAGCTCTGTGGAAGAATAAAATGAATTAAAAAAAATTTAATATGTCAGTCTCTGCCTTACAACAATTCCCAGACCTTTATGAAAGTATCCAAATACTCAGAAACAAATTTTAATCCTTCTGAGTAGTTCTTTATTGTCCTAGGTCTCCATTCTAAAGAGATTTCCATTTTACAGTCCTATCTGCATTCTCTGTATTAGATGAATATAATTACAGTATAATCACAATCAGGGAGGCCAGGAGGTTCATAGGTCTCTGCTGATATCAGATGATAACAAAGACAGCTCAGATATGGAGGACAGTTTCATTACAGAGAAAAAGCCTTCCAAAAGGTCAGGATAATAGTCACTGCATCTTACTATTGGTTCTTCAAAGGCCACCTTTAAGTCTCCGAACTAAACATTTGTTCCCTCTTTTCTGGAGACTTAAGACTTTTTTTAATATTGTGCTGAAGAGATTCATTTGCAAAGCAAAAATAATCTTTAAAGTCTTTTCTGAACCATAAATAGAAATCACACCATAGTTCTTTTTCTCCTGTAAGTTGAAAAGAATGCTTTGCATTTCTTCATTCTGTATTCCGAGTCCCTCTACATTTCTTAACAATTGTCTTTGCCACTGGTACTCACTGCTAGAAATGCATCTGTAGAGAGCAGACATCAGACAGAAAACTAACCAATATTGTTACCAGTTTGGGTTCCTTACATCATTAATGCATATGAGTAGTCATACTTTTCCTCAAGCATACCTCCCTTCCCTGCCCCCTTCATAAATATCCTTTCCTCCATTTGGGATGCTTTCAAGATATGTGACTTTTTTGTCCATGTATATTTTGACCCAAGGTATCTAAATGTGTAGGATTTTATGATTTTTTTTTTTGTCCAACAGCGTCTGGATTTTTGTTTCACATTTTCTCATTTAATCTCATAGTTCTGAATTCAAAGGTATTGGTGATAAATCATTTTAATATAACTTTGTTGATAATGGTAAAGTCTCATTGCAATAACAGAAAAGAATAATGATTTTTTTTTTTTCTTTTTAGATTTAAAGAAATGATGAAGTTGCAAACTCAAGCATTCCAATGCATGATCTAATGACAGTAACAGAATTAAAGTTGCCCATGCAAATTTAAAAATACCCTTAACCATACAATATTTTATGAGAAATTTGTGGCAGTCAAGTTAGAGAATAGATTGCCTGGACTCCCACCAGTTTGTTAACACTCATAATCCTATTACAGGCAAAAAAGAATACACAGTTCATGCAAACCTAAGAAATTATTCTTAGTCTAATTACAGTCTTAATGGTCGTAACACGCATAACAGCCTTATCAAATAGTTTAAATTACGTGCAGGTAACGAATACACAAACTTTTTAGTCTCCCCCTTTCTCTGGTGTTAGGCTTGCCCTCCCCCTGCCCCTCTGTGTGTTAAGGTCGATGGTTTCGGTCTGGGGGGGTTACAGCAAGTGGTCCGTTTCCGAAGTCCTTTGCCAGAAGTTTGACATTGATGCTGACAGTTTCTTTTTTCTCACTTTAGCATGAGGTTGGGATCTTTTTTATGTTTGCTTTCAGGCTCTACACCTTGCTTATTATTCATTAGTCTGCAAGTCCACATCGCATCTGAATTGACTGTGCAATGTGTGGTTTACATATGTTAAATTGCTTATTCTTTGTTCTCTTGGCTACCCCTAAGGCTTGGCAAGGATGAGGTGACCTACCTTGCTCCTGAGGTTGCGTTCCTTTGATGACCAGTAACTGGCCATCAGCGAGTTGTTTATAGCCCCTGGGCTCCAGGTATTGTCCTCTGCTGGTCCTTTCCAAGCTTCTGCTGCTCCTCTGTGCTGTGTTTTATTAAGAGGGTATCACAGGTCATTCTGCCCACAGTAACTACATGTTACAAATACCCATTAGTGTCAAAATATATATCACTGTAGACATTACCTCACACAATTATACAGAGCTAATGAAAAGTTAAAACAAAGTAGGTAATAGAGATCTGGTAATTAGATAATTGCTATTGCATGCAAAAACAAATCTTCAGGTCTGTTAGAAAGAGCAGTTACTCCCTGTTTACTGAGCTAGGAAGCATGTTAGTGGTTTAGTTATGCTTTGCTTTCAGATGGAGCATCCATGTTGGAATGCAAGAATGGCTCCTCAGAAGGTTTAATGGTACTTCCCATACCCATGAAAAGAAAACAAAACACATTGGATTTTCAATATTTGAATCTCTTAGTATTCACATCAACGTTTCAGAAATCCCATTTCACCTAGGGATTGTGATAGTGACCTTGATTTGAAATTAGTCCTCTCTTTCTGGAATTTACGCAGTAGACTTCATATCCACCATAATAAATTACTGAAGTCATGAGATTCTCATTCTTAATGCTGGCTAGTAGTCTTATGCCATGGGAAAATAAAGATACGTCTAGTTTTTTGGTCCTGGTAGGGGAAGGCTGGCCATTCTTATTTAGCTGCTGATTAGTAGGTAACTCCCTTGATGGAATGCAACTCTTCTATATTCATATCTCATCATCTGTGATGACAGGCAGGCCCGCATTTGCTCTCCCTTTGCCAGAAATAAGATGGTAAACTGTATTGATAAAACTACATAATCTTAACATTACATGTTGGTGTTCTGATCAAAAGCCGCTCCAAGCCAGATACTTCTGTTTATCACTCAAAGTAGATATGAAACACAGAGCTCTCCTTCTTATTGCTGTTCTTAAACCGCTGGGCCTAAAATTATAATTTTTTTTTTTTAAATTAATAATCTTCAGTGTATAAACGGGACACATGGGACCTCATTAAAAGAGTCTCAAAGAAATCTGAATTTGCCATTCATGTAAATCCATGTGACCCCCTAGCAAGGAATTACTTTGCTTTGTTAGAAATGCATACAATCTGTGCACTCGCTTGTCCTTCCTGCTGTCAGTAGAAGAAAGGAAGCAGGAGGCTTTTTCTGATCAAGCACAACTTTAGGATGGGAGTAATAATCACATCTAGTACTATTATAGCACAAGATGTGGTTCCTGTGTCTCAGCTTCCTCCTGTGTTAAGAATTGTTCTCTGAGGCTAAACTGATGGAAGGAATGATGGGGATGTAAAGTATTTGAGGATGTTATTCTCATTTGACTTGAAATAGCGAATGCTTTATGGGTTTTTGAGGTTTAATGTCACTGAATCCTATAAAAAGTAATTTGCATTTTCAGTGACGTGTGTCTTTGAGACATGTGAGCAGCCATGTGATCGTAGATCCTGTGTTCAAGCGTTAGCTAAACACTCTTTGGAACATTCCCACATACAAAATGAAATGTCTGTTTGCCTCTGAGCAGGATAAAGCCATGCCACCTTGGACTGATTCTTTCCAGAGTCTTTGTCTAAAACCAAAAATTTACCCTCATGCATCTGCCACAGACTCATCCAAAGGAAACGAGTAGTGAACTTTCCATTCTGTCAGATCAGAGACTTTCTTTGTCACCCTGCAGGGTGGTGACATTAACTTTTTTCTTTTGTCATGGGATTTCAAAAAGCACTTCCATAATTTTCGAAATGTTTTGGCTACATCAGCTACAGTTCAAGGAACAGGAGCTTCAAAGTTGTGACTTCTCACAGACCTGTCCAAACATGAAGAGGCAGTAATGCAATCTTAGGTAGCAAAACAGTTATAAAAATATTCTTTTGCTTGTATGAAAAGGAAAAAAAAAAAAAACAAACAAAAAAAAACTTCTGTTCCAAAATAGCATGTATTGAAACAATTCATCTAAGCAATGCAATACTTGATCTTAAGAGTGAGAAAGCAGAGTAATGATGCATGATTTTGTACACCTTAAACAAATCTTTAGTAAACTTATATGTATTGTTCCCCCTTCCTGAAATCCTTTTAGGCATCTCTCTCAGGCCTCTCTACGGGCATACAAATACCTGGGTTGAATCTCTTGGGTTTCATACAGTATTGGGATTCATTAACACAGAGAGTTTATATATCCTTCAGTGCCTGCAGAGTGATTGCTTTTATAAACCAAGGAATAACTGCACCACATGTGGGCCTCATCTTCTGTACCTCATCACTGCTACTAAACTCTTTACTACAACACTTACACCTTGCTGAGAAGCCACTGTCTTAAGATGTCAGAGACTGTGACCAAAACGAAGTCCCACATTATACGCAATTTTGAATTATGGAACTGAAAGATAAAAGAGATACCATTTCTTGTGCTTTTTTAAAAATGCAACAGTGTGAATAGGTGAATTAGTTGGCATTATAAAAAAAACATTTGAGCCTTCCCTTTAAGGCTTTGTGAGAATTTTATTCTGCAAAGCAAAGATTATTGAAAATTACATTCTGTCATCTTCGTTCTTCCCTCTCCCCTGGGATCCTGTTGACTGCTTGCATCCTCACACTTTGATCCCCAAATTCTTGCCAGACACCTGCATTTTCTTATCAGTGAAATTTCCTTAGCTATTGCTGCTCTGATTTTATATAGTCACATTAACATCTGTCTATGGGTATGCAAACTCAGCTCAGTGTCATTATCTTCTTTATTGCTTTTATTCTTTTTTCTTTTTTTTTCCCCCTTTAAAGATTCTTTTCTTAGGATACTTAAGAAAAAAATTAAAAAAGCAGACTGCCTGTCCTACCCATTCTGGACCATTTTTTACCTTACTGCTCTTATTGGTGTTGCCTTGTCTCTGGGCATCTAGAAGAAAGACTTCTTTTCCCCAGAACTTCTGTATTTTGATGGCAAGTTTCTCTGGGTATCTTAGATCAGTGAAAAGACAAAAGGATGTCTTACCATTTTGTCCAAGGGGAAAAAAAAACCAAACCCCACACAAAAATCTTGTGCTATAATTTTTACTTTCCATATGTGCAACTTGGAGCTGCCTTTGCATCCCTGCTGTGTGGTGGGCTGACCCTGGCTGGAGGCCAGGGTCCCCCCAAAGCCGCTCTCCTACTGCCCTCCTCAGCTGGGCTTGGGGGGGAGAGAAAATAGAACGAAAGGCTCGTGGGTCGAGATAAGGGCAGGGAGAGATCGCTCACCAATTACTGTCACGGCCAAAACAGACTCAACTCGGGGAAATTAGTTTCATTTATTACCAATCTTTAATTTATTACAAATCTTAAAAACACCTTCCCCCCACCCCTCCCTCCTTCCCAGGCTTAACTCCACTCCTGATTTTCTCTACCTACCCCCCCCAGTGGTGCAGGGGGACAGGGAATGGGGGTTGGGGTCGGTTCCTCCCCCCTTGTCTCTGCCGCTCCTTCCTCCTCAGGGGGAGCAGGACTCCTCACTCTTCCCCTGCTCCACCGTGGGGTCCCTCCCACAGGAGACAGTCCTCCACAAGCCTCTCCAACATGAGTCCTTCCCACAGGCTGCAGTCCTTCAGGCACAGCCTGCTCCAGCGTGGGTCCCCCGTGGGGTCACAGGTCCTGCCAGCAAACCCACTCCAGCACGGGCTTCCCACGGGGTCACAGCCTCCTTCGGGCATCCCCCTGCTCTGGCATGGGGTCCTCCCCAGGCTGCAGGTGGAGATCTGCTCCACCGTGGACCTCCCTGGGCTGCAGGGGGACAGCCTGCCTCACCGTGGTCTTCATCACCACAGGCTGCAGGGGAATCTCTGCTCCGGCGCCTGGAGCATCTCCTCTCCTCCTCCTGCACTGACCTGGGGGCTGCAGGGCTGGGGCTCTCACATCTTCTCACTCCTCTCTCCAGTTGCAGTTTCTGTTGCACAGCAACTTTTTCCCCTTCTTAAATCTCTTCTCCCAGAGGCACCACCACCATCACTGATGGGCTTGGCCTTGGCCAGCGGTGGGTCCGTCTTGGAGCCGGCTGGCATTGGCTCTGTCGGACATGGGGGAATCTTCTAGCAGCTTCTCACAGAAGCCACCCCTGTAACCCCCCCGCTACCAAAACCTTGCCGCACAAACCTAATACAGCCTTCCCCAAACAGAATTCCTCCTGTGAGCTTCCGTAACTTCCTAAACATCCTGCAGGACAACACTCTTAAATCGACCAGCTCCAATAGCATAGCGCTCAGCAAACTTGCCTTCAGAGTTTTGTTTGATAAGCCAGAACTCTTTGTAAATGGTCAGACGTTTCAAATTTAAAAGCACCATGTGAATACAAAATACTTATTATTGTCCTATAAAAAGTAATTTGCAGTCTATAGCTAACACTTTTATTTTCCAGTTACTAATGTCATTGGCCTGAAAATGCCGAAGAGCTGATGGTGTACTTACTGAGCTGTCACAACAAAGCCTGTGTAACAAAGAGTACACTGTAAGTCCAGGGCACCCATCCTGACCTTGAGCTAAAATTCAGTCCTGTGAGTTTGACTTGTGTATTCCAGCCATGTTGACACAGTTACTGGCAGTAAGTCCTCTCCATGTTGCTAGGAATGTCTGAAATACAACATCGTGTGTTACCCAGCCCTTGCTTTTCCAATAATTTCGTGTGGGTTTACCTATTGCTTTGATAAGCAAACACAACACTACTACCCAGTGGCAGTCTGCAGCTTCAGCATCCTGAAGGCATGGACCACTGTTAAATTTTCCAGTCTCTGGCATGAAACTCAGCTCTTATAACTTGTAGCTACTTATGTCCCTTTTCTGGTTTGTTGAAGAGAAGCATTTTGGTAGATGACATATTCACTGACTTTTTTTTTTTTCCTGACAAATTTGATCACTGCAGTGTAAATCAATCCTTGCTCATCTCCTTTTTTTCTTCCTCTCATAAATGAGGTTACATGAATTTTATGAAAGAAGTGGGGCAAAGGTGGCATGTGAAAATTTCATTTGGGACAGGACTGAGATAAGCGTATCTGAGTACAAAGAGAAGCTAAGGATCCTGTGTGTGCATTAAGCAGTAAAGATTTTTAAGAACTCTTGTGAGTATTGTGTTAAGAAAAGGTATTGTTGTTATACATTCAACTTGTTGAAACTCATCAAATGCTCCATTTAAAACGTGTTTTGATTTAATATTATCAGGGAGCCATACTCTGTTCCTGGTTAATTCATTTTTATTACCACAGTATTTTGCTTTCCTATTTTTGTACAGTCTATAATTGCTTTCTCCTTTTGTTTCTTCATTAGCCTTCTGGCTTGAATGTCTTTAGCAGTGCCACCTCTCACCAGTATAGTGCTTAGCCTTTTTGCTGAGACTTCCGTCAAGGTGTAAAATAAAAGGGCTTTAATTCTCTCGTAAGGAATTTCCCCAGAGCAGCAGAGCATAGGCTTCAGCATTTCTGAGCTGAAACACACAGGCTTTTGTCAATTAAAACCTGATCTGATTTATGCTAGGGTCATGCCAGCTACAGAACAGCTCATATTTGAGGAGATGCAAAGGAAGCGCACAGCTATTCTTGCCTTTTTCTTCCTCATACTGGAAATAGAGCATAATATGAAGCCAGCATCCAATTAGTACTTTTTTTTTTTCCCCAGAAACATCTGTCTTACCAGGAATTGGCTGGAGATCAAAAATAAATGTTTTATTCGCAAACACAGAGTTCCAAAAATAAAACATAGACAAATTAAACCCTTTGTAAATAAACTTTATATAAACCCAGCAATATTAAAAACCTAAAAATGAAGAGTGTTGTGTGAGAGAAATTGATTTATAGGGAGTTTTTCAGATTGCCACAAATTAAATGGAAAATGTGAAACAGGAGATTTAGTTCTGACATGATTCTGAAAAATGCCAGGCTCCGTTGGTGGCTGCAAGGGCAGGATGCAGATGTGCCTAAGCAGAGACACGTGCTGCTTTTTAGGAAGCCGTAGGGGATCTGGAACATCTGGGTGAAAGTGGAAGATTCGTCAGAGGCTGTTTGAGAGACCCTCATGCTTTTCCAGCAGTTCAGAAGCGAGGTGAGATAACCCACAGCATTTAAAATAGCAACAGAGCCCGGCATTTGGGCAATTGAATCCTATATTAAGGGTACAAGCTTTGAGAAGTTGATATCCACTCATGAGAAAATTAAAGACAACCGTATATTTATATTTGCCTGCGCAGTTTCACTTACTGAACATGTTAAGCACAAACCTGTGAAAGTTTGTACATAATCTGAATTTGCATTTATTATCACAACGAGAAGCGTACTTTCATACATCTGTGTCAGTGTTTCTGCCTTTCAAGCAGGCAACCTGTAAAGTTTTATGCTGTTATTTTGATTGTCTTTTTATTTTTCGTGGGGTTTTTGCCCACATAGCCAGGGGCTCTGACAGATGAGTTACAGTGACACTTGCTACACTGATTTAACCCGCTCGGGTGTCCCCCGTTGCTAGAGGTCATATTTTCCCATAGTGGAGCTGGCAGAAGCGAGCGTATCGGCAGCTCGGTCGCTGCGCCTCCTCGTCCAAGGGATTACAATCTATAATAGAAGACGGTTGTGCATTTATACATTCGACTGTAGCAGCAGTGGTGGAGGTGTGGGCACACGCTCACGTCTGTCAGCTCTGCTGTAACTTCTGCCCTGGGGAAAGGCAGATGTCTGTGGTGTGATAAAGTATTAAATTGGGCTTAAGTGCATTTTCAGTTCAGCTATACTACTGTTCACTTCAGTGTGCCTGGGTCAAGGCCTGAAAAAGAGGTTTCTTGCATAATTATTTTTTTTCACCTACCTGCTGTATCCATTTTCCACAGGTGTTGTCCACTCTCTTGACATCTAAAAAGAGAAAAGTTTTGCTTGAAAGGAATTTGGGGGATGGGGGTTGTGCTTGGTTTTCCCTTATCACTCATCTACAGAAGCGTGGCCTTTGAGCTAGGAAGGTGTAGATGTTCATATACACGTTAACTTGCCATTCTTGACTTCCCTCCTAGTAGATAATTGGAGCTTCCTAATATTTGGAGTTTTTGGAGGCGACAGCAATCCGGCTGGTGCTGGCGAGATCTCTGGCAGCTGTATTTCGCCCCTTCGTTAGGCTTCCAAATCCTTACTTAGGTCCCCTACTTCGTTTGCAGAACTGCAGAGCATACCCTTTCTGCTGCCTCCTCAGAAGGGCCAGGTGATCAAATCTTTGAATGTGTCTCATTTGTGTGGCTAAATCTCTTTTCAGTGGATTTAAATACTTGCACAGTTTAATGCATTTCAACAAGCAGTTCTGCTTTTCACTGCAGCTCCTGGGTTTGGACTGGCAGTGCTGAATTAAAGTTCATGGCTCCTCATCTATTCAGTTTGTACCATTTCCATCACTTAAGCGTTTGTCATTTAGCAGCTGCTCTAACATTTAAAGTGTTATCTCAGGAGTGGTGACATTATAGGATTTTTTTCCCCAGTGATTTGTCTATCATGTAAGTCATTCTTTGGAATGAAAAAACCAGTAAGAATATTAAAATTATCAGATTTTCAGAGCAAAGCCAGACTTCAGCTCTTTCCCACATTAGCTTTCTCAAATTTTGCTTCCTTTTTTTTTTTGTATAAAACACATTTTATAGCTCTTTATAATTAAAAGGGGGGGGGAACAACACGACAAGCTGCAATTGAGTGCTTGTTGTCTAAATGACTTCACAAGCAGTTAATAATTTCATACTCTCAGGTCTGTTTTGATGTACCGCTGATTAGTAGTTACATTTTTGCCCTCGGATTTTGAGTTTAAAATGTGAAAGTTCAGCTGAATCTAAAAGATTGTGTACTAGCAGAAAATAAGATTAATGATGATCTATAGGCTGATAAAAGGATTAATTTTTATATAAGGCTGCACTTAGGATATAATAAATTACTATGGATAAATGAATAAGAATCTGAAAGTGTGCTCTGTGGCTGGACATAAAATAGTAATAACTGTTTTATTTTTCTGCATTGCTTGTTGGCTGGCTTTTCACACAGTTGATTTTCCAGGTCAAAATATTACAGAAGTAAACATGTCCTCAGCATGTAAATTCCCAGAACGACTTTACCACAGTGCTTAATTCGAAACTGCCTTGTGAACGAAAGCAGCCATTTCCCTCCGTAGGAGTACCACCCCAGCTCCTCATCCTCAACCCCATGATTACAGGCTGTGCAGCTTTTACTTCTCCTCTTCTTGTTTCACAGTCACACATTGTTTTAGCAACCTGTGGAGTTAGTGATATATGGTGGCAGACAAACCCAACTGACACTTGTTTGCAGATTTCTCCCATTGCTAAGTTCGGGAAAAAGCACACTCACAACATTATAGCTGGAAATGGGTGAATCTAAGAATCAGGAATCTGAGGATCAAATTCTTTCCGGGTCACAAAGTAGCCAAGGAACTCTAGTGTTGCCTGTGAAAATTGAAATCTGAGATTTGCTTCCACTTTTGTTGTTTAAAAATTTGTTGTTGAGGATCTCCTTTTACAGTAAGAATATAGTTTTCCTTGTCTTTCTAGAAGCCTACAGGAAGGAAAACCTACGCTGCAGAATAGAAATGAAGGTAATTTATGTGGGAGAACAGATTTGCCATCATTACAAAGAAGTAGTCTTTAAAATTGATGCGTTGACAGCCTTTTCATGCCTTTTTGACTATTGGATTATCTTCTAACATTCTTACTCTCAGATAATAAATACTTGGATAGCCCTGATTTCCAGCAATTTAAAAAAAATGCATTTTAAGTTAATAATAACTATTTCAGCTATTTAAAAGATTTTTGTCAGGAATTACAGGGCCTACATGAAAAACTTTAAGCTTCTCAGTAAGAGTATGTGAAGCTAATTGCAAAGAATTGAGTTATTACAGCAAAATAAATCACCCCTTATCTGGCTGACTTAATCTGCCTTCTTTTGCACTTGCATTTGCATTTGTAATGAATAAAGCCACATGCACAGATCGTTAGCATTGCCCAGCTGAGCGGGAACTCACTAAGCTGCAGCAACTCACTTGTTTCCAATCAGCTGATCATAGCCCTCAAAATGGAATTTTGAACAACCCCCTTTCCCCACTTCTGAAGCACTGAGAGATCAGGTAAGCAAAATCGCAGCTTGCGGGAAGCTACGTTTCTTTCCATGGTCTTCTCAAATTGCACCTAGTACATTCTTAATTTTGAAGGTAAAGCTGAATTTCCTCTCTTTATAATTAAATGTATAAATATAGATTTCAAAGCTGATGTTTACACACTGATTTTAAATGACGATTTAAATGCTGAGAAGATTAATTTCGATTCATGTTCAAGTAATACATCATTTACCTTTAGCTGTATTTATATTTCACGATCTGCTTGTCCCATTGCTGCTCGGATGTGGAGGTTGTGTCTTTCCTACTGCAGATGGGGCCTTCACGACGTGGCAATATAGCATCTGCTTAACTGAAATCACTTTTGAGTCAGTTTTGGTAAATTCCTGCAGTCATTTATAGTTGGACAATCCCTGCAGCCTTACGGCCTTGATTATTTACGGTCCTGTGCGTTCTGTTTTCATCAGCTCAGTAATACCACAGACTTCCTTCGCGCAGGCTTTGCAGCTGTCTAAATGACAACACTCAGGGCAAAAATAACTGAATCCTTAGTCCTTTGACAGGGACCTCTGGGTTTGTCAGCTTTAACAGGTTCCAGTGGTGATGCCCCAGCTTCCCACCGCCCCGTCTGGAGGTTCCCACAGGAGGCACGTTTATGCTGTGCCAGCTCGTAATGCCGCATACGAAACCACGGAGAAGGGGGGATTTGCAGTAAGATTCCTGACTATGAACTGGAGCAAATAAGCCCTGAACACCTGTATCCTAAACAGCAGCTTACCTGCGAACCAGTAATTTTCAGTAGAAGGATGGGACGTGCTCTTAGTAACGATAGTGCATAAACAACTAATGAGCTTCCTTTCCTAGATCCACCCCCTCCCCCTGTCCAGGGTTCTTTTAAGCCAATATAATGATCTTGAGGGCCTGGACTATTATTTATCAATGTTTAGGACTGGCAATTAAGTATCTTTGACTCCTAATCAGTGGCAAGTCCCTAACAATTACATGACTGACAAAACTGCTTAAGTGCGACACTTTGAATCAGTGGGGTGTACACAAATCCAGAAAAGCACATAATCACATGAATCTGATAAAAGTCATGAAAGTAAAATTTGTTGCCTAAACCCCCCTAAAGTCGGGGGAGACCTGTTTGCTGTGTTCTTGTGTGTAGCTGAATGTGTGATCCTTCAGAGCACATTGCACAGCTCGTCCATTTTGGGAGATGTTTCATAGACCATGTGTCGAGTAAAAGGGAAGGACGAAGGAGAGGAAGAATTTTCTGTTTGGGCCATGCGTTTTTAGAGGCATTGCTTGTTTCCTAACTGTTAACAATGCATTCGATATCTTCAGTGCCCTGAGAGTGAAAGGAACAGGGTCATTTACAGGAGGCTTATATCGTTGTGGGCGAAATGTAAAAGGAATAGTTCATCAAAAGAAAATCTGTGGTTAACTTAGTAAGAGAAGCCTAGATTTCCAAGGAAATCCATATTCAGAAAGGAACTGGGTGACTAGAGAGAATATTTAATTTCCCTTGGGGACGTGAAACACTTCCCTGAAGTGAACTGAGGGTCCAGTAAAAACAAACATGCCGTCTCCAGTTTCAGCGTATTCAGGACAGTGAATTCTCAGCCGTTATTGGGCGTGCTGGGTGAGTGCCAGAAGAGACGTCTGTAACCAAAATTCAAATCCATTTCACTGAAACATGTTACATTTTAAGTATATTTCGTTCTTAGTTTGAAAACTGACAGTAAATTCCACTGGTCAGTTCTTTGACTGTTTTTGAGATGTTTTCCAACATTAAGAACATACAAGCACTGAAAACAGGGGTTTTTCGCCGGTTTTAGAGTTCGAGTTCCCCTAGGGACTCTAGCTTGGGACCCACGCCTGCCTGAGCAGTCTGGGAAGGACGGACGGATGGCGTGGTCGCAGTCCCCTGGTCTTGCCTTGCATCTTGCGAAGGGGTTTAACACTGTCCCATGGCAGACCCGCTGCCTCGCGCAGGGGAGACCACCCTCCGCAGCCCTCCGGTTCGAGCATCAGCGCTGTCCTCCTGCCTGAAAGCGTTAGTGATGAGCCGGCGTCCCGCCATGCCAAGGCCTGCAGAGAGGCGGTCCAAAGCGGCTTCTCCCGCAGGGACCTCCCAGTTGGAAAGGCCGGGCGGCTGGAAGCGCGGGCGCCGCGTTAGCAGGGGCTCTGTGCCCGGCTGTAGGAGGGGGCTCCTCTGGGGGGGCACCGGGACCGCACCGGGGACGCTTGAAGGATCGGTACTAATTGAACTGTCAGCAGGCAGAGGCGCTGCTGGGGATTTACCGTGGGTTTACTACTTATCATTTCTCTACAAGCAGTGTGCAAAAATAGACGTAAGTTCTTGATGTATTCAGTTATTAAAAAAAAAAAGAAAGAAAGAAAAACAATTTACAAATCTTGACAAGTTTGTCCTGTTTTGTATCATGTGGCAATTTCATTTGCTAGGTGCATTTGAGTACGGTGGGTAACTGTAATGCAGGTCCATAAATGGATTAGGTTTGGAAGAATCCAAATTAATTACTATGCCCCTTTCTATAATTTTTAAAATCTCTGTCAGAATAAAGAAGCTTTTTCTTCCTTAGACATTTCTAGTTTCGTTTTGAATACGAGTTAATTCCAAATATCATGCTTTAAAATGAACTCTCACACTATTAGGAGTTCTCATGCATATGAAATAAATGTTTATCCCTCTAAGTGGGTCTCAGGTGCTGATGTGAACATGAGCACTCAAGAAGCAGTACCTAAGAATAAAAACTGCCCTTCCTTGACGCAGCCAGGCCGTTCTGCCTGCTGAGGTGGAGCTGAAGGTGCTTCTGCTAACCCTGTCCCTTTGAGGTACTCAGTTAAGCTTCTCATGATTAAGTGATTTAGTTTTTTGTAACAATTTCCTTCACAAAAGTTTGACTAGTTGGACATAAAATGTGGCTTTTGAGCACGGAGTTACACCAATGGCTGGTAGAGAAAAAGTAAGAAGAGAGCGGTGGCTTGCTTCAGTCCAGAATTTGATGGGATTATGAAGAGATGATGAAAGTAGGAACTTCCCTTGTCTAAATAAAATGAATGATGGTGAATATAGGAAAGATGTGAGTGCCGAACTGTGCCATTCTGAAGACCTGCCCAACAGGCCCTGAACTCCTCCAGGTAAGATGGTTCCAAATTGAGTCCTTAATTCCTTTTAAATTGCCCTTTACATCAGTGGAAGTTTTTCCAATTCTTTTGTTTAAAATACACACAATTGAAACAAAAGGTTGCGCTCGGTCAGTATTTGCAGCCAAAAAAAGAAATGCGTTCACTTCAGAAGAAACCTGTTCCTTTTGCGTAGGGTAAGATGATTTTCCTCCATGAGCCATCCCAATATTTTTAAAACCCCGTTATGAACACAACCTACTTACCCTTACTTGACAGCACTACAGGATTGCCCCTGCGCTCAGCAAAGTCCTGCTTCCGCTGGAATCAGTAGAGCTACTCCCACTGGTGTCAGCTGAAGCTAAAATACCGCCTATAAACTAGAATATAGAGGTGCCCTTGCATCATTAAAATACAATGGGGATTTTAGAAATATTTGGGGGTTTTGTTTTTTAAATATAGCTGTGAAATTTACGATGTAGAAGATGTTTTGCTTAATGACTTGGATTTAATGGGGTTTGGGTGTTCTTTCAGGTCATGTTTTTGAAATAGTATTGTAATAGAAAAATTATAATAAAGTAAGGTATATCTAATGGTATTTTGTTGAAGAACCTGGCTTTTTAAACTGCGGAAATAAATAGAAATACGTCAGGGACTTTCTTCTCTTTTGTTTGTTTAGTTTGAAAATGCTTTTCTAAATGGAGAAGACTTTACATTTCTGTAATGAAAATAAATGAACCATTTATTTTTTCAAGTTCAGTTAGCGATTTTCCTGAATGTGTTTTTCAACCCCTGCAAGATAAATGTTATCTATCTTTTGGTTCTTGGAGAGGGAGAGGGTATATTAGTCCTTCAGGAAACTTACATTTTGATGTGTAAACAAGGCCCTCTATAAATGGGAACTGTTTTTCTCTCGAGTTTTATAACACTGTTACATTCATTTTGGCCTTTGTTTTGATTGCCTGTGAGAGCTATCCTTTCCTTTAACTACATATTGCTGTGACAAACTCAAAGCTTGAGAGACTCACGTTCTTTTATCTTACAGCCCTGTCTTGTCCCAGGTGACATACTACACCATTCAATTTATGAATCAGCGACATTCTTTTCTATTAGTGTCTTAATATCTGAAAAATTAAACTTATATTTTGGGCCAAACTGAAGTTTAGCACAGTGGAACAAAAAGCAAAAATTTATAAGTATTTTTTAATCAATGGACTGTTTGGTGATTCCAAAAATATTCGAGAACTAATACAGTATATGAAAAGCAAACGATAAAAGATAACTGTTGGGCTGAAAATATTTTAATGGACTGTTAAAGTTGATTTAGTTGCCTTGTGAAGGTAGCCTCTCACACTAACAGATGAGAGAGAAAAACGGAGATAAGAACAAAAGAAGTGCATTCAACATAGACATACTATAGACATCAAAGAAATAAGAGTGTTAGGAGAAATTCCTCCATAAAATAAACATGTAATATAAATGGGAATAGAACTCTCTATCTCAATTCTGTTTTTTATAAAAAATTGTAGTTCAAATGGAGATAAGATTTTAGCCTAGTTTCCTAAAGAAGTATCAGACTATCATGCTGTTTGGTTAATTAAAATAAAAATTAAACTAGGAGTAAAAGTCTCAGAGATTCTCAAAATTTTCAGGAATTTGACTAAAGGGGCTATGCAAAGGCAAAAAAAAAATTAGTCTGTTCCACATCCTCCATGAGAAAAAAGTAGAATTTTATTCTACATTGTTTAGCAAGGGTCTCCTCCAGTTTGAAATGGGATGGTTTGGAAATAAAATTTTAGTTGTCCTTTTCTAAAATAATACAACCAAATAATTCTAAATAAATCTTGGTACAAAACATGACATTAATATTCTTTTTTCATTATACACAAATATTAGAAAATATTATTTAAAGACAGAAGCAAGGTAGCTGGTTAATAGCATAATCAATGTTTATGCTCTGTCAATCCAAATTGTGTTTTTAATTTATGATGCCTTTTCTCATATTACCACCAGTATGCTTTGTGATAAATGTTATTTTAAATTATCATTTTCATAG
Organism: Haliaeetus leucocephalus; assembly: GCF_000737465.1. Taxonomy (NCBI): domain Eukaryota; kingdom Metazoa; phylum Chordata; class Aves; order Accipitriformes; family Accipitridae; genus Haliaeetus; species Haliaeetus leucocephalus. The sequence goes on along the minus strand of NW_010972764.1, from coordinate 1,079,669 downwards.
ACATGTATTTTGTGATGTACATATTTATTTGTGTATTTGGTGTAAATTTGTCAACTCACTGTTGAACTGCCCCTGAAATTTAGTCTTTAAAGGTCTTATTGCATCTTTGCCAGGCACAGCCAGGCACAAATTTAACAATCTCAGCTGACTAAATCCACTCTAAACTAAAAGCCACAACATGGTGAATTTAGGTCACAAGTTTTAGGACAACTTGCAAAGAGAACTTTGAGAACGTGGTTAAGTTTGAACTATTGCAATGATATTTTTGGAGTCTGCAAATGGTCTCAGATAATTGTTGTTCTGAGTCCAAGAGTGTACCCTGAGAGCTCGGGTGCTTAATTGAAACCCATCAGAGGAAGTTTTCCCCTGTGGGTGCCCGGGGAGCCCGACCCCGTCTCTGCGGTCGGCCGGGGACACGGGGGAGACGGAGCTTGGCAGCCGCCCCCTCGGGTCCTCTCAACGGCCCTCTTGAAGCAGAACGCTCCACTGCTCTCCTCGTTCTCTCTTACCACTCCTGCGCTGAGGTGAGACCTCCGTGTTCCACCGGAGACTTTTATTCCGCTATTAGTCACTTTATTATTGCATCCACTACTCTGGCTGGTCAAACTGCTTTGGAGCGGGCCATATTCCTGAAATCCCGCTTGAGTAAATTGTTCAAGCGTTGGACAAGGTGAGAAGAGGAGGGTAATCCAAGCAGAGATAGCAGTTTCCGTATTCCCAGTCCCTGACAAATCCTTCCAGTCAGACTACGTCTTCGTGCTAGCAGCGCCAAAGACACCCGTGTGCCATCTGAATCGTGCCTTTTCTCTCCCCTCCTTTACTTTCGTCCAAATCTGAGACCGTTCAGAGCAAGGTCATGGTTCTGCGTATACTGGAGTTTTGTAGCATCCGATCACATCAATGCTTCCATCAAGCACGCTGCCATTTTCGATTCCTCTGTGGCAGACGCGGTATTTGGTAGGGCAGCGCGGCGCTCGCTCTTTGAGAGAAGCCAGCGGGCTCTGCCGGGTCGTTATTAGCGCCAGGACTTCATGGAGTCGGCCATTGGTAGGATATTCCTCTGGATTTTCTCAAAGAGAGATTATTTACTGCTGTTAACATTTTCTGGGTAATCTCCATGTACTTTTGTTTCCCCTGCCATTCTGAGCCTTTCATGGGCATTATCCAGTGATTGAATAGACAGGCATGACAGCAGACAAACTGTCTTATAAGCTGTGCACCAAGCAAGAAGAAAGGAAAAACAACAAATGGTCTCTACAGATACTCTTAAGGAACACCTTTCTTTTCTGGTTCATGTAGCAATATATGAGGACACCTTCACAGAGGGTGTATGAAGGGACTATGCATGCTGAAGCGCACTGATTACTGGTATCTGTCTTTCTAGAAACAAGCAAGCTGACGTGTTCATTTCAGACATGTGTTAGCAAAGCAGCATTCAGTACACTAAATTAACTTCTTCCTTTGTTGCCTATTTTTATTTGACAAAGGGTTCATTGCATATCTCACACATTCTGCTATATACGACCCTCGCCTGTCTAGGCCATATCCAGTAAAGAAAGACCTCGCCTTTCTAGCAGCTTTTATTTTTGATTGAAAAATATCAATACAAAAATCAACAGCAAATGAGGAACGAAACTTTTAGGCCATTGTGACTGTTTTGAAACAAACTTCGTAGTAGCTACTATACTGATTGAATTATTCCTGCTTATATGCTACTAGAAAAGAGCTTGTGTTTCAAGATGTTTGAAAGTGATACAGCACTTCTCCCAGACTGTCACTGAATTTTTCCAAGACATTTGCCTTTGCAACAGAAAGTACTTTGATTTGAAAAACTGAAATATATGGCAAATGTTAAATGGATTAAAAGCTGGCTCACTGACAAATTGAAAAATGTGGTGTTAATGGACAGATATAAATGACTGGGATGTGTCTAGCAGGGTCTGACTGCAATCAGTTCTTGAGTGAATAGCACTTAACATTTTTATCAACCGTCTAGACAATGATATAAGACATCTTCAGTAAAGCTTGACCATGACAGACATTGTTGAGGTAGTAAATAATGTGCTAGATAACTGCAGAAGCTAATAAAACAGATTTTAATATTGCCAAACACCAGCCTCTTGTGCGGGATAGGAAAGTGTATGTAGTTGTAAAGCTGTGATTTAGAGAAGGACAGGTTATCAAAGATAATTGGGTCTACTTAAGCTCTTTGTGCAATGTTGTGGAAGGAAAAAGCACTAATGCAATAATGTATGTATTAAAGTCAGACTGTCGAGTGGAATGGGGTCACGATTGCCTCTGCATGCTGTATTGATAAGACTGCTTCTAGAATGCCAAGTTGAATTTTGGTGTCCCGTCTTAGGGAAAATAAGGAAACAGGACAAAAGGAAGATATAGGGATGCACAGGACCTGGAGATCAGGTTTTAAATCCTATGTAGCTTTAAGAAGTTCGGCTTGGTTTGTCATTATGTATGGATATTTGGGCATGAAAAATTTGTTTGTAGGTATGGGACAAGGAGCAGTTTCGGTATCATTGATAAAGACGCCACAAAATTCAGTGACTGGAAAATTAAATTAAGGGGAAAAATGCAGCCTTGAATTAACTTGCACTTTGTTAGCTTTGAGGATTACTAAATAGTGGAACAGCTGATGCGGGGAGGTGATAGACTCATCAGTGCTAGACATCTTAAAAAAAAAAAAAAAGCGCGGGAAAGACAGAGTGCTCTTGCTAAAAGACACGCTGTAATCCAGCAGCTGGAGGGGACTGCGCGTTGGAGGTGAACAGCCCGTTGGGAGAGCAAGCACGGCGGTTCTGGCCATTGCTGGGATCTGTTAATTTTGTGATTTCTTTTTCACTGTTCATGTACTGTGAGGACAACAGTCATACATGTTCTGTCCTCAGTCTAAAACACATATGATTTAAACAGTTGCCTAGAGGAATCATGAAGAAATTACTTCCCCTGCTGTACACAGGACCAGATAGTTTGCTCGTTCTTTGCTGTCTTCTGATCCAGAAACCAGTCGAGGCTGAAACTCCGATCCCAGGAAGGTCGATCCAGTCCTCTGTGCTCTAAAAGGATCCTCTTCCACAGGTGGTCCCCAAATATGACTCGTGGTCACCACTGTAGTGGTCACCAGGTCTTACGGTGGGCAAGGACTCGGCACAGCCTCGAGGAGTGAACAGTAGTCCAGCAGAAGTCTTTGGGCTAAAAGCTCTTTCTGGCCTGAAGTACCACAGAACTATGAAACCTGGCCTCAGAACACGAGAGTCTCGAATGTAGGGCTGGGTTCTCCAGTGTCTGGCTGTGTTAGTTGGGCAGCACTTTCCGGGGAATAATTTTTTTTCTGACTCTAATAGATGGAAAAATTAGAAAAGCTATCAAAGAAGCTTCTTCTAGATCTGAAATAGCAACAGAGCCTTTAAACCAAAATATAGGTTGAGAGCAATTGCTCTCAGTCTAATTGGATGTGTTAATAAGTTGGACCATCTGAGAGAAGAGGTAGTGGACTGAGGAAAGTGTGAGATAAAAAGGTTGTTACCACCATGGGAAAGAGAGGAGCAGGTAATCTGTTGCTTGTTGGAACTTGGTGGTATCAGCTGGGGTAGGGGTTATAGAGGAAGGAGGTTGTACTGTGTGTACTGTGTGATGAAATCATTATTTCTATTGTGTCCATGTTAAAAACATTTTAAAATTTAAAATTATTAACATTTTAAATTTTTTTTAACATGGACACAATAGAAATAATGATTTCTTCACACAGTTTTGGGACTTACAAACTTCAGTAGGCTCCTTTTCAGAAGGTACCCTCCCGGAGTATGTCTCTAAGGGGTCAGAGGTTGAGAGATCTTTTAAAAATCGTCCCACTGATGCCTATTTCTTTCTGCCTTTAATAATTTGTTAGTGTCAATTCATTCTGATATTTAATGGTTGTTTAATTTCATCCATATAGTTTACAAGGCACTTGCATCAGATGAAGCGTATTGTGCTCAGGGAAATGAATTGGCAGGACCTGCAAATCTTGATGATGCTTGTCAGAAGACGTATTTTGTGGAGCTTGAGAATATTGGCAATTCTGCATTTGTTTCTTAGGTGTGGTCTGTTTCCTTTGGTGCATATCAGTCCACAGGGAATTTGCTTCTGATGATAGGTTTAGCAATGCTGGAGCTACGGGTAACATGCACCTCAGGGAGCCAGATTCCATAATAGAAAACATTTTTTGTCCATTGTCCCCGTGTAATACATAAGCAATATACAAAAGGGACAGTGGTTTGCTTATTCATATGCCACTAGATTTTACCAAGGAATTATTTGCTGGTTTGTGTCTTGTACTTGCAGTTTATCAGAATTCCTCTTAATTAAAAGCTTTAACGTATTTAGCTACACCTTATTTGGGGCTAGTCATTTATAAAGATGTGCTTTATCATGGTACTTACAGTGTTCAGCTTACCCTTTTTATGGATGTAATAGACCTAATTTGTACGGGTATATTGTTGCTTTTAGCAGTGTGATACTGTGCCTGCCTAGAAGCAGAAAAAAACACTTTTGGTTTGAGATTAGAATTAAAAGTTTATTGATGATCACTGCTATTGGAAATGCTGGAGAAAATATCAAAGGCTTTTTTTATTAGTTGGCTTTTTGTCTGTTTTGAGGGTTTGGGGGGGGGGTTTAAGTCATATTTAATGATTATATTCACTGTGACATTTTCTTCCAGGAATATCAGCCTTGTAACACCAACACGTGTCCAGAGTTAAAAAAGACAACCCCTTGGACACCTTGGACCCCAGTCAATATTTCAGACAACGGTGGCCACTATGAACAACGTTTCCGATACACCTGCAAAGCGCGGCTGCCTGACCCAAATTTGCTAGAGGTGGGAAGGCAAAGGATTGAAATGCGTTACTGTTCCAGCGACGGCACCAGTGGGTGCTCGACAGATGGTAAGCAAAGCTCGAGTGGCTGCACGACGCCTCCTGCGAGCCAGGTGTCTGCAGTTCCCTTTCCGCACAGAGTGGAAGTTTTTGCTCGCTGGTGTTTTGCGTAACAGGACTGGTAATGAAAAGGAGGACATAGCGATCACAACGGGGAATCTAGCTTGTATTTCTTCTGGATGTGGCTTCATCATTCAGACTAATCAAGTGTCTCTTACCACTGATTCTGAGATTTGCCAGGTTATTTTAATATTCTTTACAATAACCTGTGAGCCATGACGTGGCAGCCCAGTTCTTGGAGGATTCCGTCACCTCCTTGTATTCTCTCAGGATTTTACTGGGGGAGAGTTTGTGCAACATTAATGTATTTGATAAAGATTTAGCTAGAATATGTAGTATTGATGCCGAGAAGAACTTTTTGCTCAGTAATTCTAAAGTAGGAGCTCTAAGATTCATGCAGGTATTTAACTAAATAAGGAGTTTATGCACTGGATAATTTCTATTATAGAAGTTTATGTTATGCTATTGCTAGAAATTTAAAGTTCTGTTTATTTCTGAGATGGAAAACTGAACTCCTTCAAAATCTTTTCAACTTTAGATCACTTTAAATTGGAATTATTTTATTCCAGAACTTTGTTCTTTCCCTATCAGTAATATACAGTTTTGAATAAATGTTATGTGTACGTATATGAAAAATAAAACCTAGGAGAACTTCTGACAGTCACTCTAATTTTATTAATACATTTCATTAATTATCCAGTTTTAATGATATATCAGTGTTTCTTTTTAAGTATTATATTTTAGTTATATAATCTAAGGAAATACTGGTTTTTAATTTTTGTGTTTAAATATTTATAAACCTGCTTTCCACTTAAATAGCCTTTTGTATCTTCACAATACCCAGGTGAGCTGAAAAAATGTATAACTGAAGGCATTTGGCTTATCTAAGGCCAGAAAGAGAGAATGAGTCCTTGGGTTTTCTAATTCTCAGTATTTTTTTCAGACAGACCAACTATTGCGAAAATCAGTGTTAAGCAGTTCCTGCCTGTATTGGGTTTGCGTGGCAAGGTCTGGGGAGCTGGGGGGGTGCTGCAGGGGTGGCTTCTGTGAGAAGATGCTGGAGGCTTCCCCCATGTCCTTCATCCTGTGCAAAACCTTTATTGATTCACTAGACATCTGTGCCCCTTTGGAGGAGGCAGGACGTTCGTAATATTTAAAGAAATACATAGTAGTGAACTGCGTGAAATAATAAAACGAAGCCCGTGGTGCTCCAGATTGGAGTTTCACACTCTCTGTCATTCCCGTTTCAGGTAATCTACAGTCTCCAATGTTTATTGTTTAGGTCTGGATAGCAAGGCAGATTTTGGCATGGAGCAACTCTTGTAACAAGCGTTTCTGCTATTCTCCTGTTTTCATCCAAATTAAGTTTCAAACTAGCATTTAGCAAAGATTTTGCTCTGCTGGGATTGGTGTATGATCTACCTTTCTTGTCCTAAATAAGACTTTTAGGTGGCGGTGCTGCTTTTTGCTGTCTTCCAGCACTTAGACATTCATGACACCTTTTTAAAATTTCATGACTTTAAATGAAAAAGAGGATATTTTTGCCACCAGATAGTACAGAATTAGGAGAGTTATCACAACAACTAGAAGCAGATCTACAGAAGAATCTAGGTATGTTCTTGTCTGACAGCTGAGATGACAGCACTTAAGAACGGAGTGTAGGGCAGCCAACGCACTACTTGGAGAGCAGGTGGTGGGACAAACCAGTGCAAGAGCCAGTCTGTCCTAGATCACACTGCCGCAAGAAAATTAAGCATGGAGACACCCTTCTCAGCTCTGAAGTCATGATCATAAGTCCTCCTGGAGCTGGATGCATAAGCTGGCTCTTTCTTACAGAATATAGTCAGAAGTAGCAGTGCCTACGTTTTGTTTAATAAGGTGTTCGGGCAGAGCGCAAGAGGCAAGGGTGTGGGTCCAGGCACGTTCTTTGCCTGATTAGCTTGAAGATTTTTCTTTCACTTCTGAACATCAGATTCCTGAGTTTCCTGGTGTTGTAGCTCATTTGTTGCATCTTGCTGAAGCTGCTGCTTTGCTTCATTTGGAAATAATTAATCATTGGACCCATGTATGGGAGTGACCCTGTTGCATAGTAATTGAAATGTTCATCTGGGAGAAGGATTTTTGCTGACTAAGCCCAAAACTACTGAACATTTAAATACTTTATATTGAGTAGTCAACAGGGCAGAAACTATTATACATCTGTCCATTCTTCCTAGCGAGTGCCCTCAGAGCTTTGGCATTAATTCATGCTCATTCTTTGACTCTTTTTGGCCAGTGAGTTTTTAATTATCGTGTAATGCAAGATCAAACCCAATCAGTCTTCCAAGTGGCTACATTTATCAATATGGTTCTGGTGAAAAGAGTTACTGTTACATCTCCTTTACCCACATTTTATTTTGAGCCTGTTTGCTTAGGCATTTTCTGGTTATGGATGTCAGAACAGGGTGGAGTGGAACGTTTCGGTGGGGAGGGCTCTGCCTTGATTTGCTGATGTGATGCAACTTATTGACTGCCTCTAAACTGCAGATTCAGGAGCATTTCCCTGCTCCCAGGTTTGGGTTTGGGTCCACACACCACCCCTCTACTGGTCCTTGATTTCATGGGAAGAAAATAAGTGAATGAGAGTCATGTAGTGTAGCTGTAGCTTTTCAAACAGAAGACTCTCATGGGAATGGAAAACGGTGAATTTTGGCAGACACCTTCACAATTTCTGGCTAGATAGCAAGGAAACATCAGAACTTACTTCCACCTGACCAGAGCCTGGATACTGTGAAACATTCTTTTCATTATCTCCATGTTGAACTGTAGCAATTTGCTGGCTTTTATAGGAAGATTAATACTGGTACAGCATGCTTGGCGTACCTCATTACCAAAGATGTGTTCTGCAAAGATCAGTTCTCTGTTCTTTGCAGAAGAGACCCATTTGTTAGAAATTTTCTCATCGCCTATAATCTCCCACTGTGCAGCTATAGTCATGCCATGTTAAACAGAATCATGTTTCACTGTCAGACGCTAGCAAAGCAAACTTTCTTTGCAGTCTGAGCTTAGAGGTAGAACTTCTTGCCAGAAACCCACTAGGCTCCTCCTGAGTGTGGTAAGATTTCTATCTCAGTCAACCAAGCAGTAGCATTTGCACGCTGTATTCGTGCTTTCCTGATTTGAAGTTTGATTAAGAGGAAAGAAAAGTACATTTTGTTCTCTGCCTCTAGGTTTTCATATAGTGCTCGGACAGGAAAGAGACAGCTATTTCAAATACACACTTAGAGAGATTGTGTACATTGTTGCACATCTTAATGCAAATGTCTGTACAGTCCAGCATTAAAAGTCTAGAAATTACCATAGGCTTTAATGTGTGCTTATGAAACAAAACATATTACATATCTACATTAAACATACTAACTGACTCTCTGTAGGAGTATCTGATATATAAGCACTATGAATTGTTCTGAAAACGTGTTTAATCCAGGGATAAAAATTTCACAAGATATGAAGTTATCTGATTTTTCCAGTTTGCATTTCTCTCACCTAACTCTAGACTCCATTGTAGTCTGCAAAGACAGCGCGCACCCCTGGGGAACGAGGCATCCCTCTAAAGATAAGCATCTGATAGAATGGGCACGAATCACCCTCTGGAGGTACTGCTCTTTTTCCATGGGGTATACAAAGGAAACAGCAATGATGAGCTTAGGCAAGACCCTTGAATTTGACATGGGTAAAGTTAGATGAGGTTAGCTCCCAAAATACCTTCAGAAAACAATTAAACAATGACAACCCTTCCAATTTCAGTCAGACAGTCTGAAAGAGTCTTTTATTTGCCTGAAAATATTTGCCTATAAAATCTGAAGAAAAGTCACAAATTCCTTAAAGCAGAAAAAGGCACCTGGAAACCTGAACTTAGATTCCCAGTTGTCACTCTTTCTCTATGCCAAACTTAAAACAATAGTTATTTTTGAAGGCAGGATGTAGTTTTGTCTGAAATACTGTTTTAGTGGCCACGATATCTTGTGAAGAGATGGATTAATCCTAGTGTTACTCACAGGAAATCTATAGTGCATTCAGAATTTAGTACAGAATAAAACAGGTGCTGATAATTAGTAATGTCCTGTAGTCAAGAGGGGTACATGTTGTGATGTCCCCTCTCATACTGTCTTATTGAAGCTAAACTGTGGTAAGAACAAAATGAATTACGGAAGTTAGAACTGAATTCGATGACAAATTCAAGTTTGATTGACAAATAACAACTCTTCAGTGGAACTTTGGGATTAAATATTTGAACACAAGAAATAAAAATCTTGTGGTAACATAACATCCTCCGTCTGCATATTGTTTCGTCTTTTTAAAATATGTTATCTTTGCATTGCATTAATGTTTGTCATTGCATTTTACCATTTAAATTTTACTAAGTTTTGAAGGTTTATAAGGTTTTCATAGGTAAATAGGCCTGACGGTATTAAGTTTTATGCTTCAATGATATTGTCGAATACTTGCAGAATACCTTCAGAAAGTGACAACACCGAAACAGTCTTTGCTTATCCTTGTTATCTCCTGCACTTTAAACAGTGTTTCATGCTGTCATTTAGAAATGATTCAGGATACTTGAATTTTGGCTCCAGATCATCTTTCTCAAAGTCATGAACCTAGACTGCTTGGATAATTGAATTTTCTCTCTTAGGTTTGAACAGGAGGACATAAGGCATAAATCAGTCAAGTAATGTAATTTATCAGGTGTCACTGCTCCTTCTCTCTTATTTAGAGCTGTATTCCTTAGCTACAGGCTAGACTAGAAAATTATTACAAATATATATGCTTTATTAGAGCCTCTCTTTTAAGACAAATTAATTGAACTCGGCTGGCAATGTTGCAGTCTTCAAGAAGAATCAGGCCAATCAAAGTTCCATTACAGGCTTTTGCAAAGGCAGATTTTTAATCCTGTACTAGTCAGGGCAGGGGACTTCCATGTTAACATGTCTCTGAACAGGATTAATTTCTTGTGGAGTTATAAGACTATTCCAATTCAACCCAAAAGTTATAAAAAATACTTAGAAATTATGAAATCTTGGTTTAGTTCAGAATTATGTAACTTAATTAGACATTCTTTTTTTTGTTATACCTGCTTGCTAAGTATAATGGAATCAGTAAGCCAGTCAGCGAAAGTCGGCTGGCATACATCGCTTGTGGCTTTCCTGCGGCTGGACTCTGTATTACTCATCAGGACCCTCTGGGCCCAGTTGTTCAGCCAGTTTTCAATCCATCCCGCTTGCCACTTCTCTAGCCCGTACTTTGTTGACTTGTCTATCAGAAGGTTATGGGAGACAGTGTCAAAACCCTCACTAAAGTTGGGATAAGTAACATCCACTGTTCTCCCCTCATCATCTACCTAGTCACCTCATTGTAGACAGCTGTTCAAGGAATGTATACTATACCGTATTTCCAGACCGTAAACTGATCTTGTTATTTTTAACGTCATTAGTGTCATAATGTTAATTTTTTAATGTGCAGTTTCTGCCTGAAGAGAAAATTCTAAGAGCCCCTCTATGAACACTCTATGAATTGCTGTAAAACTGTGAAAAGACTGCTCCTTGTAATAAATTTTTTAATGCTTTGGAAAGAAGAAAACACAGGGGAACACTCGCTGCAGACCAAACTCCACACTGAAAAGATTCTTTAGAATATTCTTCTGTTTCAGAGCCAAAGTACCTCAGAGCTTTCCCTTAGAAGATTCCTCTTCCCACTCCCCAATTTAAATCACAAGAAATCTAATATCATAATGGCAGATAAGGTCACACATTTTCCTTAGGACCGAAAAAGCTACATCTGTCCTGCAAAAATGTCATCAGAACATCCTAGTATTGGTATGAAGTGTTGCAAACTGTAGTGTTTTATGAAGAACATGACTGGCAATCTGGTCCAATTAATAATTTTTTCATTGTTTGCATTGTTGTTCATTTAATAACTAGAATAAACTTAATGTGAAATTCAGGTATAAGAAAATACTATTATTTTGGACTCATAGCTCACTGTGTGCATGAGCTGGGCATTTCATGACCAAAGTGATACAAAATTGGGAAAAAAGGCTCTTAGTGAGCTGGAAAGTGGACCCATATTCATAATTCCCATACTGTTTCTCTGTACTTGCTCCCTTTTTGGATTTGAATGTATGTCATGTTTCTTGAAATGCTGCTTTTAATATCTGTGTAATAGAATCTGGCTCAGCAGGAGGGAAATAGTTACCCTCTGTAATCACTGAAAGGTTTTACCCATTTTTAGTCATTTTTATATTGCTGTTCTGCTGTTTTCTTATTAATTTCAGCAGTTTCTTATTACAAGTATTTTTGTGTCACTGCAGCATCATTCCAATATTGCCGGTTGTTATCAAGTGTTGAACAAAAATATGCAAAGCCTCATCTACTTTGGGATGATTGCAAATGTGCTTCTCAGGGCAGAACTTAAGCAGTATTCCTAACGCCATAACCGTGGGTAGAAATAGGGCATCATTGTTTCCATACTGGGCACCATGAATGAGGGGCTCCTCCGTACTGGTTGTGCAGAGTACTGGTCCTGCTCAGGCCAGGACTCCTGTTGGGCAGTCTCTTCCCAGTATTACCTGTAGCTGTTCCCAGTATGCGATTCAGTGCGTCTTCTGCTGCTTTAGCTCCATCTGATGCTCCCACAGTGCCTGTGCTCCTGGGTAGGGCATCAAACAATTTCTAAAGGGTAAAAGTTTGCGCTGCAGCCTAAGCTGCACACAACCCCCTGCGTTCCTCCACTGCTGATCCCACTCACCTGTACTTACATGAGCAGTGCTGAAGCTCTGGCATCGGCAGGCAGCCACGTCCTCTGCTCTTTGATGTACCATCCACGGGACCTTCTCTCGTCACAACCACTTAAATAAGCCCTTGTGATAGAAGCAGCAGTTTGTGGCCCATCGATCGTAGAGTTTCCAGCGATGCTGGCACTGGGGAAGGTGAACTGCTTTGGCAACGGGAGGAGATCCCAGTGGTGTTGCTGGAGGTGGTTAGTAGTGATGCTTCGAGGTAGTGCTACGGCTCAAGAGAGAGTTCGATGATGTGCTGAGTACGGTTGAGGGAGTCATCTTCCATGCAGGACCAAGCCTGAAAGTGACAAAGATACTCAGATTAACCGCAGATTATTAGAACTTCACCTGGGGCTACATCCAGGCATATTGGTTGTATGCTGTGAACAAGATGCTGTGTGTTGCCCTTTCACTGAGAAACAGTGGACTTCACTCTGCATCGCTGGTTTATCTCGTGCCTTTTCTCGGTACTAAACTCACTTAGAACAGATGCTTTCCACTTGCCAGGTAATTACTTTAACTAGGGAGTATTCTATCGTGCGTGCCTCCAAAACGCTGACTTCCATAGCTTGTATGTGGTTTAGAACACTTCAACTCAGTGGAAAATAAACTTTTAAAAATGTTTTTAAAGTGGCAAAACATTGCTCTTCAGAAAAGCGCAGTCTCACTAGACTTTATGGAATTACTGCTGTACGCGGTCTAAATTCTAAATCTGACTATGGTTAGGGTAAGCCCAGTGCCTTGCTTTCTAGGACGCCCGAGAGCCTCCGGGCACAGCAAGCCCTAGCGGAGGCAGGCTGGCTGCTCGGGTGAGCAGAGCCCAGCCATGGGACCAGGGAGCTGGCGCAGTGAGCGGGTGCAGGCACCTCAGTCCTCTCCGTTTCCTCTAAAACAGAGGCAATAATACCTACATAATGTATCTGGAGATTTTCTGATAATTCCCGTGCAAGAGAGAGAGAGGTTTTGTCGTCCTTAGGTGGAGTGAATTGACTTTAGTTCAGTCAGCGCAGCCGTAAAGCTTTAACTAAAGAGTTGGATCTGTCTTTGCTGTAGTTCTGTGCAAGTGATTATGAAATTTCTATTATGGAAGAGATCCTTGAGATGAAACTAGGGTTTGGATTGTGAGACTAAAGGACAAGGCCCTCTTGGCCATATTACTATTAGAAGCCTAGGAGTAAATTTGAAGAGGAAAAGGTTGTTTTGGAGTGAGATACTGGTTTAATTCAGTAATGGATTTTTTCAATCCTTGTTTTATTAGGGTTGTCCGGGGATTTCTTGCGTTCTGGACGATACTCTGCTCATACCATCAACGGTGCCTGGTCACCCTGGTCTCCGTGGTCTCAGTGCAGTCGTGACTGCAGCAGAGGAATACGGAATCGCAAACGGGTCTGCAGCAATCCCGAGCCCAAGTACGGGGGACTGCCTTGCCTTGGCCCATCTCTAGAGTACCAGGAATGCAACATTTTGCCTTGTCCAGGTAAGAGTCAAATGAAATGAGAGAAGTATGTGAAAATAAAATAACTCCTCTTCAAGGCTATATCTTGCAATAGTTGGTTTGTTTTGTCCTTTTTTCGGTCGGTGAGTTTGGGGTTTGGTTTGGGTTTTGAATAAACTACAGCTCAAATTTACCTTTATAATATAAGTGGATTTGGGTAAGATTCCCATGTGATGTCAATCGTTTTATCACCAACAGTATTAATAGCTATGTCTTTTTTTCAGTCGTGAGACTTTGACTGTAAAAATATCATTTCAATAAGTAAACTTATAAGAGGGAAAAGTCAAAAGAAATCTGGCAAGACATCAGAAACCAGGCATAGTCTTTATTTAAACTCAAAATACCATTTTCATCACAGTGATTGCTGGCATTAAATCTGTGCTAGCTTTTGTGTGTAGAGCCTCCAGCAAACAAGGTTCAGAAGTGATCACCAAACTAGATGGTAACTCAAGTAGGCCATAAAGATCATTCTTGGAATCTTGAGCTTCTCCTTCATGGAAAGTTGTTTTACGATTCTGTGAAAAAGATTACAAATAGAATATAGGTCTTCAAGAAACTAGTTTGGGTTATAAATCATTGTTGTATCTTAGACATTTGGGGGAAAAAAATATCTTGGTTTGTCACCTCTCGCCCCTCATAAAACAGACATCCAAATTCAAAGGCTTTTGAGCTTTGCAGAGGCTTTGTGGAATAAAGAAAGGGGAAAGATATAGGAGAACACATGAAGAAAAGAAAATGCAATTGGAGTAGGAGGAAAGAATTCAAGGTAAGAAACAATAGAGAGGAGGAAGAAGAATGAATGAGAGACTCAGTTCTTTCCAGTATCAACAAGTAAATTTAGAAATAAGCTTTCATACATCTTCAATTGTATTAATTATGTATAACAGTGCTGCGTATTTTATTGTTGAAGACTTGGAGCTTTTGGCATTTATTCAAGTGCGGATCTGAAGGATTACTATGGCAATATCCATATTACGTATGTATATTACTATAGTAAAACATACATCTGCGTGTGTATTTATCTATGGCTATATGTATCTATATGGTTCCAAGTTAAAACTGTGTATATTAATGCGTTAGGTCAAAGGTTTAGGAGACCGTTGTACTAACATGTGCCAGCCTCCCCAGGGATGCATGCAGTAGGTGAAGCAAGCTAGAATGCAGCAGCACCTCTTCAGGTCCTTCCCCCCCTCCAGGAGACGCTGCCTCGGCTTCTTTGAAGCAGGCGAGCGGTGTGGTACGAGCTAACAGCTCTGCTCACAAGCTTTCAGATATCCGATTGTGTCACCACAGTGTAGTAACTGAAGTACCTTCCTTAAATGGGCCCAGAGGATCTACAAAACAGGGCCAGGTTTGCTGTTCATCCCTTGCTGTTGATTCTTAAATTAAGTGCTGTCTTGAATTTTGTTGGAGTTTTTCAAAGTTAAAATAAGTTAAAGGTTTTCAGAAGTGGTATTTTTAATTAGCTCTGCAGCTTGTACGCTGTTACGTTTTTTTGAAGGAAGCTCTTACAACCAGTAAAACACATAGTTATGCAGATGTAAGTTTGATGCAGAGGCCCTTGTTGTTTATGAGATAGCCAATACCCCGAACTAAAATACATGGAGTTGTAAGGCAGAACTTGAAATTGTGCTTTATATAAAAATTATTCCCTCTTCTGCTGTCTCTGAATTTGAAGATATTTTTAAAGATCACTTGGTTTAAAGTGGGGTGGGCCTTTCTGAAGCGAGAAGGGGTGTCCTAATGTATCTAATAACTTTCTTCAGAGGCAAGTTTCATTTTTCTTTTTAGTGCAAAGCAAATTTGAATAAAGATGTAGAGCTTGAATGAAGTATTTAGATGTATGATAGCCTGCAAGGAATCACAAAGTTCCTCAGCTACAGAACTACGTTTGCCAGTAATTAAGAAGAAATGTAAGGGGCTAAGTCAGTTCCCAGATAAATCTGAAGGGAAAACATTGCAAGCAGTAGATGTAATTGATTATTTTTTTTTCTTTAAGACATGGGAGAGTAAAAAATGATTGCAGAATAAGGCTTATCCATAAATTAGACCTGATTATAAATTTGTGGAAAGGGAATAAACTTTTATTAGGGAAGCATACTAATGAAAGTCACAGAAAGCTAAATTGGTGGGTAAACACAAACATCTATTAGGTTGACATTCATGAGACCTCATCAGGAAAGGGGAGACATAAATAGTATATGGGTGAAAAGCCTTAGCTCCAGGCCCATGCGTACAAACCTGGCAGACCCCACAGCAGGGGCGCAGAGGAGAGCAGCCAGTAATAAAATGGTTGGAGCAATTTTCAGCCTCCTTGTTAACCACTCTGTGAGGGACTGGATTTCATTTCCTGGGTGCTTATCTTTAGGACAGCTATATAAACTCATTCTTACTCTCTGCATAGTTCATTCTTGCCCAGGTAAATAAATGAGGTGCAGACAGAAAGGCTAAGGAACGTGAGATTTTTGTTCTGACCTCGACCCGAAAGTAATGGCCATAGTACCAGAAATAAAAATGCATCAGAGAAGCATCTGGTGCTTTCTAAGATTTACCTGAGCTCCCTCGGGAGGAGGACAGCTTCACCTGCTCCCTGCTGACACCGAGCCATTTAGTTACAGGCCAGTCATCAGCCTTTCAGAAATATTCGGAGGAGGAGGAAGGGGTGAGATGACAGCCATAAACCTTCCTGCTAGTGCAGACTCCGGTTCTGCTTTGCTCCCTGTTCTGCTAATTGCGGGCAAGATCAACCCCTTACGATGTAAACTGCTGAGAAAGATTAGCAACAGAGAAATACACTGAGTGTGCTTAAGTCATGCTGGAAGTCAATAGTACTTTATGCTTCTAAATCAGTTAATCTGGGCTCGGTGTCATCCTGCAAGATGCTAATTGCTCTGAAGGACTGACACAGTGAAAAAGCCTATGGAGCAATCACTGAGTGTGTAAGGCTCTCTTGTCTGGTTAAGTGTCTTGCAGCATCCCTTTAAATATACTTATCAATATATTAATAGCTAGTAAGTTATGGTTAAATGTGCTGCAGGATCCCAGAACTTTAAAAAAATACTGAACCCATCTAGAACGTGCCTTCAGCAGCTGCTATTAAATCTTTCTTGAGCCTTCAGAGGAGAGAGAAACAGTGACATTTTTCCCACAGCTTGTAGCAAAGTAAATGGTCCACTGACATGCGGATTGATAGCAGTCACTGGACAGATTACTTTTTGTTCACAGTATTTGAAGGCTGAATATATAATAGTAAATTGAACAGTGCCAGAAAATTGCCAGAAATTGCACCCAGGCCCAGGAATATGATTTGTCTGTATTGTACAAGTTTTAGACTGATCCCTCGTACAATTTTGCCTTTGACTAACTAGCACTCTCCCAAATAATCTGCAGAAGTAGTTTGGGAGCCAGTGTAGGGTAAGGCCTGTTCCCAGTCCTCAGTTTCCCTGTGGCCAAATGGCTTTGAGGGGCAGGAGGATTTGCACTGTTGTCTTGCACTAGCAAATGATGCTTTGGCCCCGTGCCTCAGCTCCTTTTTATGGCTCAGAGGTGTGGTGAATAGAGTTTTGCTGCAAGCACTGAGCAGCCTCAATAACTTTGGAAAGGATCTGTGGATGCTCACGGACAATTCTGTTTCCTTTGAGTTACTAATATGGGGTCAATATGAAAAGAAAGGAATCTGTAATCAGACGTATTAGGGTTTTGTTTTCCTTGGGGGCTTGTGAGATATTTACATTGCAAAGAGAAATGGATGGTGAAGGGAAGCATTGTTTGAATGGTAAATTCTGCAAATTTACAAAAAAATTACAGGAATTTACTAACTAAACTATTTGTTTGCCTGAAAATAATAACCAAACGTAAGGAATTCTGTCCTAGTTCACAATATGACACAGCTCTTATTACTGTAGGAAAAAACAACTTTTTCATCATTTTTGTCTTGTTTTGTTTCTTTTTGCCTTCTCTTTTATTCTTCTGCACAGAGGGACACTTGGCTGATGTGCCTTAATTAGGAGTTTAAAGCAAGGCTACATGAGCACCATTGCGTAGCACGAGCTACAGGAGTTCCTGTTCCCTCTTCTCCTCCACACATAGTGGTGGATCAGAGGGAAAGGACAGCTGCTGTCTCTTAGATTTGAAATCCTGATACTTCATGACAATATTTTGGGATTTTACTGGTTTCAAATTTGTATTATAGTAGTTTAGTTTGGTTTCATTACAACATTTTAGCCGAGAAGAACTGAATAAATTCATATATCGCTAAACGTGCTAATAACAATAAAGAGTTTCAGATATACAAAACTCCCTGAAAGACTGTTTAAGTTATTTATGCATCCTCTAAAGCCAGTTATTGCTTGTTGGGTTTTTTCTTCGTTATTGCTTTTTTTTTTTCCTCCTATTTTTTTTTTCCTTGCAGTCATACTTGGCCACAAGGAAACAGGGATACATTTAAAGGAACAGAGAAAATTTATCCTGCAGTAACTTCCTAATCAGGGGGAAAAACTTACGCCAATCCAATCAGGCTTGTCTCTGAGGCTGCCGAAGCCCATCTCTCCACATGCACTGATCTCACTAGGCTGCTTCTGTAGCCAGCGAGGAGAGGGCTGAACTGCCCTTTGGAAGCAACTGTTGCTTTTCTAACTTAAGAGTCTCAGTTACAGGCTTAAACCCGGGTCGATCCTTAGATTTTGTTGTTGTACTTTCCTTAGAAGCATGCATTTGCCTTCTGCGTTTCTGCACTGCACTATGTTGACTGTTTCATCCAGCATTGCTTTTATCAGTAAAAGGTATCTGTAGCATCACAGCAACAAGAGTTTGCCTTTGCAAACTATGGTGTAAAAATTGCTCTTTCCCGCACTGAAACATGCAGCAATACCCCGCAGGATTAGGAAAAAGCAGTAGACTGAGTGATGTGGAGTGGGATGATCCCCAGGTGCCTGGAAGGGAGCAGTACTCTCCTGGGGCTGTAGGCTGCCCAGCACCCAGTGCCCCTGGGTTTAACTTTTACTGGGAACCACACCGCCGGCGTTTCCGCGCGTGGAAGGGACTGCTGCCCCTCTCTTTGCGCTCTTTCTTGCACGTACAAAAGACTGACCTCTCAGCATTTTTATTCTCTTTTGCTACACTTTCAAAAAGATGAACGTGAAAAGTTATAAACCTAAAGGCATATACCAAAAAACCTGAAGATTTTGTTGTTGTTGTTGTTGTTGTTTAAATTTGAAGTGAGACCAGACAGTATGTGAAAGAGCCTGCAATCCCATCTGAGTTCTCATGAAAGCAGGTGAGGTCAGCGTGTCTGCCCACGCTTCCTTCCACTTCCTTGTAAAACCCAAAGTGCATAGCAGGGTGTCCAGTTTACTTAATTGTCTCTCAGAAAGTCTCCAGTAGTGTGGATGTTTTGTCATGTCCCCAGGAGATCCTGTTTCTGTACACTGTTTCTCCCTAGTACATCCTCTTCCCTATGGCTTTTTTTTTTATCATTATAGTGAAGAAATATTTATTAACCACAACAGCCAGTAGGCAAAAAGTTGTTTGCTTTGCTATAAAGGAAAGTGCATTGTTTGAGAGCACCCTGCTAGCTGAAGGATGCCTTCTTCCAAAAGGGACCAACCTCAGTAATTGTCAGAAAACGTAAAGACTCTTTATAGCTTTCACTGTGGAACTGCTTTAACGACTTCCTTTTGTCCAACAGCTCTACAAAACCGTTATGTAAAGAAACTGTAGTGACTGGAACTTTCCTTGCAGCTGTGTATTTTGCCTCCTATAAGAAGCAGAAATAACATAAAGGACTCCATGACAAAAGGAAAAAAAAAAAACAAACCCAGATGGTGCTGTGTGGCTAAGCAACTTTAAAGAAAGATGAAAGAAACCACAGAGCTCTCTTTAGGTCTTGTAAAAACTCAAGCAGTAAATACCCACTCCTTTGATCTTATTTAACCATGATGATGCTTTATCATCCTCTGTTGCTGAGAAGGAAGAGTTCTGGGGACAAAGAAAAGAGGCAGTTATGATAGTCCTTGAAAGGCCTAGAGATTTAGGATGGCAGCCTGTCAGTAAATAGTTGCTAAGAAAAAGTTATAATTACACTGTCCAGCTCAGCCATGATCGAATCTAACATTGCCTGTTGTATTACGTCTGTCCTTTCCCATCTTCCTCAGACCCACTTCTCCCTTTACATCCGAAGCCCTATAGTCCAGCCGTGATCACTGCAGTTGTGGCGCACGGTGACGTTCCTGGATGTCACATCGGTCTCTGCGTTCTCGGCCACCTATAGATAGATGGCAGATGGCAGTTTCAAATGCATGTGCATTTGTAATTCTCATTCTGGTCCATTGAAAAATAAGTAGAAAGTGTTGGGGATCACTGTCTCCATTCCAGTGAACAAGCCCCGGGTAACGTTTGCAGACAATTTATCTCTTGTCTAGGCAATCTCAGGCTGTCATTCTGTTTCATGGAGGTTCACAACACTGCAGCAGGAATGCCTCTGATTATTCATTTGAGCTAGACGAGGATGGTTTTAAAATAAAAAAAAAAAAAAAAAAAGAAAAAAGGGAATATCTGGAAAGGTAAAACCTTAATATCACATGAAATAAATAGCTTGGGTAACAGCTTCTGCTTTTATTTGACTTTTTTTTTTTTTTTTAAAAAAGGCAAGTTTTGAATAAAAGATACCATGTCCTGAAATTGTTATAAAATTGCATAGTATGTTCCACCTGCACTGAAGACAAATGACGTGTGGCTTTCTTAGCTATGAGCTTGCATAATACTACATTAAAAGAGTCATCTCGGGCAAAAAGACATATTTGTTTTCCAGTGACTATATGAATAAGAGAACAAGTCAAGCACTCTACTGAGATGCAGTATTTATTTATGATAGGTGGTATAAAACTCTCATACATCTGTATAGCTAGATGATTTGGCTGATAAATATATCCTGGAAAAAATGTAGCGATCATTGAATTCCTTAATAATGGAAATAATTTCTTTAAATGACATACTAGGAATACAGTCCCAGATTCCACGAATCCTGCCTGTCCAATCAGGGTGTTCAGAGGCCAGATACATTACTTGCAAAAGTTTTTACAACTATTGTTCTTAGCAAGGAAGTGCCAACTCCATGCTTTCCTGATTCATAGCGTAATGTTGCAAACGATACAGAGAATAAAATGTTAAATATTCCACAACTTCACTCACAGGATTAGTGTAATAGCCTTAGGTATGCACTAGTGAATTACCTGTTTGATTAGCAGTTGAGAACCTGAAGGAATGCTGTATCTGAAATTACATTCAAAAATGCACGTATAGGTTTTAATGTCAAAATAACCACATCCTTCTAGCTTATTTTCTCACTGTTGCAGCTTTTACATAGAAATCATTCTACTCTACTCACCAAGTGCATTTGTGGTATACAATGCTACCAAAACAAAAAGAGGGGTTTTTTAGTGTTTTACATCTCCATCTAAGAGAGAATTTAAATGCAAATACTGCAGATATTTTCAATGTAAGTTAATTTTTTTCAGATTTGGAACCTCTTCTTTTTTGGTAGGAGATAAGTATGGAATAGCATTTCAATAAACCAGTGGAAACTCATTTACTCTTTGAAAGGCTGTTTGATTAAATGAACAGAAAGGATCAAAAGGACTCATTGTGAAATGCTGGATGAATGTTTTGGAGACTTCAGTGACAATCAATTGTTTCAATAAACCATGAAGTAACATCTTACAAGAAATGTCTTAAATGAGCACATTGTTAAAATTGTGTAGTGAAAATGTGTGCTTACCTAGTATTTTTAAAAGTAGACAATAATGAGTTTCTATCTTGTGTGGTAAAATGCTCACTGCTGCTGTGAGTGATGGGAGAAAAAAAAAGGCAAAACTTCTGCTCAGTTTAGGGCCCTGTCGTAAACCAAAACTTTACTGGCACGTTGCCTTTATTATACTTAGGGTCACATCTACTAGAGTCAGTTGAATTACACACTATTTCTTTTAATCAGTTGCAGACACGGTAAATCATTTCCTTGCTTAAGTATTAAGAAAGCAAGTGATAACACTTTAAATAGAGGTTTGAAAAGAAATTAATTTTTTGTAGGATATGAGAATTTTGAAAGTTTAGGGGTTTGTTGCTTTTTTCCCCCCCAAAAAACCTGGAAGAGAAATGAACAAAACACTGAGATTCTTTGCAGACGGAATGCTGTCCCTGGGAGATGTACATCTGACTTTGTCATGTGACTGCAGATAGGAAGCCTTTGGCAGATGGGCTGCAATATGGCCATAAGTGCCAGAAATACATCCTGGAGCAGGAGCTGTAAGAACGGAGGCTGCAAAGGAGCCAGTCCGGTGGAGGCAGCGAGGTGAACTTTCATTAGACGCCTCTCTAGTGGCCATGTGTCAAAAACCATCTGACAAATGGGTCTCCCGTGAAATCCAGCCTACCTTTCAGAGGAACCTTGTGAAAACTTGGACTGGAGAACAGTTTGACATACTTGAATTAGTAAATACTAATGCGGGAAAAAAAAAATTAAATTTATTCTTCAACAACCTGTGTTTGAAACTTTTAAGTGGCAACTGCTTTTGGTCATTTGTCTGTTGCTTTTTTGAACTACTGCCATTGTTCTGCTGTTGGCATCTGTGCTAGAGCCGCTTGAAGGTTGTAACATTATATTGGCCCATCAAACCCTACAACTGTGTTAGATCAACTGAAATGGGTTGTAGAGTTAAGGCAATCTTACCTGGGTTGTGAAACAAAATCTGGATTCCTCCGTCTCTCTGTTGATATTATTGGGCTAAGTTTTATTTTATGAATAAAAAATTGCTTTGAGCATACAATACTTCTGCTAAACAAACTTTGGTATTTTATTTCCTCACAGGTGAGAAAAGAAAAAGAAAAGAGTTTTGGCCTTAAAGACATTATGGTACCCACTGAAAGTGTCTTATATGGATGAGTAACTTTGTTAGGCTTCCCAGTACACCAAGGGCTTTTAAAATATGCAAATTAGATTGCATTGTGATAAGATTAAATTTGTGGGCTTATGTTCAGTGGCACCTAAAAACGTCCAATAATTTCAGTGGGCTGTGAATTAGATCCACAGAATATGAGAAAGATGGGTTGGATTATGTGACGTAACACATTAACTTGGAACAATATGACGTTTTGTGTCTTTTCAGTGGACGGAGGCTGGTCTTGTTGGTCATCTTGGTCAAAGTGCTCGGCCACTTGTGGAGGAGGGCATTACATGAGAACCCGCTCCTGCACAAACCCAGCACCAGCCTACGGAGGAGATATCTGCCTCGGACTGCACACTGAAGAAGCGCTCTGCAACACACAGCCCTGTCCAGGTACGGCCCATCAGCCCACACAGCTTTGTTGTTTACATGCCACAGAGCAAGGCACTCACAGTCAGGCAACATAATGCTCCTTGATCTGTTAGGTAGGAGCAAATCATTTCTCTCCCTTATTAAGTGCACACTCAGCTCTTACGTGCTACAATCACAGTAAATCAAGTAATAGCAGGATATAGCCTACGGGACACCATGTCCTCCCTCCCCCTTTAAAAATTAAAATTTAAGTTACCAGGTTCTGGGTCTGGATAAACTAAAATTGTACAATATTTGAAGTGGAGCATGCAAACTTCCTGGAAGACTTTTAATAACAGTATCACAAAGAAGTGCATTTGTTATAATGCTAAACATTCACAGCAGGCAAATAGCTGAGGTTAATATTCAATGTGTATTATCACAAGGTCCTTCAAGTAGATAATGTTTGCCCTGTTTTCATATAAAATACGGAGCAAACTTTAATGCTCTTTGTAAAATACCTTCTTCAACTTTGGATGTTAAGGAGCAGAGACTTCATCTTATTGAATGACTGTGGAGTACTTAGTAAATGAAATGTCTCAGCACTCTTCCTAGCTGTATATTAGGGATCATGACTTTTTCTGTAACTTTTACTCTGCCTTTTGACCCACATTAAAGGAAAACTCATTTTCTTCGTGAAATTTAAGTGAGAAGTAGAGAGTAAAACCACATAAAACCAGATAAAATCATTAGTGAAAAGCCAGTTGGAGGATTTGTTTTCTTATACTGCTGATTAATGGATTACAGGCAGCAGCAAAAGGAAATAAGCAGCACTGATGCCACACTGTATTACTTGCTTCACTTAGAACTCCTAGACTTCATAGCAAAAGTTTTCTGCTCATATGATGAGGCTGTGCATGTGAAGGCACAAGCCCCATGAGTTTGAATTTATGGATCCTATTACCTGTGCTGAACTACGGTTTAAGTTAATTTCCTCTTCTAGGCACTGCATGTCTTGCAGCAGAATAGAAGTACCTCCTTTGTCAAAATTAAAGCAGATGCAACACTCTCTATTGTGTTTTTAAAAAACCCCAAACATAGAAAGCAGTTGATGATTTGATTTTTCAAGACAAATAGTGTACATTTGTACGTAGAAGTTACATAGCTGCCTTGGGATCCTTAAGGCATCTTTAAAAGGTCAGAACTGGCGTGTTCATTGTGCTAGTATTGTAGCTATTTCTCTTGTTGCGCATTTATTTTCTACCACCATTTTTCTAGAAATGCCAGTTTGCAAACATTTCTAAATAATCTCTTCATCTTATTTTAACCTCCTTGCTACCCAAATTTTGGAGTAGATGGGGAGTGGAGGAGGAGGTCAGTTTCATTTTGGTTCAAGAAAGTGAAAACCTTTATAAAGCAATAAAATTTCAGAGGGTGAAGTGTATTCCTCACATTCTGTGATGTTTTATTAGTATTTCAATCTCGCTGAAAATTTGCCATAGGTTTTTCAGACAGCATCATCAACTAGCTGTAAGATGTAGATTTCAAAACTTTTTTTTTACTGCTCTTACTTCACATTGGGCTGAGACAAAAATATCTGCAGTGCTACACATGTTAAGCTTGGACAGAATCCTGCAGCCCTGCAGAGGCATTTTCTTGTGGTGAGGATCATGTGGCCAGTGGTTCTTCCTTGTGCGGATCTGGAATTACCACTGGTGACATTCACTGCTTCAGTGACATGTTTAATATTGGAAGAGAACAGCAGTGACACTTGGAATGTAAGAACAACCAGCCAACACAGAAATATGTATACAAAAATGGAAACTATTTATAATGTTTCTTAAGTTGTGAAAAGAGCAAAGATTTCTTGGCATTTGGAATAGTGCTTTTTTTTTGGCCAAACAAAACCAGCAGGAAACTAAAATTTCTGGAATCCTGATACTAAGGATTTCTTGAGGATATGAAAGGTTAATGGCAAATCCAACTGGAAGTATGCAAGTATGCACTTAAAGTAACAGACTTGTGTGTGCAAAATACATCAGTTTTTCTCATCTTTCATTTTAACAGCTATATCACTGTGTTTGTGGTTTAATTTATCCAAATGCAACTGCATTAACGTGAATGAAAGCGCTGCACTATTGATCAGTAGTGGTTTATAGGCTGCTTATCAGTGAGTGTAATCGGTTGCAACGGTGTCTGTAATGTACTGAATAAACCAGTATTTTATACCTAAAGTATTTACTGCTGCTGTAAGAGGCGAAAATATAATCTGTCCTTGAGTTGCTAACTCACACATGCAAATAATGGATAAAGCAGTTGAGCATTTAGAAATGATGGTGTAGTTCTGCATGAAAGAAATTTATAATCCTACAGACTGGTGGCCTGATCTTTCTGAGGTGCCTTCTTCACCAAGGGATCTTTCAGGAACTGCTTGGACTTAACCTGGCTTCAAAGGCCAGCCAAGACTCTGTAGGAAGAAGACATGACATTTGAGTAAGCCTTGCCGTGTTAGAGGAGAAAAGCAGTTCTGGATTAAACACCTCTCCAGTCCACCCTCTCTTCTCCATTCTCCTGACTTTTGCAAAGAACTGAGGAGCAAGTTGAGAGGAGCCTGCCTGAGGTGCAAGAGAGCCTCAGGTGCTTTGAAGATAAAGAAATCAAAGGGGTGAGGCAGGATGACTGAGTCTGCGGAAGTGCATGCAAAAGCCATGGGTTCAGGTTCTCTGTGACGGCGGAGATAGCGGCTCCACGAAGGGCTCCACGAAGGGCAGGACTGCCGGTTGGTCTGCTGGTGCCTTGCGTCTGCCTGACTCTCGGAGCTCCCAACAGTGGCACTCCCCAAAACACAGGTTTGGTACCAGGATCCACCGTTGCAGGGATGTCCATCCCTCTCACGCTTGCAGTGATGTCCTCTCTCTCCCCTCCTGTGGTTCTGTGTGCCAGATGGAGCGGATCAGCACAGCACCAGACCCACTGACTGCCCGGGCTGTAGAGGGACCCCAGAAGGGCGAGAGATGCCCTGTGTTCCGTATGTGGGAAGCTCCCAACGCACACAGTGTCTTTTATAGGACCCCAAAAGGGCAGGCTGAAACGGCAGCCTTGCCCAGTCACCCATGTGTGACCTGGCATGATCCGTGCGTGCTCTGAGGTTCCTATTTTATCACGGGATGTAGCCCCTTCAGCAAGGAACCTGGTGGCCCAAAAGCACAGCGGACGAGACGGGGCTGCAGAGCGCACCAGCCAACAAGCTGCATTTAGGGCGCTCGCGAGCGGTTTGGCTGCTGCTGCATATATCCCGATTATACCAGCATCGGGGGAGAGGACTGGCTCTGGCTTAAGCGTGTTCTCTGCCACCGATGAGAACTGGGCCAGGATTTGTAACGAGCAGCATTCCTTTAAACCTGAATGAGCAGGGCCTTATTGTTACTAAATACTTCAGGTAAGGATCCGTGTCCTTAGTTCACTTGGGTGCAGCAGCTGACACTGGCGGTGACAGCGGCAGCTCCTGCATGTCCCACACTGTACGAGCAGGAAGAAGGCTCTCTGTTTGCTTGACTCCCACCTCAGCTCTCCTGCCCCCTGAATTAGGATCCAACTACTTATGTCATCTGCCTCCATGCTCCTACCACCCACTCTGGAAATGAGGCCCTCCCAGGACCTCTCCTAGGAAACAGGAGAGCTGACGGACAAAGCTGAGGATTCTTGCTCCTCACGATGACGAGATCCTACTGTTTGACATCAGCTGCTTGTGTCGAGGTATCTGCCCTGGTGTTCAAAGGAGGCCCCATCCAGACAGGTGCTAATTGTTCATAAATATCAATATCCGGGTTCTTACCTGAGCTGCTGAGTAAATCTATTTTACGAACAGCTCCACAAGTGACGGTGCGCATCCGGACCACAGACCGCTAGGACTGATGGCTGCTGCCTCTAAGCAGCTCTCTCCTGCTGTCTCGAAACGGTCCCAGGACCACTGCTTGAGATCCTCTGTTATGCTAAAGTTACGTCAGTCTCCTCCGTCCATCTCTTTTTACCGTGCTACTGGTTAGGAAGTGCATGTCCAACACCATCATGGAAAGAATCTATGGCTTGACTTTTTTCAAGACTGCAATCTCAAGTATTCCTGCCAGAATCTGTTAAATTTTAGATGGCTGAGAGTTTTATTATTTTCCTCTATGGCCAAGGGGAAAGGAATGAGTAAATATGAACCCTGTATGCTGGATTTATACAATGTATTGAAAAGGGCCCAAAACAGTGTAAGACTTTACTGACTTTCCACCTGATTCACAAAAAGTGTACAAAAGCTTCATTAATTTTCCAAATTATTCACAAATTTTAATGTTCTTCAATCTAACTTGAAACAAAATCAGGTTAATGTATACTTTTTTATTTGAAGCAAAATGGAATTTCTAAATTGGGTTCATATTGGTATAAAATCAATTAAAATTTTGAAGTAGAAACAAACTTGGTTTGGGACAGTAGGACTGTTCGTTCCATATCAAAGCCATAAAACCTATCTCAGTGGGAAAGCTGACAGAAGAAAGAAGAAAGTTTAACTGAGCTCTGTCTTTAGTATACTTGCCAAACTCAGGACACCCCTATGAAGGCAGAATTGTGCTTGAATTTTAAGAAAGCTGAGCTCAGTAAACTCACAGGACCTCATGGGAATGAGATCAATTCACTTCATTTAAGGGAAGTATGCTGAGGTCACACAGGCATAAAATAAAAATGTCTTAATCAAAACTACATAGGCAGAGAAAGAAATACAAAGAAACAATAGAAGCTGATAATGAACTGAATGGAGAAGAGAAGGCGAGAATACTTGATGAGGTCGCTTCTATCCACAGCAAAGAAGTGGACAAAAGCTAAAAAAAAAAAGAAAAAAGAAAAAAAAGTATCTGCAAGATACAACTAGTTTTGTGGTTAAATAAACATCCTGTTCCAGACCTGGAATACATACTCTTGCAGCTCTTACTGCTGCTTGTCAGGTACGTAAAAAAAACCAGTGCCATTGTCCACCCTAATGACCTAGACTGGAATTAACTCCACAGTAATCGCTCGTTCAGTCACCACCACAGAATCCCTCCGGCCTCTCACTTCCACACTCGCAGGCCGTGGCAGAAGCCCAAGCCATGATATGTCTGCGACAAATTTACCATCACACTCTACATTCCAGAGACTTTTGCCAAAGCCGAACTGCCTTTGTTTTATCGTAATGGAAGGGCTGTCCTCTGCTGGCTGGGGATGAGTCCTCCTGTCCTAGTTCAGAAATACAGACTATTTCTCTCGCGCTCGGTGTACCTGAAGCGTTTAACGGCAGCGTCTGCCTGTGTGTCCCTCTCTGCCCGTTGCAGACAGCTGGTCCGAGTGGTCCGAGTGGTCCGACTGCGACTCCTCCGGCTTCCAGTTCCGCGTCCGTCAGTGCATCATTTTGTTCCCCGTGGGCAGCCAGTGCACGGGCAACACCACAGAGAGCCGAGCCTGTGCTTTGGACTCCAACTTTATACCAGGTGAGCTCAGCCTGCTCCTTGAAGGATCGGCGAAACCTCCCAACGTTTCAGGAGCGAGGCGCGGTACCGTCCCAGGCTGCGCTGTGCAGCGCCGAGGGCTGGAACAGAGCTTGCCCTTGGCAGCCAAAGCGCGTTGGTCTGTTTGCGTAGGGCTGATGTTGCTCGATCTTCTGTCAAGTAACTAGTGATAGGATGAGGGGAAATGGCCTCAAGTTGCGGCAGGGGAGGTTTAGGTTGGATATTAGAAAAAATTCCTTCACCGAAAGGGTTATCAGGCACTGGAACAGGCTGCCCAGGGATGTGGTGGAGTCACCATCCCTGAAGGCGTTCAAAAAACGCGTAGACATGGCACTTCAGGACAGGGTGTAGTGGTCATGGTGGTGTTGGGTTGACGGTTGGACTCGATGACCTTAAAGGTCTTTTCCAACCTAAACGATTCTACGATTCTGTGATCTGGTGTCTCCATGAAAAACTGCCTCAGGCGCGGAGCGCTGTGGAGCTGCCCCTCCTGTCACCACCCGGGACTTCGGTCAGTCGCCGTCCCAGCATTCTGCAGGTCCCTCCCGTCCTACGTGGTGGCGGGGTGCAGGGATGACTACAGCCAGCTAGGAGAAATAGTTTGCTTTTTACTTTAATGTAAGTGTTTTTGAGACTTTCGGGTTATTAGAGAAACATTCCTCTAGGTTTTGTGGTTTGCATATACAAAAGTGGGTGCTGTGGTAGTTAATCTGGAAATCATTTCACAGAGTCCCTTAAATTAATAACTGCTTAGAAAGGTACATACTATGCCTCAGGTCCTTGTGTCCCCCATGACCACCAAGTACCTGGTGGATAGTCATGTCATGTATTATTCTATAGCATTTGTCGAAACTCATGACTGTACTCTTTTTTATTATTATTTCTTTTTTAAAACACAGCAGTCATTTAAATCCACACAACAGTATGGGTGGCCACATTGCATTGCTGCTAACAGTTATCTTTCCGCCTGTGTACATTTAAAAAAGCTAGCAGTCTATTCACAGACAGAGAAATGTACATTTTATTGTGTCATTTGAAATGTAATTATGTTTACTCAGTGCAGCAACGTTTTTTTTCCCCGTGACTATGCGGTACAATATAGTACAATATAACAAAGAAATCAACAAATGTAAATACTTTTGTGGATGGTGCATAATGCTTTAACTCCCAAATACTATTTTTTCCTCCAAAACCAATGCAAAAAATGTCAGTCTGAAAGCAAAAACTCCCACATTGTATTTTCCCCTTTTTCTCAGGCTTTCGAAGCAGCTCCGTTAAAGTTCACATTCTGTGAATCCGCTTAATGCAATAGAAGCTCTACATCTTGTTTTGGAACGTAGGCACTTTCAGAATCTGAAACGAGCCACCTCTTCTCTCGCCCTTCTGGTTGGTTTGCCACTCCTCCTCAAACCACCCCTATCCCAGCAGATAAGCTCATGCCCGTTACGCTCACCTTCGGCAAACTACCTTGCTCTCTTGGGCTCGGCTCGCTTTCCCTCCTCCGGGTGCCCCGAGTCGCGGTTCTCCCCCTCGCTCCCTCCTGCCCTCTCTGTCTCCTTCGCCGCCCTCCTGTCCTCACCCACGTGGCGTCTCCTCCTGCTTACCTTAGCGCCGTTCCTCTCCAGAACTCACTGCACCGAGTGGTTCTGGCAGAGCGCAGAAGCGACTCCTCCTTGTCCTTGCTGCTCCTGTGTTTCCGTAGTCCTTACCAGCATTACCTTGCAGAGCTTTGCGGGTTTCTGGTACCTTTTTTTCTGCTTTTTGTTTGGGTTGTGAATTAACAGTCTCAACCAAAGTATGCTCTCAGCTTTTAACTCTCTGTGAGAGTGTTTTTCTGCCAGGTCTGATACTTTCTCACTTAGATAATAGTTGTTATTGATTTAGCATGTGAAGAAAGGTAAAAAATTGTGATCCCTTTAGCAGTAGCTGCGTTTGGATCACCTTTTGGTGGGTCAGTGGAGAGCCTGCTCTGTTAATTCCTCACACAGAAGCTACAGCATACCTGCGGGCATCATTGCTGCCCTTCTCTGGTCTGATTTTTAGTTCTACTAGAGACATCCTTAGATGGGAAGAGCTGCATGCAGTGTTCATGCTGTGGACAACGCATAGATTTGTAAAGTGCCATAATGCTGATTACCCTGTCCTACTCACTGTTGCTTTCTTGGTAGTACCTAGCGTTTGGTTTGCCTTTTGATTGTTTCTGAACACTAAGCCGATATTTTCATGGAACAATTTGTCATAACCCCCGGTGTCCCTCTTCAGTAGTCATAGTCACCTCACAGCCCATCATTTTATATGTGAAGCTAGGATTGCTTTCCACTGTATGTATCGCTTTACACTGATCTGCATTCGGTTTCATTTGTTATTTTATTGCCTAGTTTTATAAGGCCCTTCTGCAGCTCTTCACAGCATGCCCTTGTCCACGCTACCTTAACTTTGTATCATCAGCAAACTTCAAAACCACATTTGCCTCCCACATTTCTAGCTCTTTGCTGGAAAGCCTAGGTCCCTGCAGAAGTGGTAACCTTCCTCCATTCTAAGAACCGGGCACATAGTACTACCCTGTTTTCTATTTTTTCCTTCATCTCATTTGTTGCTTGGAAAGCCGTCAACAAAGAACTTGAAAGTTTTTTTGAAATCCAGGTAGACCGTGTCAGTTCCCTCCCCCATAATCCACATGCTCGGTGACCCTTTTGGAGAGGTCCAAGAGATCTGTAAGGCAGGACTGCCCTTCACAGAAGCCGCGGTCCTGAAGTAAAGAGCAGGAAAACTTGATTGCCAACAGATTTTATTCCATATTTGTTGAGAATATTTCCAAAGTCAAAATGGTAAGGATACAGGCTGGAATTACATTTTATTAGTTTACAACTGAGACCCATGAAATTGGCAGTCATCTTCTTCAAAGATTTGTAAATTCCCTCTTTTCACATTAGTGCTAGACGTGACTTCTAGAAGTAATGAGCCCATTTGAACACAAGATAATTAAACTCTCTTTAATGTCACTATTCAGAAAATCAACCTTTTCTCAACATGCTTAAACTCCACAAAGAATGTTTTCATGTGCACTTCATCTTTTTCATTCCAGAGGTGTTTTGAGGCAAGAATTAAAAATATGTTTTTTTATTTTTTACTTTGGATTTGGAGTGAATGTAGTAGAATGAATTATTAAATCCTTACTGTGTTAATAAAACTAGTAGTTCTCTGTAATATTTTTTTCTCCTTGGCATAAGTGGTTTGTTAATTTTTCCAGAAATATCAGTGGCACGATCCAGCAGCATAGAAGAAAAACGATGTGGCGGTAAGCTTTTCAGCTCTAGAAGTATATTAAATGCTGAAATGTTGGTTCCCCATTTTGTGCTTTTGTTTCACTTTTTGCATGCTCTTAGTTTTATTCTAAATGCTGCATTCTCATTATTTACACTTGTACAGAAAAAGAAATGTAGTTACTACAGGATTTCTCATTAAATACCCATCTGCCATTGCTGACCTTTGAGACAAGTACATGTATTACTAGTTGTTTGTGTTTTCTTTTTTTTCAGTACAGCAGCCACCCTTGTCTCAAAAAGAAATTCCTTTTATAAGCTAGTTATCAGTAAGTCAGAATTTGTAAAGTTACTCCACCTTTTTCAGGATGATAATTTCACAGACCTCTTTGGGACCCCAAATAAATAGCAGAAAGGCAGCTTGCTAACCCATTTAATAGCTCAGACTGTATCTGGGACTCATTTTCAGCTTCACTGCCAAAGACAAAACTAAAAAGTAAAAAAAAAAAAAGGTTCCATTCCAGAGAGTCCTGATGCTAGCAAAACAAATCTTGAAAGGGAAAACTGTTAAAAAAAACCCAAACAAGAAGAAGAAGAAGAAAGAGGAAAAATGACCTTTTTTTTTGTGCTGAGCTATCACGCTTAGTCTGTGTTGTCATGGTAATAGCTCTGGCCGGTTCTAGTATTCTTCCATGCACAGATAAGCTGCATTTTTAACCTAATAAGGGACAATGAAAACACAGGGGTTATACAAGGGTACTAGTGTGCATGGTAACTTGTTATGGGAGCCAGGATAACGTGATTTGATTTTTTTCTAATTAGCAGTGGTAGTCTGAAAACATTTTGCCAAGTTCTGCAACAGTGGGAAACTCTCATAAAAGTGTAGAAGGATATTTCAGTGATAATTTATATATTGGGGCAGTCAACCTAGTCACCTAAATATTAGTTTGTGTTTCTAAATACCCAGTAAGCATGTAAAGGTCCTACCTTAGGTGTTTGCAAAAAATGGGACCCGTGTGCTGGCCCATTGTTCTGTATTACAGTGAAAAAGGTCTAACGTGTTTTTCAGGCCAGTGCCGGTCTTTCAGTTTAAAATCTTTCATTTGTGTATTTAGGCAACCACAAGCAAATTTTGAGTAATGCTAAGATGAAATTTCCAACATGAGCTTCTCACTGAAACTTCTTTCCTAATCAGAAAGCACAGCTCCAGTTTGAAATAGCAATGAAAAGCAGTGTAATTTGTTTATTTCCAGCTAATCCTACTGGTGCCACATCTGACCTGGTATCTCTGTGCAGTAACATCAGGGGATGATTGTGCTTTAGATTCCCTTCTAGAGTTTCATGCAGCAGCGAGCTTCCTCTCCGTTTCAATCCTTGCGGAGGTGGAGAGGGTTTCCCACCGCCTGATCCCGTGGTGTCTTTGAAGGGCAGAGTAGACAGGAGCGCTGGTTTCCGAGTTGTTGACTTTGCACTCTCTGGCTGCTATGGCTAAAAGCACACAGAGCTTTAAGGAGTCTCTCTCTCCCCCCCCTTCCCATTTTCACCTAAACCACTACCATTTCTTCTTCACCCCCCACTTACATAAAGAAAAAATTCTGAAGGCTGGAGAAGGGAACAAATTGGCCATATATCAAAGATACAGAAACGGTGAGGCCCAGCAAGAATCAAAGCAGGGGATGGAAAAAATGTACAGCATT
Source organism: Haliaeetus leucocephalus (assembly GCF_000737465.1). NCBI lineage: Eukaryota > Metazoa > Chordata > Aves > Accipitriformes > Accipitridae > Haliaeetus > Haliaeetus leucocephalus. The sequence goes on along the minus strand of NW_010972764.1, from coordinate 1,046,597 downwards.
GCTCCTGGGACATGCACCAAATAAAGGGGATATGGAAGACACTTTAGGGAAAGCAGGACTGTGATTCAAAGATATTAGGATTTTGTTAGTTCTGCCACAAGTCACTAGGTATAAGAGAAAGAACTAGAAGAACAGCAGAGGAGGTGATACTGTAGTTCACTGAAAAAAAGCTATGTATGTACATTCTATACATAATTTATATATAACAAGGCTTTGTTATACAATCCGTAGAAAAATTTTGCTGAACTATTCAAACATACAAAATGCAACTCATTCAACTGTTATTTGGGTTCTGAACTTGTTTAAGCATCTTTCAAAAGTCTCAGCCTTAATACTCACAGAGATGTATGGGTATCTGAGATTCCTATAACGATCCCTTCAGGGAAGTACAATGCATTTGCTACTGTAGGGCTAAACCATTGCAATTGAGATGTTTCTGGGAAACACATGAAATTTCCCTTATCCTTATTTGAATCGAGGACTTGTCTACATTTTTACCCAAGCTTAAGCTTGTATTGCTGCCTCCTTAAAATTAAGATTGTCTTCTGCTCTCCGCTCTGCAGAGTTCAACATGTTTCACATGATCGCAGTGGGATTAAGTAGCTCAATACTTGGTTGCCTTCTTACCCTGCTTGTTTACACTTACTGCCAACGATATCAACAACAGTCCCATGACGCAACTGTCATCCATCCGGTGTCACCAGCTCCTCTAAATACCAGCATTACCAACCATATCAACAAACTGGACAAATATGATTCTGTAGAAGCCATCAAGGTGAGAAGTGGGTTGGGAGCTCTATAATGCACAACGTATATGGTCCTAGACAACAGTTGTGCTGTATCGAAAGAATTCTACTTGCTAGTTTTCTGCAGTGGCATTGGACTCCAATTATGCTGATTGTTAATGACAAAAATAGATTCACTTGAGGTATTGTAATTATGGGTCCTTTTCTTTGTCGATCCCCATTACGTAGGAAGTTGGATTTTGTGTATGTGTAGAATTCATACAGCAGCAGCCTTTTCTGGAAAAAACAGACCACTCAAGTTTTGTTTTGTGGGGGTTTTTTTCCTAGTTGTGTTCCCTAGTGGCTTGTTCAAGAAGTGAATAGGGCCATTAACAGTCATCATGACATATATTGAAGATAATCCTTTGGCTCCAGTGCTATGGTGTCAAGGGTGGTCAGTGTTCATCTTCCTGCACTATGTCTTTATACAGGAGATGTACCTGGTGAATATATTCTGGGTCAGACTCGCAGCTAGTGTTCATACCCAAAATATTCTGTAAATGAGCAGTACAGATTTACATCAGCTGAGAGTCTGGCATATATCTATATCATATGATCATTGTTCCCAAACAGCTATTTTCTCTTTATGACCTTTTAGAATAGCTCCGCTTTTCAGATCCACAGAATTAAGGAAGGATGAGCATGCTGAAAATACCTAGTTCAGGATCTTCAGATTACACAGTTTATTCATGCATCTGCAAAGCTTTTTGTAAATGAGGATTTTTCTTAAATCCTACCTGGATAATCCAGTTTTTAATTTCTGCATTTTTCTTTCTAATTAAAGACATTTTAAAGAATTTCATTCAAAACAGCAAGAAAAGTCTGGATTTTGTAACCAGTGGTGGAATATGTACCTAATTTAAAGCTTTTCCAAATTCCATTAATCATCTCTCTGGATAGCTACAGAAACAAAAAAAAACCCTGTGAAAATTCATACTCTAAATACCCATATCACTTTTAAAGAAATGGGATTTACACTCTTAGGACCTTCAGACATTTCTCCTACATACTGCATTTGAAAATCAAGGAATTAATGCAGTAAAGGGAAAAGAATTCTTATTCAGTAAAAAGATAATGAGTGAATCATTTTAATAGGAAAGACTGAATATGTATGATTAAAAAGTATTTTTAATCATAAAATGAGTTTTATAATATTGGGGGGAAAGTGCCTGGGTTTACTTTATTCAGTAGCATTGCTTTTTGTAGGAATGTTATTATATAAGCAGATACGTGCAAATGCAGGTTTTTGTAAATGTGCAAGTATTTCTCAGTGCATTTTTGACTGACTTACAGTACACAGATATTTGCCACGGAAAATTGCCTTCGTAAAAGAGCACTTAGTGGCTACCTTTCTTCTGTCCTTCCCATTTTCTTATCTCTTCCTTTTTTTTTTTTATTTTCCCAGGCATTTAACAAAAACAACCTGATTCTGGAGGAGAGAAACAAATACTTCAATCCGCATCTTACTGCAAAGACTTATTCTAATACCTATTTTACAGATTTCAATAATTATGATGAGTACTAACGGGCTTGTGTATTTTCTGGCCTCCTGTAACTCCCCAGTCCCCAAGGCCTGTGCTACTTGACTGCTCATGTGATTGAGGCTTCAGAGATGAAGTTCAGAGACATTTCAAGCACAATCCAAGCCATCAATGTCCCATTGCTGCCCAAAGCCCCAAACACCTCTTTGTGACATGACGTTTTCTTTGCCGAGTGCAAGGTTGGCCTTCAGTGTCGGGGGCAGCTACAGCCCCTCGGTGTCAGTGGACCACTCCTGAGGACTGCATCGCTTCGCTCAGTTTCATAAGCCTCCAGTCAGAGTTCTCTAACAATTCCTGAGCTTTGTAAAAAAAAAAAAAAAAAAAAAAATGTTGCCCCTTAAAGCTGCGCCAGGAGTACAAATCTAATTTTCCTTTTAGGCATTGTCTTTTATTTCCGTGAGGCTTGAGCTGTGCCCTTAGCCACGGAGCCCCCTGTGCAGTCTCCAGAAGCTCACACCACCGAAAAGAGCTGGCAGGGTGCCGGGGACGATGGTGAGAAGAACCGTGGTGGTTCGGCGATGCGCTGCGGCGGCTCCGGGCTCCGTAGGGCTGACCTTCCCGGGCTGGAAATCACTCCGGCTGCAGTTCGGCCGTTCGGAGCGCGGAGACCAAGGCTGTACCGAGGGACGTGATCTCATGATTAAGCCAGAAAGCTGCAGGGTCGGTGGTTTCCAGTTGTGAGCCAAGCCCAGTCACGTAAAGCCTCCCTTCCCCTAGTTCGGCTTAATTTTGGGGAGGGTGTGGAAGGGCAGGTCCGGCAGGGAGGGCAGATCGGAGTGGGGCGCTCCAAGGTTTTTCTGCGTGTCGTTAGTAAACCGGCCTCGCTGCAGCGTGTGGGTTGGCAGGAGTGGCGGCATCCCTCGGGATCCCTCTCCCTGGCGCATCCCTCGGGGAACCCGCTGGGCTCCCCGCGGCGCTGGCCGCCGGGCTGGCCACCGAAAGCTGCAGCTGCGCCCGCTCTGCGTGCCGCCGCGGGCTGGCGGGGGTACGCAGGTGTAATCGCAGACGTGCTTTTCTCTTTCCGGCTTTTGCTTCACGTGCGCACGTCTGACAGAGAGAGCCGGCTCAGAAAACGCAGATGTGTTTGCAAAGCCTTGTCTCATCTTGCTGCCCTGTCCGACCCGCGCTATCAGCCCCTGGAGGAACATTCTTATGGTGTTTTAAGTGATTATCTCGTTGGACTTCATTGATGTAAATATTTAAGAAACTGTTTGAGTTTTAAGTTATCAGTTTTAATTCCTTTTGTAGTGGCAGGTGAGGAAACACAAAGAATTTTTAAACCGTTTTTCTTTGTTCTGTCTGTCTTCACCCACATTCATGACATTGTTATTTTTGTACCTGAAATTCCAGATAGATAACTAAAAAGAAAAGGGCAGGGATTTGTGCCAGATTTTCCAGAGTACTTAGTAGTAAGGCAGCATTTGCTATTCTCAGAAGCTTGTGAAAAGAAATTAAAAGTGAATATTAAGGATTAAAGAATTGGCCTTTCATTATTTTGAGCATGCTAGACGCAAAGATCATCGCAGCAGAATACCAGGAAGGTGTGCAAGGAGAAGCAGAGTGGAAAAGTTTCCATTCTGTGTTCAGAGCCCTTGATCGTTAGGTTACGCTATGATAGGCAAATAGAGAAAAAACATGTACAGATTGTAATGATTCACAGCTATCTACAAAAAAAGCAAAAAGTACCAGGAACCATTGATCACGAGACTGCATTTGAGCACCACTTTGGTGGTCCAGCCACTTACTTACATAGCAAGGGGAAACCCCGTATCTAATGATGGCAATGAGCAACATTTTTGCATGGGGATAGATCTGAATGTAGCACTATGCTTCCTATCTCTGTTCTGCAGTAAAATAAAAAAAAAATGCAAAGCAAGTGGTCTTTGAAAAGCTGTGCAGTAAAATGAATGCACATTTACCATCTATGAAAATAATTAAGATAAGCCCCTATTTTTTCCAGCTGAATAGTTCTCCCTGTTTCTAACTCAGTCAAAAGAAAGCACCCCACCATCACACCAGTTCATCTCCAGAAAGTATAATAATACTGGGTTTCTTTTTTTACTGTACGTTAGATTTGGTTTTTCAGGAAGAAATTAGCTGGTTGCCCTGGGTGAGAGGAAATTTTCTCTGCAAGAAAATTCAGTGAAACAGATAGAGGGGGAAAAAGCTCTCCAAATCATAACCAGTCCAGTATCTGAATCACTCTGTCCATGCCAAAAGATAAAATTTTACAGTTAAATAAGATAAAGAAAATAAAATCTAAATTGCTACCAGTGCCAAGAAAAAGCAGCACATGCACATACACACATATGCACAACACTGTTCCTCTCTGCCCCCATACTAAGAGCACATTAGTCTGGCTTATGGATTTTATATTTAGACTATTAGTTATGACACCAATATCTTAAAAATATTTGAACTATGTGTTTTTATTTTAACCTTCTTTAATTAAAATTATCTGAAATTAGCTTTTCTTTTTACCTGTTCAGTAGTTTGAGGCACGCCTATCTTTGCAGTGATCTATTTTCCGTTCTTCTCATGGGTAGATACCCACGTTAGATACGTGTTATATATGCAGTAATAATACCCTAGGTTAAGTCTGCATGATCATAGGCAGAAGTGCATTTAGCAGATGCTCAGTCTGTTCATGCTTCCATCTCCCAAAGGAGTATTTCAGGTGTTCCACATCTTCGAGTGACTCTCATGTGATGTCATTTAAACACTTTAAAATTATTTTTCTTGCCGTTTAGCTTCCTAAATTACATTGTTCTAAATTGCAGGCAGAGGTATATTCAAAGCTCTATCTAAAGCATTACGGTAAACGTGGAAGTTTCACAGCACTTCAACGAGAAAAAATTGATGGCAAGATCTCCTTGTCAAGCTAGATTCTGAGACAACAGGTTTTAAAGCCATCAGGTATTTGTGTCCTAGGAAATTTTAGAGGACCCCAGATGCACTGCCTATATCAGTATTTTCACCTTCTGAGTTCTACACAGCTGCCCAGGTAGTTTAATACAGCCTTTCCTAATAAGTGGAGCAAAGCAAAGTGGAGTCTCTATTAATTTTCACTTTATTTAGCATTTTTCCTAAAATAAACTACACACATTTTGGTGAAAAGCAGATTTCTCCATGAAAGCTCTTATTTTTCTTTTGCCAAAAATGTAGCAAAGTGGGCATTTGCCTGCGAATCTTGTTTAAGCCGATAGAGCTCTCAAAAACGTGCAAGGGTAAAATTTGGTTCTTGCAGCATTGTTCTGTTCTTGGAAAGGGAAAATCAACTCCCTTGCCCATTAAATGCCATTAAATACCCCTTATCCTTTCACTTGGATAAGGTGATCTTTTCTGGATAAATAATTGTATTACCTCTGATGCCAATAGTTAATATTACTAAACCACTTTTACACTGATTGCATAAATTTAAAACTGTTTCTCTATTTTGAGTACAAATATTTTGGCAGATAGATCAAAATTCTCTGAGTAAAGCTGTATCTGTGTAGCCCTGCTACATGGAGTGAGGAGGAAGCAGCATTGCCAGTCGGATCCTGTACAGTACACACTTTCATTGGATAACTCCAGCAGAATTGCGCTTGAGTACACATTTTGGGCTTATTTTTGTGTCTGATACATAGCATACGTCCCTCAGTTGCTTAGAAAATGGACTCCTGTGCTTGCAGATTTATCTTGTACTTTGATTTGAGTCTGATAACCTTTATGGTCATTTAAAGTTACTTTATGTGGAAGCTTTTCCAGCCGTTTGCAGTCACCTGCTGTTGGAGCAGTGTGGTTTGGCTAAAACTAATCAGGAGATTTTTGCCTAGGATTAGGATTTTCATAAGAGAGTGGGAGAAAGAATGGGGCTTAAATGGCTTTGATTTCCAGGCTATTAAGCAGTACTGATTAAAGTCTCAGATGGGTGTAGGACACTGTGCATTTCGTTAGCTCTACCAGAGCTCCACAGTAACCTCTGGGAAAATACCGCGTCAGTGTACAAATCAAGAGCTACCAAAGCACTTATGTTAAGTGAAGAAAGTTCTCAGAGCATCAGACCATATGGCTGTTCAAACCAGAAAGGAAAGTAAGAGGTCCCAGATGCAGCAAAAATGTTAATAGGAGTAAATGCTTCAATATTTTTTTCCTCATAATTATAGAATGAATATAGTCACTTCTTTAAATGTGGGACCAGTTCTATTAAAATCAGCGCAACATAAGCACATTCCTGAAGTTAATTGTATGCATAATGGCTTTGCTGTATGAGATCAATTCTGTAAACAGTTTGGTCCAAGCTTATCTTGCTCTGCTTGAGGCATCTGACCAATTTCTGACTGTAGCTGCCACCAGCAGCCTCTACATCTCGTCTGGGAGAACGTCCTTAGGTGGGCAGAGTCACGTCCTGGCGAGGGCTCGTGTCTCTCCACCGACACTACAGTGAGCCTGGAGAGAGGCACGTCCGATTTTCACTGTCGTTTGGATGCCTAAATTGAGATTGGCAAAAGCTAGGCTCTTGAGCATGAATGTACTCATCACCTAAGTAACCACACCGAGTTCAGTGGTATGGATGTAATGAGTTACTTACTTTAATGTGTTTACAGGATTGAGCCCAAGATATATTGCTTCTGCACAAATCCATGATGACTTCAATAGTAAGAAAACCGATTCATTTAAAATTGTTCACAAGCAAATCTGCATCTTGATATCAGGGAATAGATATGTGTTCATTGTGTGGGGTATTTGAATTCATTCCTTTCTTTGCTAAATAAATGAATGATAAAACAAGATACTGCTTGACTTCATTTAAAAGCCATTCTTCCAAATAAAGAAGGGTTCTGGGATCTGTGAATGTTTTCCCTTTCTTTCTCTCTTCTCTCCTCCACAAAAATGAATCTGTGTGTGGCTGAAATGGCCTTTAGTGAGGCTGTTCAGTGTAACGAACTGAATGCTTTGCATTGTGTTGCCATGCGACAACATTTTCTAACCGGGATGGTACAAAGAGGGAAATGTGCTAACCTGGGAGGTTTGGCAAAGATTTCAACCCCAGCAGCAGCAAGGGTAGGCAGAAGTGGAAACAAAAACAGAGGAATGTGACTGAAGGCTTGGCATGCTGGTCAGTCAACTTCCACAGAAACTTAGAGGCCTTTGGGGAACTGCCAAGGGCGAGGCTGTTGGGACTGCAACCTCCCAAAGAGTCAAGCCAACTAGTTGCTCAAGCAAAAAGCCATCTGACTGCAGCAGGTGCTCGCGTGAAGTCGTCACCGCTACTCAGAATTGGGGAGAAATGAACTGGAGACGCTCTCAGCACCAGCTTAACCAGAAGGGACCGAAGCGCTTTCGCGAGCGGTAAGTGCCACGGTACCGGTGGCGTTTTGGCAACCTGGAGCTGGGAGGAGGGAGAGGGCAATGGGAGCCGATCTGGAGAGCAAAATGGCTGGTGCTGAGCTCGGTCGGGGCTTTAGGACTAGCTCCAGGTGAGTCCCCCAGGCTGAACACCCACCGGTTAAGAGCGTACCCCTTCGGTTTCCCTCGTTCGTTAAAAACCCAACCAACCCCCCACCAGCCGGCACGCGCCAAGACTGCTCCGTGGTGCAAACGAAAGCACGGCGAGAGGTGTAGCGGGAACAGGCAAACCTTTTGTTTCCAGTCGGCTCTTTGGATCCAGGCTGGGCACTTTTTCGCATACTTCTGCTCTTGCCTTTTCTGCTTGTAGGAAACCAATCACAGCTCTACCTAGCTGAGGATTTGTCAGTTTGAAGGAGTGATTTTATAGCAGTACAGAAGTCTGCTAAAAATTTGTGTTGTAAAACTGACATCGAGGGCTGTGCAAAACCTGTTACATTGATACTGAGCCTATCTTACTTTAATTGTTCTTAAACTGCATGTACTATAGCAATTCCTCAACTGAAATGAACATCTGAGCAGAGATGGTAGTTCCATAACATCATTTCAGAAAAAAAATTCAATCAGTGTAACTACCAGCATTCTCACAATCCAATCCTAGAGGCTGAGAATGCAGAAAGAAGCTGTTATTTGTGCTTTTTTTTTTTTTTTCCTCCAAAGGATTTATCCACAAACCTCATCCAACAATAGCTTTGGATTTTAAAATATCATGGAAGGTAATTAACAGTAACACAGTATATGTTCCAGGATTCAGCAACCATATTTGCTAGTCACTAAGCCCATGGTTTTGAATTAATTCTCCCTTTTGTTAGCTGCAGCAGTAGGCATTGACTGAAAGTGAAATAAATATCAGAATTCAAATAAATGGGACATTTAAGGTCCCAACATAAAGCTTTGAAGCCAGTACAGCTGCAGAAGAAATTGCTTTTATATCTGTGTGCCCTAAAGTGCTTTCTCTATTCATGGCCCTATGATATGTCTTGTACAGTGGAAAAAATGTTTTTAATAGTGAGATAACCAAGATAAAATAATTGAAATAATAGACCTCAGAGATTTTTAGCAATAGTAAACACTTTTGGTTTGGTATCAGGAGAATGCCATTGCTTATTGCCATAATGGGAGTAAATGATCCTTGTACAGAACTTCACAGGGAATAATTTTCCCTTGTCATTAACTCCTTCAAAAACAGCTTCCTTAGCAAAACTTCTCAGGAGAGCTGCTGAAGATACTCACGTTTAAGAAGAAACATTGGTGCGGTGCCTTGAGCACAGAAGCACGGGTGCAGGGATCTAAGCCAGTTAACAACCGCAGTCTCGTTCCACCAACATGGAGATCACTTTGGATTTACACCTATTCGGACAGCTCACTGAATTTGTACTTTAATGGCTATCTGTTGACTTATTTAGTACTCCACAGAGGTAATTTAACATAATGCTTTACTGATCATCTGGAACACAGAGAAGCAGCTCAATTGATGGGTGGTGACAATGTTTTTCCATCATATGTCTGCACCCTATGTTTCCCTCTCCAGTGATATTTTGGATATTTTAAATGATTTAATATGATGAATTGGCTTTTATCAGATTGGATTCTAGGTTGGGGAGGTACCACTTTTCTAGTCTCCATTACTCATATTGATATTATTGAACTGCCTTGAATAGTATTCACAATTTCTTCTTGACTTAATGTCTTTTCCAAGCTTCGATAATAAGGATTTTACTGCTTTTTTCGGCTCTTTAATGTCAGCATGACCTGAACGTTATCCTTTTGTGCTCGTTTAAGTTTTCCCCGAATCAGAACACTTATCCTTAACATGCATACTCAAATCTCAGTCACACATCTGTGGTCTTCTAGCAGCCTTCCAGTACCTAAAGGGGAAAGCCGGAGTGGGACCTTTGTACCAGGGCCTGTAGTGATAGGACAAGGGGTAATGGCTTTAAACTGAAAGAGGGTAGATTTAGATTAGCTGTAAGGACGAAGTTCCTCCCTGTGAGGGTGGTGAGGCACTGGCCCAGGTTGCCCAGAGAGGCCGTGGCTGCCCCATCCCTGGCAGTGTTGAAGGCCAGGTTGGATGGGGCTTGGAGCAACCTGATCTGGTGGAAGGTGTCCCTGCCCATGGCAGGGGGGTTGGAGCTAGATGATCTCTAAGGTCCCTTCCAACCCATTCTATGATTCTAAGCCATAGTTTTTGTTTGCTTGTTTTTTGTACTAGTGAAAACAGTACTAACCCACAAGGGAATACCAAGTTCTGCAGCGATAAATTTGGACTCTTTACAGAAGAGAAGAAAAATCAACTTGTTTACCTTTTTATATTCCCTTTGAAGCTTCCTGCCTGGTGCTATTCAGGGACCATAGTGTGTGAGTATATTTCTCTCTCTGAGTGCTCTTCAAGTCAATGCTTACAGTTAAAGCCATGTTTATGGGATTTCCTGACCCCATGAAACGTTAAGTGCGTTTGATATTAAAACAGACATAAAACTTGCCATCAACCCACACCACAGAGATGGGTAGAAATATTTTCAAATCTCAGGATTTGGCCCCTAATATGGATTAGAGCCATTCATTCCCTAGATTTGTTAGAAATATTCACAACTTCCCAAGACCATTCCTTGTAGGGGTGGTTCTTTTGAAACCTTATCAGTTATTTATCTACGGCCATAATAAGCCCACCTTTGCCTATGATTTCCCACGAAACCTGAGCTAGGATTTCTCCTGAGGTACAGATTAGAGCAGAAGACATTTTTTAGTAATAAAGATGTTGCTGTTAACATACACCTTGCTGCAGAAAGGCACAGGTTGAAGAGGCCATTCTCTTCATCTTCCCAGTGGCGGCAATTATGTAGAAAATGAAAATAGAGGAAAGTTAGCTAGCTTGGTTCTCTGGGAGTTGTTTTAGAATATAAATTCCTCACATAGATTACAGTAATTAATGTACCGTAATAAGAGTCCTCATGCTCTTAAAGCATCTTTAAGCCTCTCTCCTGGCAGTAACTGAGAGCAACTATATTTGTGCTTCAGTTGTTCCGTATTTTGCTGTAATCCTTTTAAAGGATAGCCTTTCCTTGCTATGCAATCAAATGTTTCTTCGTTTTTTTATTTTTATTTTTTCCTCACAGGAATTAAGACTTTCTGAGTCATGACGGGATTGATTCCTGCATAGCAATCCTCCTGCTGCCCCCTGCCTCGTAACTGCAAAGCTCCTCCACCCATTGCCCTGGGCTAGAGCAGTAAGTTGGTGCTATCTTGCAACCCTTAATCCAGCACAAGTTTCCGGACACTTGGGTGGTTGCCCCCATCTTCTCTGTTTCCAGTCAGAAGCTGGTTTCTGGTTATGAATTTTAAATCTGATACTTCTGTACTCTTTTGTTGGCTGGGACCGGGTTGCTTCAGGCTCCACCTGACAAGGCGTCTCGTTTCCGAAACAAACATTTCATTTCAGAAGGCTCAGGTGGGTACTTAGGGACAGATGACGTTATTGGGGTGTCGGTAGTTTTTAAGGTTAAGATAGAAACACTTCTCAGAGAAAAAACATGGTAGGTAGACAAAAGTGAGTGCAACCCTCCATGTTAACATCCATTTATGCCATGGAAAACTGGTTTAGATCCCACAATCTTGCACAGCCCTTGTGATTGAAATTCATAGGAGAGCTTGATTAAAAACAAAAACAAAAAATACCTCAACCCATAACAAACCAAAGAAATCTCAAGAAAGGAAAGTTCATCCACCATACCTCTGCAGCATGTCCACTTGATCTAAAGTTCAGCATCTATTAAAAAATCCAAGACAGTTTTTAAATGCTCGCAAGCCCCAGGTAAGTAAGTGAAGAAGCAAAAAGTGTCCCAATAGTCAGAGGAGCTGCACCGCTGTTGTGTTGCAAGAGCTGTGCGATGACATCAGCCAGTTATCAACCTGGAAAATTTACAGGTAATAACATTTAAGCATAGGTGGCTGTTTTAGCCAACACAAGGAACCTTCCTCAAAGCTTTCCTGCAAAAGCAGAAAGACTTCTGCTGCTGAGCAGGTCAGGATTTGATATATTTCACTTGCACATTTTCTGCAACCGATAGCAGGTGGGATTCAAGGCTGGATTTTTAGTGCAACTCTCTCGTGTGCATATCTCTGCTCTCTGACGTCTGTGGATAAAAAGTCCCTGCTCAAAAGACAAAGTACTGCGCAGTTGCCTTATGGCTTTTTACCTGCTGTGTGTAGCCTGTTTGTGAAAAAACGGATGTGTTCTTGCCTGTCTGGACTCACATGCTCTCTCCCATGCATGTGTGCACACAAGCACATGCATGTCCAGCGTGACAAAGGGAGGCTGGGCCAAAGGTTGCTGAAGTCACTGTCAGAGCGTGGTTTGGCTTTTTTGTGTGTGTAATGATATTTTTTTCTGCGTGTTCCCTGTGATTGTGTTTCTCACTGATGCTTGAGAGCTCACACGCTGACTGAGAGCTGGTATGTAAACACAAAACAGAAAATCGGGTTTCTGTGTGGGAGTTGTTAATGTGAGTTGCCTCAATATTTGAGCAGTAGGTGCTGACAGCCTTTGGTTTAAATAATGTGTTATTATCTCTGAAGAAAAGCATCTGAAGGGTTACTCAGCCAGTTGATACAAATTGAGTTCAACATCCTTTTGGTTTCCAGCGGTTCAACATCAGCAGGTTTGCAGGGGCCAATTAGTGATCATTAACAGGGGTACCACTGGATTGCTAGCAAGCCTGTCTGCCATTTCTGCTCCAAAACTGTGCTCTATGAACTTTCAACAAGAGCCAAAAGAGTCACTACCAAAAACTAAAGCCCCGTGCTCAGACCTTTGCCTCCTAACGCGTGCCGACTCACAGGCAGCTCCCCGGAGATGAGCAGCCTCGAGCACCAGCTTCCCTGGGGGAGCTCCACCAGGTCTCCTCCTGCGCTGGAGTCATTTTTGTGCTTACGCTTTGTGTAGTGTAAACAGCTTATCTCTGGGTTGTGTGTGAGGACTGAAAACAAATCTCCAAAACAAATCCTGGGAATGATGGATTTCTTCTTTTTTTTTTTTTTTCTTTTTTTCTTTCTTTCTTTCTGGATGTCTAGGTTTTCCCTTTCCTGTGGCTGTGGTATCAACCACTCTCCAGTTCTTTTGAACCACTGTCTTTTGAGGACAGTAAGAACAAAAGACAATTTTTCTGCTCTCAGATAAACCTGTTTTTCCTAAGAATGACACTGAATCAAAGTTGAGCTACTGTTTTATAAGGAAAAACAAATGCTGACCAGCAATATGAAGGCACCTCTGGTATGAGCTCTAGGCCAGGAGTCTTACAGGTTTAATAAAACGGACCTGAGGTAGTGAACTCAGAGCTATAGGTAAAAAGTGGGCAATTGCCAGCAGTGAGGGACCTCATGTGAGGCCTTACACATAAGTGAGCCAATCTCCAAGATTACCACCAGCATCACCACCACAGTTTCCCTCCAATAGTGGACTCAGTCCCTATCAGAAATGGCAACTGCCCTTGGAGGTGCTGTCTGTTAGAGTCGTGGTCCAGATGGTCGGCTTCGGTCTGCTTTGTCCGTAGGATAATAAACTCTTGGGTTCCTTTCTGCACTAGGTAAAATTTCAACAAGAACATTAGCCACTTTAACCAGTTATTAATTTGAATTAACTTCAGCAATAGCGCTGTAACCAACCAATAATGACCTTTTCCTCACCAAAAACCTGGAGTACTAAACAATAAAGAGAAATATTATTTCATTGCCTGGTTTCTATCCACTACGAGTATTAAAGTTAAAATGTTCTTGTTCAGTATTTTTGTCATGCTATCTGCTTCAGCCAAATCAACAAACAAAACAGGCTATTGCCAAGAAATTTTATCTTTATGCAAATATGTGAAATAGAATTTAATTTACCTAACTCTAAGCAAGTGTTAAATTGTGAAAACCTGTTTAAATACAACGAATACAGTTGCAAAAATAGTTTCAGTCCAAGAGGACTGAAGCAGAGTTTAAAGTAAATATTGAAATGCACCATTGTTTATGCAGCAATTCCTTTTGCTGCAGCTCTGTCCTGGTGGTAAATATGATTAGAAGACCTAGGGTAAGAAAACAAACAAACAAACAAACAAATAAAGAAATGGTGAATATTTACATAGGTCATCAGGAAACAAATGTCATGTCATACGCAGGAATACTTGGGGCTCTTTCTCACCAGTTGTAGTAGGTGAGATGAGTAAGTCACCTTTCACCCTTTTACAGCCAGATGGCTCGAAATTATTTGTAAGTCTGAATCACATGCAGATCATAAATCTAGTCCACAGATTGTTGTGAGGGACAGTCTTTGTTCAAGAGAAGCCCTAGGCAGCTGGCAAAGCAAGAAGCATTTCCTTCGCAAGAATGGATTAAAGGTGGCACCTTAGTTTTACAGCAAACACGGCGGTACGTTGCGGGTTACATTCCTCGGTACACTGGGGATGCCCTTACCCCACTCCAGCTCTGTCAGCAGCCATAAGCCTACGCGAGCTGCTGGTTAACGGAGGTGCCCAGTGGGGTCTGACAGCTGGGATAAACTGGTTCCTGAACTGTCTTTCTGTAAGGATGAGAGCAAATGGCCTCAAGTTGCGGCAGAGGAGGTTTAGATTGGGTATTAGGAAAATTTCTTTAATGAAAGGGTTGTCAGGCACTGGAACAGGCTGCCCAGGGAAGTGGTGGAGTCACCATCCCTGGAGGTGTTCAAAAAATGTGTAGATGTGGCACTTCAGGACACGGTTTAGCGGGCATGGTGGTGTTGGGTTGATGGTTGGACTTGATGGTCTTAAAGGTGTTTTCCAACCTAAACGATTCTATGGTTCTAATTTGTCTTTGCTGGGTGGCACTGGTCGCCCACGCTGAGGCACCGGTGGAGGTACTCACCTCCTGGTCTCCCCCCCACCGCTGATCCTCGCCCTCGGCGCCCAGCACCATGCAGAACACCAGAAAGTGACGGGAGAGGGGCTCTGAGCATCGGGGGCAGGATGAACAAGAAGAGTTGGTACAGTCCCTTGTTCCTGATGGAAGGGACAACAGCATGGCAGGATGAAGGAGCAGTTTTATCAAGGTATGTAGATGAGGTCCTCTCACTGAAGGGAGTGAGACCTCCAAATTTATCTATAAATCTAGACCCAGATAACTTTCCTGAGATGCAAAAATTGTCTTGCAAAAGAAAGCATCAAACCCTAACGTCTAACCTAGAGGTTTATCCAAAAAGATCATCCTTTTTTTTTTTCTGAGTTAAAAACATCACTATGCTCCCCAGCTCACCTATAACATCCCTAGAAAGCAGGTGGGGGCTCAGTTCTACCTGCATGGTCTGTCACCAGAGGAAAATCTGAAGCAGATTCATGCAAACTCTGATGTCTGGCTGAAAGCATGCCACATTTTAAAGTATTCTCTAATTTTTTGTCATGTCATAGCTCATTAACAGTTTTGGCAAAGCCCACAGACTTTTCAAGCCTTTTTTCCATATTGTAGTGCAGAAATCTGCTCTGGCATTGCCCACCTCAGCAGCAGGAAATGTGAGAATATGTGAGCAAATATGAACAGTCCATCATCTCCCTCAAGCCTTTATGAACTTACCTGCAGAACTGGGATGCTATAAATCTGCACATAATTAGGAAAATTCTCCTAAAGTAAGCTGAACTATTGCTGTGATCCTTGAGAAAGGGATAACCATTAACCTGTATGAACCTGGACACGCTGTTTAGTGCCCTGTTATTCCCCTCTCACATTCCATGTGCTATTGCTTAGCAATTTCACTGCAAAGCTAAAACAATACCACTGGTATGAAACATATTAACACTGGCTAATTGATAGGTCACTAGCAAAGAATTCTCCTCTGGATGGAGAAAGTCTTTTTAATAGAAACCTATTTTCACCTCTGTGGTGTTTAGTGCTTTTTGTGGGGGTCAGGAAGAAAAAAAACCAATGGTGAAGTTGCTGACGCAAAAATACGGAATTAATAAATAAAGACAAGGAAAAGCTACAAAACCAGCATGCTGTGCAAGCAAATAAACCATGTTTTCACAGAACCTAATGCAAGTTCCTAAGTATGTTAGGAATAAAGCCACTAAGCCACATGCACTATTTAGGGGAGTACATTCTGAGAAGCAGTGAATAAAACACAACTCAGGGCTGTGGTCGATAGATGACCGTCACCACGGGTATAGGTGGAAGTATGACAGGATCAGAAGTTTTCATCCAACCTAGTAAAATGGCTGCGAATTAAAGTTAGGGATGTTTTGATAGAATATGTTGCATATTTTGAACATAGTTATATGAATATTATTTATAATATGTAGATAACTTGCATATTTAGAACAGCTAAGGTAATAAATCATTAGCTTAACTTCTGAAGGGATATGCTTTTTCCCAAGAAATGTAAAGCTTTCAGATATTATTCGAAGTTTTGGGTTTTTTTCCTAATTCAGGTGGAACACATTCAAGGCAGTCCTATATATTCTTATTTAGAAATCCACCAAAGAAAAGGAGCGTAGCTCAGGCCTGCCTTCTACTCCTGATGAGACAGGTTATATCAAGAGTCCTGACTTTCCTGCCACATCCTAACGCAAGTTTATGAGCCACTGGAAACAGCGCTTAGTGTGGAACACATGTATCTGATAAAAAAAAGTAAAGATACAACAAATATGGAACCTCATGCTGACATCTTTAAGAAGCCTGTTTAACTTCTCCAGCATCTCAGTTTTTCACCTGTAATTAAATATTGATATTTGCCTGTCTTATGGCTGTGTACATTAATTATCGTTAAACTGTACTCTGTTCCTGAATTCTCTTTTGATGGTAAAACTCATCATTGGAGATTTTGTGATCCCAAAACTGTGCACATATTATCAATAAGGTTAATCTTCTTATGCTTCAGTTACTTACCACCTGTTGATCCTCTCGCAGTGCAAATGACTGAAGCTGGACAGTCTGCACTACCCAGATGTGCAGTAGCACAGAACAGCCAGGCACACCAGCAGCACCTAGCACCTACAAAGACATTACCAAAGAAATGAGTTGTCGGAATTTTTTATGCAAGTTTGCAACGTTTTAGAAGCGTGGCCTCTTTTTTTCAGACCAAATTATCTTGTGTGCTCCCTGAGCCCTGACACAAACAGTAGATATCACTGAAGTTCTCTTGGCTTTGATTTGAACAGCCACAATGCAAACTGGGATTATCCTCTTTAGTCTGGGGATCTGTATTCTAGATAGATAGTAATTTACAGGGCGGTGTGGAAAGTGATGGTGATTTAAAAACAGTTCCCTACACCAGTGGTTCCCAAACTTCTTGGAGACACCAGCAAAGACTGGAAAACTTTGAAATTGATTTTGTGTTTGAAAGAAAGCCCGTTCAGAAAGCACAGAAAACTCTGCAAGCTGTTTGCAGAGGCTCGTGTTTCCTTTCTTGGACCTGTGCTTTCCCCCCGAAGGTAGAACTTGGTGACTGCAGCTGATGGTACCTCGGTGTGAAGGCAGAGGTCCTTGGAAAGCTCTGGGCAGTCTCCATGCGCTTTCTCAACTCCAGTGCCCACCCCTGGTCTGCGGTGTGTCTGGCTGGGCCACAGAAGGGGACCATCAGTCTCAAAGAAGAGAATGGGGGCATAAAGGGGAAAGGAATATATTTGTCTACAGGGTTCTTCAGGGCTTTGGTAGAGCAGAAGCATCCAAAAATATTTTTAGAAATGCTTTCTTGAAGTTTTAGCTATGTTGTCCCCTGCCATTACCCTGTTCCCAGCTGAATGGATGGATCATTTATTCCATAAAGAATATTGTAACCTTGGAGCTCTTTATAAACTCTGATCATGTTCCTCTTGAGCCTTCTTTTCTTTTTATTTTTTTCTTTTTTTTTTTTGTAATAACAATTACATAAATCACAGAGATTAATTTGCTTCGTTAGGCAGATAACATTGGAGGTTTAAAGATGAAGCCGAGGCATCGTTCAGATTTCTAACGGGCAGCTCATTCTGAGAGCTCACCGAGGGGTGATGCTGCCACATAAAATGCAGTCACTAAAAGAATATAACTTCAGCTTCAATTTTACCTTTATTTAGTGGATGTTATCTAATGGTATGGAGTATGTCCTTAATTTGCCTCTCTGAAATGTGAAGCTTATATCCTTGAATAAGGAATTCAGAGGCAGGCATTTTATTTTTTTTTTTTTTTTCCCAGTAGCATTCTTTATTGCGGAGGCAATGAGCGTTAAAAGCAAGACTGTAAAACACACTAGTTTTGGGGTATCTGTAGTGACAAGATGTCAGTTTGGAATGCAGGTGGTCTTTAGTGAATGAACCATAAAAAGATCTACATGAGAACTTTAATAATAATGTTAGAGATTGTGGGAATGACAGCCAACGATGTGAATTGAGATTTGCCTACTGTACAGAAAAACTGTGGAAAACAATATGCCTTGAGTGTAAACAGAATCAAGGGATCACAAATCAAGTTCGGGGCAGAAGAGTGGCCACCCAAGAGCTCTGAAAAGGCCGTGAGCGACCGGGGCTGCTCCAAGCAGCGCGGTTCCCAGCTGGAGTCCTCCCGAGACGTGCAGCCCTCCGGCGTCCTCCTGGGGCTGAGGCGCCCAGACATCTCCGAACGTGAAGCGCGGGGATGTGCCCAGGATGAGTGCCCAGGATTTTCCTCCCTCAGGCAGGAGCCACCCCAGAGGCCTCTCTAAGCCCCTGAAGGCTGTTGGTGGGCGGATTTTCCCAAAGTGGGTGTAAAACGCTGCTGGAAAATCCGACCTGGAGCATGGCAGTCGCTCCATGCAGCTCTCGGTGGCAAGGAACCGTGGAAGGCGGCGGTGCTAGAAACGACCGGCGGCAATGGTCTCTACAGGCAGAACCAGACTTAAAAATGGAAATGAGAGGTGGCACCTGGATCGGCTGAAGCTCTCAAAAGCACGAGAGCGCGGTGAGGAACGGCCACGTTTGGAAGAACGAAGGTCCAGGTCAGCGCTGCGGCTGGACGCGCAGGTTCTGCCCTGAGAGCAGATGGCGGCAGAGGTTACCAGCCTCAGCTGCAGAAGTGATGTTGACCGTCAGCCGTGGGCAAGCCAGAAAGAAATCAGACGAGGCAAGAGTGAAGACTGTGAGATGCAGTACAGGCTGGCTTTTTTCTTCACCCTTTCTCTCAAGAACGTGATGGGTAACCAGGTCACCAACGTAGGCCAGGGTGACCATGTATGTTACAATGACGTTGTATCCGATGATTGACAGTTTTCACGTTACTTTTGTATGTTACAGCCTGTGATGACAAGAACTGGACTAATCGTTTATTCTGTTTCCATCAGCTCCCATGTTACTACTTAGACGGACAGACACACATGTGTCAGGTTAACATGACATAATTAACTTTTACTAATCAAAACTATGCAAGCAGTTCTGAGATAAAAGCCGTAAGGCTTCTTGGAAATGCCTGGACTGCTGAGCAATGGGGTACGATGGCACATCCTTCAGAAAAGATTATTTTTTTTCTCAGCCTGAATGAGTAGGATACAGTCTCATTTGCCAAAAATGATTGTTTCTGCGCAACTTTGGTCTCTGTATCATTCTTGCTTTGTTCTGCAAAGCAGCTAATCACAAAACCCCAAGGTTAAAATAAATATAACAGCTGCTTCTGCTGTTCTTTTGCAAAAGCCAGTAGACTTTCAGCTGGGCAAAGGCTGAATTATTGACCTTTGCATTCAATGCTGCTGAAATTTCCCTCCTCCCCCACCCCAAACCCAAAGAACCCCTGGAAAAATTATCCTATTCATATCATGAATGTAAAAGATAAAAGAGCCTTCTTCCCCTATCCCAGTCTGTCCGATGCAATCTTCCGATTCCCAGCCACACTGCCAGCGAGAGCCAGCAGCATGTAAGGAGCCAGGACAACCCCTTCGTCTGCAAGTGGCTCTATGGGGCAACGGGGGGCTGGCAGGGGAGGTGGCCCGTGACTGGTAGTTGCACGAGAATATTGCTGCCCTTACGGCTTAGAAGATGAGGAGTCATCGGTGCCGGATCACCGCTGAAAAACCAAGGCCAACGACAACTAGGGATTTGGTTGTCAGCTTCAGAGGCATGGAAATCCAAAATATTCCTCCACGTCTGTGTTGGGGATGGGGGAGAATGTGCTTCCCTGCACACAAAGCAGCGGGGAGGAGGGACGGGGGGGGCACCCAGCTCTCCACGCTTTGGGGCTCAACTGAAAAGAGAAGTGAATGCAATATGGGACGTTTAGGTGGGAGCCCAATGACTTGGTCAAACGTGGCCTCATCCCAGCAGATAGGTCAGACCAAACCCCCACTGGGGACTGCTGGGCACAGCCTGAGCTGTAGGCTCACAGGTGAGATTCCAGGGGAACAGGCATCCAGACAGGCAGGTGGGGAACCTTGTTCCAGACATGTATCAGTAAAGGAAAGAGTGGAGCGGTGCACTGCAGCTCCTACAGCGGCGGCACTGCGGTAGATTTTCCCTGGGAGCTGCTGCAGCAGGCTGGAGGCGAAGCAGATGCCTGTTTCTGAGGGAGCAGAAAAATCAGAATCTTTTGTGGGAAGATGTCAGTTTTGAGAAGTGATTTGACACAGAACTTTTGAAGTAGAGCAACAATTCTGCATTGACTTAGGCAGGTTTTGTTTCTATTTCTGTTTTCTCAAATTATTTCAGCTCTGATTTCATTTCTGCTTTCTTTCCTCATTTAATTGCTCTTTAGTCAGCTGCATTTAAGCTTGCATAGAAATAGTTTTGTTTCAGCGTGACTGGTCAATCTTTTGGGGGTTTGCCCTGTGCTTCCATTCCAAGGAGCATGCAGTTTTCAGATCTGCTCATTTTGCAGAAGAGGCCACTGCGGTGGGGTGGCAGCTGTCACTCACACTAGGGTCACTCTGAAACCAGTAATGGGCATCACTGGATCTGAACGTGTGGCAAAAGGAGCTGGGCTTGCCAGTTTCTGTGGCTGACTCTCAGATGTTGGATGCCGATGTAAAATAGTGAATACTCATTTATTTTATAATATAAACTCTATCCTCCTTCCCTGAAGGGACGTGAGACGAAATTCAAGTATTAAGAGTTATCTCATTTCCTAGGCAAAAATTTAATACGGCATTTATTTCACCTTACAATGAGTACTGCTGAAGTGCTGTATTAACTGGGAAGATCGCAACATGAGGCTGCTCAGAAACAATATTCTTCCATGTAAATTTTTCAGGAAAAAAGAAGAAAAAGACATAGCTGAAGGATCTTGACCTTTCTTTTTTTGAGTTGGTTGCTGGGCGCATGTTATGAGCCAAGTTTGTGACAATGCACAGGTGAGATGTGGTGGTAGAGCCCTTACCCTGCAGGTAAGTAATAGACTTTTAACTGTGCAAGTGCCTAGCTCAGAGCCAAGATATTGCCACCATGTGGAAGAGCAAGTGTGGACACTCAGCATTGAGGGAGCGGAGGGGAATCACAGCAGAAAACGGCAGTCGGCATTCCTGGAATGTTTTCATGCGGCATAGTCAAAGGCTGATAGTAAAAAGAGTAGACAGTAACAGATTTCTAGTAAGTGTTAGGGACCAGCCCAAAGACTATCTGTCACAGCTACTTCTAAAATATTTCTCTACTTCAGTTTAGGATATTCAGTGAAAGATGAAGTTATCAGTCATAATGCAAAGCCAAAAAAAAAAACCAAAACCCACTTTAAAACATGTTTTTGAGAGGTGTCAGTGAATTAAATGCATGCTCCTTCCTTTTTCCACTCAGACATCTGTTTAGCTTAAAAAAAAAAAAAAAAAAAGAAAAAAAAAAGAGAGAAACAAAAGATCCACAAAAAGTAGACATAGATGACTCCTACAAGCCTGGGTTTAAGATGATGCCAAGGAGCTCTCTGTCCCCCACCCGCACTTGGTCTGGGAAATGTTTCAGGAGAGAAGGGCCAATAGTTGGAGTAGATGCACAGTCTGCATTCTCGGGGGGGAGTGATGTAGGGCTCTAGTTCTCTGCTATATGTACTGGCATCCTAAACTGTGCTAAGCAACCAGGCAATAATGGCCACTCAGATCTCCCACTCTTGGTCAAAATCATTCCTTTCAGTAACACTGAATAATGCTAATTAAATTAATGACTTTAATTTAACGCAACTACACTTTTATAATACATACACATTATTACCTTATAAAACTGTAAGTTATGTAGTATGTTTTACAATACCATACTGCACGTTACATTGTATGTTATCTGGTATATAATTGCACATTATGTATATATCTGCGATACAACGTATTACAACTTCATAATGTATGAATATAAAATTATATAAAAATTAATAATTTAATTTTATAAATTACCATCATTTACCAGTGTTCCTGAACCAACATTCCCTTGTCCAACACATTTGAAACGTACACTATTTTATTCATGGCATCAACAGGTACTGAAATGCCATTCTCTAGCCAGACCTATTTTTCCAGGAAGGTGTGAGGAGCGCTCGTGCTGCCATCAGGAAAAGGCTGGGGAGCGAGACCCTAGAATAGGTACCAGGCTTGGGTGAGTAAAAGGCACCATTGCTGGGACTGCAAGGCGAAGGGGGTGGAAATAGCAGCAGCCAGAAAATCAAACCTCAGCCACTTTCTTCCTGCGAGATGTCTTAGTTACTACTTTGATCATGTTTAACATCACCCCTTCCGAACGCTTCCTAGCTGTTTGGGCGAGAGTTGGGTTCGTAAGGCTGTTGCCTACCTTGTACCCAACCCTCGCTCACAAGCAACCCGTACCGCGCGCTGCTCGCTTCTGCAGCGAGCGGCGACGGCCGCCATGTCGTGCTGACTTCTGCACGCCTGCCACGTCACACCGGGACGCCTCTTGTCCCAGGTACCAAGGGCCATCCAGTCGGGAACACCGGCCGATGCACACAAGTCCACCCTCTCGTGGCACGCTGCGTGCACGGCCGCGGTCCCGCCGCGACCTCGCTCCTCTGCAGTCCTGCGAGAGGCTCCACGCTCCTCGCAGAAGGTGCCGTGTCCCTGCCGCAGCAAAGACGAGGACACCGGGGGCTTGGCTGGCCACCAGCGGGACAGAGCAGTGCGGGGGCTGTGATGGGAGTGGGTTGTGTGGACGTGTCGGCTGGTGGGTGGGAGATGCTTCTGCAAGGCAGCCGGCGGGAGCCCACCGTTGCCTCACTGCTTTCCGTGAACAGGCAAGGCATTCGCTCCCAGCCCTGCCCGGCTGCAATCCTACCACCTCCAACAATTAAAGAGGGAATTAAGCAGCTGGAATATCTTGGCTTCAAATGTCGATGATTTGAAATGAAGATGAGTAGTTGAGGTATCACTGGTGCCTTTTGGTCGTCGGTCATCCTCGTTCCCTGCAGACAGTGCAGCTTTTGTCCTTCTGATCAAGAAATGCTACAAATCACTGCTCGTTTGATCACAGCTTGAATCTTTGTCATGAAGACGAAAATAATCAATTAAAGCTCAGTCTGCTGCATGCTGCTCATTCATTTTTAATGATAGTTTCATTTGCTACCCACTTCTTTTAGCTCAGCAGAAGGGCTACATACTCTGTTTTGCTGCAATCTCAGAGCATTCGTGCTGTTCACTATTCATATTTGAGCATGGAAGATGAAAAAACCCTCCAACAATTTTTTTGACGGTATGTGGTCTGAGCTAAATTGCTTAGTCCATCCCTGGTGGGATGCCCCAGGTGACTGTTCACTGTAGACCTAAAGAGAAAAAAACCTGCAGTATTTTTTGTCCAAGGGCAATGGGGAACTTGTGTTAGTGACCAGCATTTCTTCAGGGGTGCAGAAATGAGGTTGGGGGTGACATCAACATCCGCTGCCCAATCAACCTGCCTGGCATTCACACAGCAGTAAAAATAATAGCTTCAAATGTAATTGTCTTCCCCCAAAAAGGTTCTGTGTAAGCCTCCATCCAGTTTTTTCCTCTCCTTTTTTCAGAATGACAAGTCCAGAAAATGGAAAATACTTGCCAAAGCAAACTGAGTGTATATTTGCCTTTCATAAAATGCGACGTGGTTTGGATGTGAGTTGAAGCGGAGGTTCAAGTAAGTTTCTAACACCGGGGTCTGCCCAGGCTTGCTCTGTACATCAGACAGTGGACTATTGAGTAAGGCCGCCTGGGACTTCTTAAAAGAAAACCTGAAACCTGGGCTGGGTTTAAGCAAAGACTGTGTGATGACAACAGCCCTCCCTAGACATATGGAGCCAGCTAGGGATCAGATGGAGTCAAGCAAAACTTACCAGCTTGAATTAAGTTTCATTTTAGGGTTTATTCAGAATAGGAGTCTGAGAATAGTTACTATCGCTGCTGAAAAGCTGGTTTTACTTTGGGAAAAAAGTTAAAAGGACTTTTGAACGAAATTTCAGCTATTTCTTTGCCAGCACTCCGCTCCCTGTGCCCCCCCCCCCCCCCCCCCCCCCCCAAACCAATCAAACAACAAAACATTTCAACAACAGAATTATTTATATTGGAAACTTTTGTCTGACAAAAATGGCTACTATTTTGTGAAAATTGTGCATCTGGTGCTTTGTGCCCTCATTCTCCTCTGTTGGTGTAGTTATGCAGAGTTATACTAAGTGTCCAGGGATATACCACAGCCTTCCCTCTTCCCAGTGCTTTGTGGTGCTACTACTGATGGACACCTGAGGTATCTGAACTCTAATTCCTGAGAGATACTTGGCAGCAGTTCTGAGAAGACATTTTTTTAGTATTCAGGTATTCACGTTTTCTGACAAAAGAAATATTTAATCTCTTGCTGAAAAGCGGGCCGTTATGACAGCAAACCCCAACTTTCTGCTATAAACAGTTCTGGAGGAAAACTTCAAATAAGCTGGAGGCCAGATCTACGCAAAAATAGGAGAAAAAAGAGCGTTAAGAACTGTGATCTGAAAGCATTGGATTTTCCACAGCCTGTCATAGAGTAAAATCATACAAAGTTTGGCATTTAAATCCATTGAGGATTTAGGTATCTTTGTTACAGGGCTGAAATCCACTCACTGTGGGCTGCTGGAGTAAATAGCAGTTGTTTTTGCCAAGTGCTATGTTTTGGGCATTTGTGTTTTGGTCTAATTTTAAGTGTATCTGTACCTAGAAACACTTGCATTTATTTTTGTACCCTCTGCTTTTGAATATGAATTGTATTTCATTTTAAGCTCCAAAGACAGTTCCCCGTGTCAATAGATAAACTCCCAGAAAAACATATCTATTTGAAGCAGAATTCTTAGTGTGGCAGTGCTTAGAGAAATTAGTGGGAAATGCTGCATGCTCAATACTTTTGAAAACAAGATTTGTTTAGGTATTTGAATATGGATTAAGGTGCCTAATACAAGCTTCCCATCTTTTAAAACCGGCTGTTTGGTTTGTGAAAGAGAGTTTTGTACTTAGCTTGTTCTTTCTCTATAATGTGTTCATCCAAATCATTAAACTTTGTTTGTTTCTCCAAAATAATTTTTATTGATGCAAATTCTGTTTTGGAAAATATTTGCAACTAATAATGCAGGATAAATAATAATGATAACAACAACAACAACAAAAAGCCTCCCGAGTCTGGAATTTTACCTGTAAATCAGATGCAATTGCTCAGATTTCCCTGTGGACACCCTCCTAAATCTACAGATGAAAAGCTTGTATAAGAATTACTGTCTTAGTTAAATATGAATGATTGTACATTTTAGAAGTTGCATTGCATAGTTGGCTGTCTCAGAGCAGGACGTGAGCTTGGCTAGACAGGTTCATTTGTCTCCTGGCAAGACCAGAGTGCACGTTGCTTTTAGTTTTGATGCTGTCTGTCAAAATAGGACTACCCGAAAACAGCTAAAATATTAATCTTACATAAAAGTAAAACACAAGAGACTATTAAAACATTAGCTTCTGGAATTCAATTTCAAAAAATAATTACAGATTCTCTTGTTTCACCCCTTTCTGAATGTCTGTAGCAATTTTGCTACCGGCGTGTGTTGGTGGCAATAACAGCTTCTGCAAAATTCAGAAAGGTTGCTGATAAAACACCAGGTCTTGTCCGATCCCTAAAATTTAAATTCAAAGTTCTGATGCGACATGAGTTTAAATGTCCTCAGTTGAAACCAGCAATCTTTTTGGCTTAATGAATGACGTGTTATTAAAGGGAGAAAGGAAGGAACCAAGGTAGAGGAATGCTCAGCACCTGCTTCACGGAAGGTGCTTTTCCTCCGCGTACCACCTCGCAGACCGGCTGGCTGCTTTCCCACCCCACCGCGAGGAGGGGAGCGGACCTCCACATCCTGGAGCTGCAGGGCAGCAGGCTGGGCTTAAGCTGGGGCTGCCTGTGTGGTGGGAACTGGTGCCCAGTCCCAGCCCACTGCTCCTCCTTCCCCCCCGCCGGCCGCTAGCGAGGGCATCGCCTTGTCTCCTGGCTGTTTTGGCTGGCCACCATCTGACGCTGCTGGTGCTGCAGCTCAGCGGCAAGCGGGGAGACGACACTGACAACTGACGCCGCGCTCGTACGTGCAGAAAATTTGTAAGCGGATCCCTGTGCTTCCCACCTTTCCGGTGAGTCCCAGGCAAATTCTCCATTCCTTATTCCTTTTTCAAAGAAGAACCGTGCGGGAAGGTGCGGCCGACTGCGCTTCCCACCACACCTGGGCACAGCTGGCGGGGCCAGGCTTCCTACCCTGTTGCAGATCACAAGCAATTCCCTCAAGCAGATAAGAAAAACCTGCTCCAGGCCCAGCCACTAGGCGCTTTCCATTCTTCTCTTGTATTTTCCATCACGTGTCAACAAAGTGATTCACTTGTTTTTCTGTTTCCTCTTCTGAGAAACCTTTGGGTAGATGGAAGGAAAAGATCTTTCAGGTCCCCATTACCCTGTTTACAATTGACATCTTCTGCTTAAATAATAGATCAATGCCACCAGCTATTACAGAAGTCAAAAGACACAGCACTTTTGGTTTCAGTCGCAGACTTAACACTGGGCAAGGACACAAATGGGGAATGACTAGCCTTTGATTCTGCAGATAATGAGGGGATGGTAGTTCTCCTCAGAGGGGAAATGCAGATAATGAAGAAAGGTAGTTCTTCTCAAAGGGAAAATGTTTCCACCCAGAAATTATTTGAAGGCCACATTAATTTTTGCCATTTATTGCTTTTTTCCCCACTAGTTTACAAGTATCTGAGATTATTCATCATGCACTGGATAACAAAATTGATTTGGTTATGATGGGAAATGAAGTGAGAACAAAAGGGAAGCATCAGCTAGTGATCTCTTGCACTCAAAAAAAGGGTAATCTTCCCCTAAGCAACACGAAGAATTTCTACAGCCTCTGTGAACCCTGGCACACCTGATGGGAATCTGTCAATACATTGCTCTTGATAAAGTGCAGCACTTACAAAGCAATGTGGCAGAATGTGTTCTGTAAATTCTGCCTTTTGAAGGCGGCTGGACAAGACATTTGGTCTGACTGTGAAGATTTATTCCTTTTTCTACTCCCCTGGACAGAAAGATATTGTTGACAGCTACTGAGGGGTGCATTGGTGGGGGCGGGCTGTGGAATGAGAAATTGGAGTAAAGGAAAGAAAAGGGAAAGACTGAGTGCAAATACTTTAGTCAAGAAATACATCCAGGCTTTTTGACTGAATAAGCGCTGTTGCTGGAAGTTATGAAGAGGCTGAATAGGAAAACAACAAGCTGCTTTAAGACTGACAGAAGTCCAAAGGGGCCTTTTACCTAATTGAAGCAGTTTTCAAACTCTCTGAGAGGATAAATGGTGAAGAAATCAATGAACAGCACAGAGGGTGAAGCAGCTTTGACCAGCATGACATTGACAGTGTACCTTGATAAAAGTAAAAATGTGTTTTCTTTTTCTTTGGCAAAACTAGGCACTGCATCTCCATATAACCGCTTCAATATTTCAGCTGGCTGAGAGTTCACTTGCTGAATATGCCCCTGTGTATGAAGAACTGCAGCTGAGCAATTTTAGGAAGTTTTTCTTTACCAGCCATATCTGTAGGCAGGTGGTAGCGATTGGCCTGGAAACTGTATGCTCCTTATTTCTCAGTATTTCAATATGAATAAAAACAAATCTGTTTTCTTTCCTTCATGCTGGTCTACATCTAGCCTTTTCACACCCACACAAGACAGCAGAAGGAACAAAATCCTTAAATTGCAGTTTGATACAATATCATTATAATTGGGTAAGATAGCTAAAACCAGAATCAGCATGCTCTATAAAAAGCTTTAAGAAAAAAAAAAAAAGTAACAGTTTGAAACAGCCAAATCCTTGTATTTCTGGAAAGACAAACACATTCTAAACCAGACAAAGAACAATTAACATCCATTTTACTCATGCTAACACAGTTTTCTTGAGTCTAAGAGGGTGAGATATTATACATACAGAAATACACAAAGAAAATTTCAAAATCAACCTGTACAAATTTTTTTTTCTATTTTTCAGGCTCATCTTGATAAAGTTAGAAAGTATAAAAGCAATGATAAGCTAATGGAGGTTTAAGGTTGACACTTAACTTCATGATGTAAAGGGTTTTAGGAAGATAATCAAGAACATGCTGCTATTTCTTTTCTCTTTCTCTGTCCAGCCCCTTCTTTCTCTCCCCACTTCCTCCCACCTCCAATAATCTACTTTTGTGCTGCCTGGATCCCATCCCAAATTCCTTGTTTGTATATCTGGCTGTTTTCCCATAATCCCTTCTCCCACTTACTCACTGAGAAATTGTCTATTCTTTTCAATCAATTTCCTCCTCAGGCCGGATTACTACTAAAATGAAAGACTAATATGAAAAAAGAAAAAGAAAGATGGCACTGTGCCCTAGGAGATTCTGTTAACTAAGGCTAAGTTTGAAACTTTTGCACTTGTTCGTGTAGCATATACCTTTGAACCAGCTTAGCTGCTCAGGATTATCTCTAGCCTTGTCACTTTAATCCTTCTTGTTATTTTTTTCTCCCCTCAAAACCTTTCAGTGCCTTTTGCATGTTATTATACACTGCTTTTTTCCTCTGGAATGCTTTTAATTAACTGGGGCATCATAAGATTTCCTCCTTGAAGCTGATGCCAGGAGGCATGAGTGGGCAGTAAAGGGAGGACGAGACACATGGGCATGTACCTGTAAGAAATGGTATAAGCAGGTTATTGTTTCATTTTGTCATCTGGCTTCTGACCAATACATGGTGCTGCACCAAATTCAGAGGGACCTATGTGAGAGAACCATGCATGTGGTGAGAGAACATGAGGGCTTTTTACTAGTGTCAGCCTCGTCCAAACAGCACAGTATCATCACTAAAAACCTGTGCGTGAGATCTGTGAATCATCTTAACCGAACTTCGGTGAGGTCTCTCTAACTGAATTGCATCGTGTGCTCTGCTCGTGATGTCTGTATTCCCAGAAAGATGACTTAAGAATTATTTTAGGAATTTCTTTAAGCAGTAATGAGGTTTATTGCCCCTGCTTAGATATTTAGTGTGACCCAGTTATTAGTAGAACAATTACATTCTGCTCAAAGAAAAAAATACATATATACATGTAAGTATAAAAATAAAAAACTATTTATTCCTTTGGAAATCCTCATTTAGAAGATGCCTTTGAATTTCCTTCTGGTTTTTTTCACACAATGAAAGAATTCAGATCAACATGCAAACGATTATTTTTCTTTAAAGAAATCCTGACCATTCTAGCTGCATATCATGCTCACTTTAAAGTTTTGTCATTCTGTTTTTAATGTATTTAGTTCATTTGTATGTTCTGGAGTCAGGGCCAAACAATGGCATGTAGTGGAACAACACTCACTGCTTCATTTTCGCAGGACAGGAGCTAATATCACTGAACAACTACATATTTTTATTTGCAAAAGAGTCAACAGAGTTCTTGTGTGCTTTCAGACAATCTGAACAAACACCATCAATGCTTACTGGTGTTCTGATGCTCATCGGTTTGCTAACATATTCCATCAGGATGCAAGGAGTAAACTGAAGTGGAAGAGGTTACTCACAGGGTAATGTCCTCTCTGAGTAGCATCCTATAACCTTTCAGTAAGAGTAGCAGAATATGTCCCTAAACTTTTCTGCAATATGTTACTTTCCTTTTTTTTGCAGCCTGTTGTCTTGATATATTTGTCATATTTCGTCCTTGTTTTCTTAGCTGGATCTCCATGTTCCAAGGCTCTGCTTAGAGTTTCTATAACAATATGTACTTCATTATGGTTTCTCTTTGATTTTCTGTTTCCTTCCATAATTTGTAAATGCAGCTGTGTTGCGACTTCACAGTGAAAAAAATAATTTTGTTTTAGTTTAGTATAGCTTCTTTTAGTTTAAAGACCTTTTGCCATTCTTTTCTTCTTAATAAATTTCAAGCATACACTTGATGATAACATTTAAAAAAATTTTAAAATTGAGGTGAAACAATGAGATAGCCAATATTTTAACGGTGTGTGAACATGGAAATTTATGAATAGTAAGGAATTGCTTAGAATAAAGGGCTCTGGGAGTTTTTGTGGTTGCTTTTTTTTTTTTTTTTTTAAATGGAAACATTCTATCCAATCCCTTTAAAAAAATAGCATTTATTTTGAACATACAAGTAACTTTCTGAGAAAATGCAAATAAGCTCATTGGTTAATTACACATAACTTAAAACATCTTTTAAAATTTATCTGTGTCAGCAGGTTTTTTTGCCCTGAATGATCTTAATAGAATAAGAAAGACACTTAAAATGATCAATATGAAGAATATGTGCTAAAAGATTGTAACTAAGGAAAATTTAAATGATACCTAGGTGCTACAAAGGTAAACAGGCAATAGGTGTTAAACTTTTCTCAATTGTGGGCTCCTTAAAAATTTTCCACAACATTTTGGCAACACATTTAGGTTTAGTTGTGACACGACATATTTGAAGGTACCAGGAACCGTGCGGGGAGGGCTTGCGCTGGGAAGGACGTTCAGCTATCGTTTGCAGCATCCTGGTAAGAAAGGCCACAAACTCCAGTGGTCCACAGACCACAATTTGAAAACCACGGTTACTGAGCCACAGGCAGGGCCAGAGCAAAAGTCAGGTATGTTTTAAACAGGACTTTTGTGCCACCATCATCGAGGCAGGCAGTTACCTCAACAGCTAATCTGCGATGAAGCGCTCTCAGCTGCACTACGGTCTTCAGATGGTAAAAGTCGGCCGCATGCACCAGAAGTTCTGGGCAATTACTGGCTCCAGTAATCCCAACTATTTAAAGCCTGCATCTGACTCTTTGCCGCTCCTTCCGCAGCAATCCGAGCCTGGAAGTAAAAGGCAAGCGCGGGGCTGAGCTTGGCCGCCTGCTTTGTGGCGCTTGGCCAAGGTGAATTTGCAGAGGACTTTTCTTCTGTGCCTGTCCCCATCCCGGCGAGGTGAAGCCGGCACGCCGACACTGTCCCGTCTGGAGGAGGCGTGCGCGGCAGGAGAGGGGAGCGAGGAGTGGAACCGGCTGCTTTCGGGGTGCGGGAAATTCGCCTCTCCCAGGACTCGGTCCTGGGCTCCCTCCCGGTTCTGCCGAAGTCATCACATTCTTGAAGGCTCTGCAGAGCTTTGCTGCTGTGGAAAATCTTGGGTGTTCGAACAGCCAAAGGGATTTAAACTCGATGTGGTACCTTATCATCATTCTTCCATTGTCAGACTCAGAAATAGCGTGCAGTAGCATCCGGATTTCTTTTTTAGTATTAAGGAATAATGTATTTTACATTTTTCCTCTGATGAAGAAATACTACAAAAAAGCAGTCAGATAAAATGGAGCAAGCACTCTGCAGGCATCTGCAAGTGTATAGATGTTAGAATTTTCTTAAAATCAGCATTGTAAATCCTGGGAAATCTGAATTTAGGTTTTACTGAAAGCAAATCTGCTTATGTTAAGATGAATAGCCCCCACACAACCTTTATTCTGGCTTATACCACCATCACGAGTGGGGGGGAGGAAGAATGCAAATGCCAGTCTCAAGACTTTAAAGGTCTAATTTAAGACCATGAGCAATGCCTTAATCACAGCTATACATAGATCATAATCTATAAAATTATTATGGGGTGAGTGCATCGCTGCTCAGAACTGCAGTCAAGGAGCGATTACGGGATTCTGTCAAACTAGAGGGCATAGCAAGGAGGGGCCCCGGAGGCTTTCTTCTGCACTCACTAATATGCAGTACCAGCAGTAACTGTTAGGATGATGGACAATAATTTTCTTCCAAAATCCGCAGATGACACCAACGGGGAAAGCAACTGCAAATACTTTAAAAAGGGGGTCCAGTTCAAAGTGATCTTGATAACTTGGAGAAATAGCCCCAAAACACTGAGGTGATATTCATTAAAGCTGAGTACAAAGTACTGCATTTAAGAAGAATGACAGAGGCAAAAATTGAGGAAAAACTGGTTAGGCTGCAGGCAACGTGGAAAGGATGAGTGTTTACTGGAGACTAGAGACTAAATGTGAGCTGAATAACACAACACATATGCAAAAATTGGAAAGCCATTTGACATTCTTAGCATTAGTGATTTCTCAGCTGGGGTACTGACGTCCGCTGCTAAGAGAAAAGCCAGACAAACTGACAAAGAATAAGATGTTTAAAAAAAGACAAAGAACAAATTCTTTTTTTAAAAAGTTGAGAAATTATCTGGGGTTTAACTGTTTTAAAGCATTAAGAATAAAGCATGACCTATATGGAAACTTGAAGGAATGAGTTTTATTAAGCATTAAAAAAAGGAAAAAAAATTATGAATAGGACTATGTTTCACAATATTCAAATATATAAAAGACTTCTATGAAGAGGGTAGGCTCAGCTGTACTGTATGTCCATGCAGAGTAAGACAAGAGGTAGTAGGGCTTAACCAACCCTGGGAAAACTAAAGACTGGCTAGCAGAAAAAGCTTTTTGGCTGTCTCACAGGTTAGCAAGAACCATTGAGAGATCTGTCTTTGAGGGGCCATAAAAGGAAACTGGAGATACATCTGGGAAGAACCTGCAAAATATCCTTGAACCTCTCTCAGAGCAGGAGAGTGGACTGGATGATATCTCAATATCCCAGATTCTGTAACTGCTCCCATAGCATCTCCCAAAGGTGGTAACTAGACATTTCTTTGCTATGTGACTCTCCACATTGTAAGTAATTTTCCACATATGTGTGGAAACATAGTGGATGTCTGGTAAAAGAAATGCAAAAAAAACCCCAACCCCAAACCCAACATCATATGCTTTTGATAATACCAGAGATCAAAAGTACTAAGTATTAGAGCAGTAATAAATTTTTCAGGGTGCCAAAATTGGAGTTCTCATCTCCTGGATTATTTAGATGTCTTTCGGATCACTGGAGGAAAAGGTAAATTCAGGATTTTTTTTTTTTCCCAAATGACTGCAGAAAGATTTGAACCCAAGGGTATCGAAGTCTGAGTGTACCTCAGAGGAGTCACAGGCTCTGCATATCTATATCACAATTGTAGGTTGATACCATACCATCAAACTGTTGGCAGGCTAGCTCCCCTTCTGATACCTATCAATCTTGCTTTTTGGTATGTGAGGACTGGGCGCAGGGGTTAATTGGTCTTCTTGACAGTCATCATCTGAGGCTGTGGTAGAGGAGATGTGTGGAGGCAGACGCCACCGGGCCAACTCAAAGGGTGAATGCAGGTCCCAGCTAGCGTGTCCTAGCACTCACCCGGAGCAATGCTTTGGCAGAGATTTGCATTCAAAGAATGTGGTCTTCAGGGAATTTCGTGCTTTTACCTGGCTACAAGCTCCCGCTATGATTACTGGATGTCAAACCCAACGCTTTTTTCCTCCCAAGATCAGTATCAATGCAGCCGATCAGAGAGCACTGGTGGTTCACGTCTGTGGTAATCAATACTACAGGTAATTTCTCTCTGCTATGAAAGTTTGGATGACTTGAGCATAACCAAATTAAAAAGTACTTTCTGAGCAATTTGATAATGAAAGAAAATCCATTGTGGAAAAAGTTTGCCCATGCGCTAGTGTGTATCACCAGCTGTTTCCTTTCATTTGTATTCAAAGGGCATGCAGCTCTGCTGTTTAGATTACTCAAGGTATTGGCTAAATGGATGGAGTGGGACATGGTATTTGCATATTGATTTGTTTTGTATGGAAATTATTTTGATGAGTTTTTACCTTATTAGATTGTGCATTGTTATAGTGTGTGTATACGAATACAACAATCCCAGACTGGGGAGCAGTTTTGAAAAATGGAAGTGCAAACACAAACAAATAAATTCTATTTAATTAATATGCATTACATATTTAATTAATAAACTCTCATGAATTTAGGGATTGGAAGTGGGAAAACCACAAGATTTAAGAACTCGTAGGTACCAGGTGTCAGCAGGTACACTAGGTGTGGAGTCGTTGGCTGCCCCCAGCTCAACACAGAGATGTAGCTGAGATCTTTTGGGCACACCAGCAAGGGGCTTTGTAGGCTGGGTGCCTAACTCGCATGCAGCATGCTTCTGTATTCTTGCTCACGACAATTTTAAACTTTTACTTAAAGAAGTAAACGTGACTTAGGGTCTTAGGCGTCTCCAGAAGTCTATGAAGGGCAGCGTATTGGTTGTAATAACAGGGGACCAGATTTGATTAACAAGCTGTTCTCATGATTTCTTGTAAGTGAATAAACAACTATTCAGCAGCAGCTTGATCTTGCAAGTAATTACCTTATGTATGTGTGTGTGTGTATATATATATATATATATATATATATATATATACACACTTTTGGCATTCCAGAGGCAAATGCATTAGTGACTGGAGTATGGCCTGTTTAGCTGTGTATGTCTTTCCGCATAAAACCAATGGGTGCTTGCTCCACTGAACATCGACTCAAACGTCGGTGAGGATTTAAAGACCACATCCACAGCTATTTCTGTCCTTAGCCACAGTTGTCAGGGGGACCATCTAACGGTGTCATGTCCAAGGCACAACCATTCTGGCTAATTAGCTATTAGCCTGGCGGAAATCTCTTCTCAGTGAAGTTTCAGTACAGCTTGTCTTACTTTCAAGAAGCAGGTCTGATGATACAATTTTACCAGCAGTGCCCGTTTTCTTGTTTGCAGTGCACTGTAAGAGCCTAATTTGTTACCTTACAATGCTTCTGTCAGACATCAAAGGGTAGCTGACCAATTGCATTTAACTGTTTTCCGGAGGTTCATCTCAGAAAAACATCAGAAGTGGAAACCCCAGTCAAATGTTGTAGAAAAAGAATGTTTATTTCTATTAAATAGTCCTTCCATTCTCTGGACTTCATAATTATTTTGCCATTAATGTGAAGCCTCCAACTTTGTTAGTAGAACCTCTGCATTTCTATCGTTCTATTTTTTTAACATCTTAACTAATCATGTAACTGCTGGATAGTTCAGAATTTATTTTTTTTTCTATATCATCTTGCACAGTGACTCTGAAGACCAACAAACTGTAAAGCTCAGAAATCCGGCAGATGGTCCAAGCAGAGTGGGTGCATTGCTCCTGCACTTTTAGTAATTACCATTGAAATAGTGGGATTTGGAATGGATCTGAAAATGGCCTCTTGGGTTCCAAATCTTATAAAGAAAAAAGTAGATGCATTATTAATAAATCATTATTGTAAGCATTCTACTCCATAGCAACACACACTTTTACAGCTGAGGACTTTCTGAGAGAGGGCAATAAAGCTTGAAATCACATTTTACAAACTGGCCTAGTCAAAATCCCAGGACTCATGCCTGTAGCCTGTTAGAAATCCATCTCAGAACCTCACAGTCTGCCCTTCCAAACATTTTTGGGAGCGTGCTTACATCTCCTGGGAGGCACTCCCGTACTCGCTGCTGGTGACAGGAGGGACGAGGAGGGAGGAAACAGGACGAGCAGCAGGTTTCTCTTCCCAGGGGGTTCAGGGTTTGCATTCTTTACACATGAACCCACGTGTAGCGGCTGTTTCAGTAAGTGTTCAGGAATGGCACACAGACTTTTGGTGCCTATTCTACCAGTCTTCGAAGTCAATGGGAGCTTTCTCCAGTGATTTCAAAGGGCTTTAAATTACAGCTTTAAATTAGCCCAGTAATGGAAGTTAGCTGCGTCTTTAAAAGTGCAGGGATTTCTGCAAGTCCTTCATCAGATGAATTCTGGAGATATGGTCTAGTTGTCCATGGTTGTCACCTGCTATTGAAACACTAGTGGGGAATTTATATCATATTGCCCCAGAATAAAGAGGAGAAATTTATAGTGGCCCAAAGAACAGAAATGGCTAAAGAACTAGGTTTTGCTCTCTTTACTTCAAAGGGGTATCTCAGAATGTATTTTGGGTTTCTAATTAAAGTAGCCTGTACTGGAAAGCCACCTGAGATGGTAGCCTGAAGCTATCAGAAAAAGACTGAAATTTAATTACTATCTTCAGCTCTGCCATGATGTCATTTCAAGGACATACCTGCATGATCAAAACCTACTGAAATGAAAAATTGCCAAAAGCTCTTAATGAATCAATGAATGAACAGTCCAACTCTTCAATTCAGTGGTTCTAAATAACTGCACAATGATAGTGATCAATAATACAGATAATTCAGTGTGCAGGACAATCTTACTTTTGAAACTTATGCTTGAATGTGCAAAACAAATTAGAACTAATGACTGCTCTGAAGTTCTGTACATGACCTAGGAAACCCAGGATGATTTATCACTTAGCTACATGCAGTCTCAACATAAGCTTAATCATTTAGAAAATAAATGAACCAGGCTCACCCCAAACTTCACCTACCATGGCCACACCAGTACACTGTAGCCTGCACTGGAGGTAAGCTACTATGGATTTCCACAAAACCAGCTTCCTCTTTTAATATAAAAATCAAAACAAACTAACCATGGCAGTGTTTCCAAGCTAACATCAGCTGAGGGGTATGTGTGTGTGCCCCTGTTCCTCTGGTTGTTTTTGTTTTCTGGCTCTTATGGGGCAGTTTAATTGATCATTGTGTCTGACTCATATCAGTCCATTCTTATCAGTATAAATATTTAGCAACATACTTGAATCTCTCCTCTAGGTCATGTGATATAGAAGAGCTTGAAGGCATTATTGATACTTGAGCAACAGAAATAGTCCTCAGTCTTTTGCTTTCAAAAAGAAACTTCTAAGGCAATCGGAAAGTTACATATTGCAGGCCTAAGGACTCAAAGTGTCAGTAAATAGGGAGAGTGCATTTAACTTTTTGCTGATTTGAGTACTACACAGTTTCACTTTCATGTGTACTGTAACTGTAAAGTAGTGCCGCATCGAACTACAAGAAACTTATACTTCACACAGAAGTGTGTAACCGCTCACCAGCAAACGAGGCGTGATGCAGCGGATGGCACGTGGTGGGAAGATCGTAAGACCGGCTATAGCGTGGGCTACAGCCCACTCACGGCTCCGAACACGGGGGGCTCTGTCCTGTGACGCTCTCCCTGGGAGTCCCCAGGGCACCCGGCGCGCAGTGCAGACGCTCCGCTCGCCTTGTGCAAGGCAGCTCGGGGCTCAAAGTAGGACAGTAGCATTTGTCCTCGCACCTAGTTAAAGTCTTGGGCCATCCTACTTTCTCAATGCGTGCCCTATTTACCAGGTTGCCTGGGGGCGGGATGCTGTTAGTGCTCTTCCAACCTGTGTGCTGAAGGAGAGGAGTGAGCCAGATTGGCTTTTTGAAACAAAATCTACCCACATAAGGATTCAGCTGAGTGGAGGTGAGGTGTAAATTTAAAAAAGGTATCTAATGCTGTACTCTGGTTCCTGCTACAGTGGCCGTGTCATTAAATCCTTTAGTAGTACTCTTCAACCTGCGGGATGCACAGACTCTTCCCCCTCCCTTTTTGTTGTTGTTGGTCTTCATCCCCATTGGTAAGAACAAGAACATTGATTAAGGCAGAAGGGCTTCCTCCTTCTCTTCCTTTTTCCCCACTCCCATCTCCAATGAGCTCTTGTAGGATTTGGGGTACTGTTTTCAGCATTGAATCTGTAGGGTCTGCTTTCTTTGAAACCTTTAAGAGAAAGAGAAAAGTGTAGTTAGCGCATTCCACTTTGTGGTCCTTCATGGGAACAATAATTAACTACCATCTCAATATACTTCAGTCACTAAAAGCCAGTAGCTGCAAAGAGCTAATTTTGCCTTTCTTGCTAGAAATTGCTGCAAGTGTTATTTTTTTTTTTACATGACCATACTTGTTGCATTTTTGCCAAGTAATATGTCTCTACTGAGCTGTACATATGGATGCGTGTGCATATTTTAACTTCTTATTAATACCAGAACAGCAGGTCACTGAGTTCATACAGTCTGATGAGAGTCCCAGATCAAGCCCCTACTTGCCTCCCTTCAGGAGTTCTACACTAGGAGTTGCGAGAAGCAGCAGAAAGTGCAAGGCCATTAATCATAGGGAGCCGGCAGACTGGCAGATATGCAGTGTCTTCATTCTCACACCTGTACCCTGCAGTCAACCAAAATCGTTTGGCTGAATTAAGTAGTGATATCAATACATCTGTCTTCTCCATTTTGGCACAGTTTCAACAGGCTCCATTTCAGCACATAGATTTCTGTTGGGGGTTACTATGGAAAAACAAAGATAAAGAACTACTGAAATTAAAGCCAAAGCATGAGCCAAAAGTACTTTAGCTTTTCCCTTCTTGCAAGGCTGAATTTCATCCTCCTGGCAGAAGGCCAGCATGCTTAGAGTCCCATGGCTTTTTTGTTTTTTACTCCATATTTTCCCACTTTGATATGACTGGGAACATAGAATTAATTTTCAGAAAAACTGGACTCTTTAAAATCAGTTGCAAATACACTCAGGATCTTGGCTAGAGACAAGGATAAGAAATCCATTAGTTTCTCACTCTGAGCTTAGATACTGCCAGCACAGTAGAATCAAGCTCTTCCAACCCAGAAAATGAAGTTTCTTAGTGTATGTGATAGAGGCAATGTCAAATTGGCTGAAATAAATAACCTCATAAATCTCAACAAAGGGCCAGATTCTTACACCGGCACTACGGAGAGCAGAGCTTTAAGCAGGAGCAGTTCTAGAGAGGACTTCAGGTATGAAGATGCAGGAACTACTGGGCACCTGAAGGATACCCAAACTTGATCTAAGGGAACAACAGTATTTATCCATCATAATCTGTCTAGTAAAATGAAAAATATTTTAGCATGCCTTGTGATTTTTCCCAAATAGTCTGTTCTATTTATTTATTCATCATCTCAAATTGTTTGTTAGACAGCTTTCACAAGCATATTTGAGCTATGTTTGCCTGCTCTCAGTCACAGAAGGTTTTGTTTAGGAAATGGAAAGGTTTGGTTAAGTTTAGGAGTTTGCTATTTGGAATTTGTGACTGAGCACCTTCAGTTGAACTCATCCCATCTAATGTCAGCCACTTCTCTAAGACACGGCCACTGCAGAGCATGGCTCAGCCCACCTGAGGTCTGCAGCTTTCAGTGGTTACACAGAACTTGTCCAGGGAAGTGTCCATGTGTACAAGTCAGACTGGTGTGATAAATCTGGAACCTGGTGATATTTTGTTTCTCCTGATGGTGTTATCATTATCAAAGATTTTTGCTAAAGTGCGTTTATTCGTCTGAAGAAACACTGTGTTATTGGTTCTATTAAATGTACGTATTTTCTAGAGGCCCCAAAGTCACTGCTAAGCAAAGCTTCAGACAAATCAAAATTTCATCTTAGGGGCTGACCTTGCTTTAAAATTGCAAGAGCATGGCAGTGCATGATAGCGTTAAGTACATGAAAGACCTGACAAAAGAAAGACAGAATACTGAGCATTGAGAAATTTAATTATTCTGACATTTCCTCTGAAAGCACTAATGGGATCAGTAATGCAGAATATATATTTTTCCTTAGCTGATAAAACAAAGTAATTAGGTAAAATAGAATCATCAGGGGTGGGCATTAGGGGACCTTTTTATTACAGTGAATGAAGAGTGAAGTGCTCACGTCTCTCTAACAGCAATGGCTGATACTATGTCTATTATTTCTCTTGCACATCGTCCCAGAGTAATGCACCCCTAGGTGTTTTGTTCTGCCTGATTTTCATTTAAGTGGTTCCTGCAAATTATGATACAGTTTCAAAATGACCTCAGTAAATCCCTTAGGAATAACTGTTTTAGCACTGTGAAAAAAAAAGACACCCTCTAACATCCTATGTTTCATGTTTGAATAGAAGAATGCATCCTCATCAATTTAAGTAATGTAATCTGTATAAAATCAGAGAAATCAGTGCCTTCTTAACTGAAAAATTTTGGCCTAAATAATTGTAATAGAAATTCAAGTTTTTACAGAATCAGAATGGTCATATGTTAGTCTCATAAATCTTCCTCGAATAATTTTCTGACATTTAGTTCACATGGCTATGGGGACCTTAGGATAGAAGAGTACCTGCTAGGATAATTGTGGCCTTGTAAAATTATTTCCACAGTGGAAATATCAGTATTTTATTTTACCTTATCTATCAAAGAGCCATCACTTTGACATCCACAGATGACTTTAAATTTAGACATGCTAGTGACACTGTTTATTCTGTATGTAAGTAGGCCTCACCTTGCATAGGCAGTCTAAAGAGCTGCTTTATTTAGCACGTTATACTCGTCAGCAGTTATCCTAAATGCTTGTTCTTTATGTTGCTACTTTTAGATCATTAGATACTCCCTTTCTAATTGCTGTGCAGACTGTCCGACCCTTCATTTTTTCACAAATCAGCACCTCAAAGCTTGCTAACCCCTTCCGTTATTCTTTTCCGTGCTCCCAACACTGATAGCACATTTCTAGAGATGAGACAGCCTGAGCCGTGGCCATCACCCCCGTGCAGGAGCACGTCAAGTCTCGGTTCTGCAGCTTTGCTTAGACTCGCTCAAACCAGCCTGGACATATTTGGCCAAGTTTGTGAGGCCTCACGTTAACCCTGGTGGCATTTCTTTCTTAGAATATATGCGATGACAATTTTTTATCACTGCATTATATTGATTTCCACACTTCAGCCCATACTGCATTTTCAGAGGAAACCTGCTGAGTGTGTTGTCAATTGGAGTACTGAGGAGAGCGGACGAGAAGGGAGGAGGTGTCCCTCTCCAGTGTTTAGTAGAGCCATGGCTTTAGTCCCCGCTCTGACTGTCAGCGAGACAAAGAACTGTTTGTTGGCAGCAGCTGGCACTTCTTGCAATAAAGGTGTTCAGCTTTCAGTTCTGCTCATCTCTCCCAAATGATCAATATGCTGTACTGAGAAGGACTCTCTCCCAGGCAGCGGGAAGCGTAACAGGGAAAAGTGTATGGAAAAAGAGGAGAGGCAGGACCACGGGGTAGATGGAGCACTTGGTGGCCTAAATCCCACCTGTATTAAAGTAGGAGAGGCACAGGATCTTTGGGGGGGGGGAGGTGAGAATGGGGCGTACATAGAATTTTTGAAAGGAATAAAATAGGAAAAGGCAGAAAAGATGGGCAGAGTTTACAACATGGTTAGGAAAGAGAAAATGAAAAAGCGGCAGTGTGACATAGCCAGCTGCAAAAATAGAGGAATATCTGAGCAGTGAGCAAGTGAGAGGTGGGAACAGCGCAACCAGCCTCTGCTCGGAGCGGTGCGGAGGAGGCTGCAGCGAGAGGAGGCGCAGGCAGCTACACAAAATTCCAGGTATGGCCTCAGGGACGGGGGCTGGAGACAACGCACAGCACTCAGAGGGAAGCGAGTTTGGCAGGGAGATGCTGTGGGAAAGAACTGAGGGCTACAAGGAGTCCTTGAAGCCAGTAATGTTCTCAGCCACTGGAAGGTAAGCGTGTAGTCTTCTTTTTATTCTTCATATGCATCCTCAGTCATGTAAGGGCATTCTGCTCTGCTCTAGGAAAGTGTCTGAAAGGTAGTTTAGCTGAGAATGGGAAATGTTCGCTATTTACTGGGTCTTTACTGAATTATATGTCATCTGCACACCCATTTCTTTGATGAATCAGATTCCTAAATCATGGAACTGAATTGATAAACTTTTTGGTTTAGAAGCAGTTTGAGTTGAGCTCTGATTCATTTATTTCTCATAAAAGCCAATTATAGGCTGATAATTGACCTGGTCCTTTCCAGTGAATGTGAACTAATTCACACTGGAAATCAGTTACCTAACTTCCCAAAGGTACTTTTACTTTGTAGGAAAATGAAAATGAAAATGAAAAGATTT
The DNA here is from genome assembly GCF_000737465.1 of Haliaeetus leucocephalus. Lineage (NCBI taxonomy): Eukaryota > Metazoa > Chordata > Aves > Accipitriformes > Accipitridae > Haliaeetus > Haliaeetus leucocephalus. Next base: position 1,004,752 of record NW_010972764.1, on the reverse strand, counting down.
GTGAGGGTGCTCAGAGGACAATGCTGTAATTAACATTTGTGAAAAGTGTAGGTTTCTCCACTTTGTACTTCTCCAGCTGAGAACTTGGAGAAAAAATTAGTGCAAGTATTTCACTCCTTTTGCTTTGAATTATGTAGCAAATAATTTGCTTTGAGCTTTCTAGATTATGCAAATCCTGAGGAACCGTGGAAGTGCAGGGGAGGAGATTAAGAAATGCAAATTTTTGTTTCAGCTGTCAGCTCCGTTGTTTTGAGCATGACCTCGGTTCAATTAACAGCAACCACAGATCATCCAAGTGCTGAACAACTTTAGGATGCAGCAGTTCCCGAGGGCTGGAGGTGGTGGTGTTGGTCTCCACCTTTACTGACAATCCTTGTTCTCTTGCCACTCTGATCTTGCTGGAATTTGGAATCCGGCCTCAAACGTCATCAGGTCATAATGGGGGATATCTTGAAAGGTGGCTGGATGGGGACTCCTCTGTGATACAGCCCTCTTGTCCACATGAGACAAAGCTTTCCCCCACTCTCCTCCCCTCCTCTGATCCGTGAACTCACCCCGAGCTCCTGCGGGAGGATCTGCTCCTCCTTCCTGGAGCGCAGAGGGAGTCTTCAGGCCCTGCACATTCCCCGGTTGGCTTGGCTGCCATTCCCTGCTTGGCAACAATCGGGTCTGGAGTGTGGGAAAACCCACCTGCAACGAACGCAACTAAACCCCGCAGTGAACTAGGAAAATACAAATTTTCAAAATAGTACTTGTCGCTGACTCCGAGGGTGACACCAGTTCTCCCCTGGACATGGTGCTGTTCAGTCAGCTTCAGTGGGTCCTGCCAGGAAGACCCCACATAAGCCGGGCAACTAAAGTCAGAGTTCTCTGAAGCTGCAAGTCTTTGTACTTTTTTGCTTCGTTTTATTTTGTCTTGATTCCTGTGTTCCTCCTGCTAGTCATGTGCTGATTCTGCAATAAACAAGAAAGCATCCAGGTTGATTACTTAAAGCCAAGGTCTTCCCTTCTCAACAGGTATGGTTCCACAGACATGACTTGACTGCTACCGTGAAAAAGAAATATTGTGCTTGAGGGAAATAGCTCATGTTCAGCTTACTGTAAACCTGTTTCAAAGGTTAAAACGTTCACTGTTCCATGTCAGTTTATAGTTGAAGCATTTTGAAAGGTGGGAAAAAATATTTCATTTAGTTCAGTTTTAGTTCAAGAAAACATCCACCTAAACTTCGAAATGAAAATTTAGAGTCAGACTGAGAAAAACTAACAGACTGGTTTTTTAGTTAGCGGGCGTTCAGTTCAGTACCTCTTTTTTCCTCTATAGTATGCTACACTTCTCTCCAGATTTCTCTCTTCTTTGACTGAATAGCTGAGTTTCAGCTAATTTCTCATTGTCTTAACTCACAGTTTTTCTGTTTGGAGCTTCTTTTATCTTCTTACATCTTGGATATCTCTAGTTCCCTCTGTATTATTCCTCTGCTCTCAGAGGCATTTGCAATTTCTGTCCGTTTTGAGTGAATTTCATTAAGGTTTTTATTTGTTCTATTCCCTAAATCACTAAGGCTAACTTGCCATATTCCCAACGCGTGTTTCCCCCCTGCATTATGTTCCTTCCTGTCAAGTCCTTTTGCATAAAGAGTTTTCAGTTATATGCCAGTGATCTTACACAGAGTGGATATGAATTAATTTTCAGACATGATTTAAATGATAACAAACCCAAACAGTTTTCATAGACCCTTCCAGGTTTGCTACCAATTTTCTTAAACAAAAAATAAAAGAATCAACTTTGGCTGGAGACGTTGCTTCTTTTTAAGTCTTCCTGCTTCCACCAATGATTCATTCCTACGCTTATCTTCTGGCCAGTCACCAGAGACCTTGAAAGTGAAGACTATGGTGTGGTTTTTTTAATTCTTGGTTTAATTTTGAATCAAACCGATATTCTCTCTCTCTGAATGTGTGCATGTTTGTTTGCCTGAATCCATGACACCATCTGTAGTGACCCTGCCCAGAGGCCCAGCTACCCTGGTGCTCCTGCAGTGCTCCTCCATCAGTGGCCAAGAGCAGACGCCTTGGTTGGGGCACAAGGGCAAGGCCAACACAAAACGGTACTCGCCCATCGCACTGTCTCAGCCTCCAGCAAGTGACTCGCCAGGGAATTCCTGGGACAGAGCTGTCTTTGGATTGAAAAGTCTCGATAGGATTCTTCTCTCACAGCTTTGCCCCGTTGCTTTTTCAACCCATGCATTCACAAACTCCTGTAGCAAGGCGTTTCAAAACATTAGCTATGTATTAGATGAGTGATATTTCAGCCCAGTTATCTTGGATGGAAGTATACCCAGGTACTTGCTTAAAGTGAAGTGACACGTCTTCTCCTTTAATTTCTTGGCTGTTTTCTCTGTTTCTTGGCCTTTTTCCCCTTAAAATAACTTTGGTTTATAACTACTCCAAGGAGGTAAACGCCCTGAGGAGAATCAAGCTGAGGAAAGCAATTCAGTCAGTCTATGAGGTTGAAACTGCCCAGAATTGAGTAGGACTTTGAAAAAATCTAACCCAGACAATTACCGCAAAAGAGTCTATACTCTTGCTCTGTAATGTAGTCAGACAAATATACCAAGGAAGAGTAGATTAAGATATGAAATATGATTAAGCTAGAAAGAAATATTCGCATTGGTTTTCACTGGAATATGTTTCATTTGCTTCTCTTAAACGGACATTGAATGGACACAGCACTGAGCCACTGACAAGTCCTAAATACCCCCGGCAGGAGGCACGCCACGCCGGGCCAGGGTCAGCGGCAGCCTGCCAGCCACAGGGCCGCCTCCTCTCCTCGCTGGGGTTTGGTGGGCAGCAGCTAGTTAGAAAGTTAAAAATATATTGTTGTCTTTCCCAGTGAATCAAAATAAATCATGGAGACCAGCTGCTGCCGCCTTACTTCCCGCCTGCTCTGGTACGCGTGCCTGTCCTGGTCAAACTTCAAGTCTGGCTGACTCTACAAAGGACTTCTTCTCGCTGCCTGATCCCCGTGTGCTCCAACTGCTACTGTGTTCGCCAGGGTTTGGCATCACAGCCAATACTCCCATTAAAGTTTAAACCTCAGAGCACTGAACAGTCTCTCCTGATGTAATATCAGCTAGGACTTGTTCATTTATATTGAGTTTTTATCTTGTCTGCAAAGAATGATTAATCAGTTCACAGAAAACTGTACCTGTCTGAAGAGGGAAATCTTTGCCCTGTACTCATGCAAATTACAAAATATTTTTCCATTGTCAATCCTGATGTATTTGTGGGTGGGTGGAAAGAAGAAGGGAAGAATAATATTAAAATTATAAAAAATGTTTTAATAGGCTAGGAAGTAAAAACAAATGAAACCTTGTCTATACTGTTTGAGTTTCTTCTGAAAATATTATGTCTTGATATAATTTCTAGTTTTGCTGGTTACAGGGACTTTGATCTACTCCAGTAACTGTCTCTTAGAAGAGGATTACAGCAGCCTTGGGGTAGTTTGAAGGTGATGAAAGCGACACAACAGAATATTCCTTTCAAATATTAAGTACACATGGTCCTATCAGATTAGCTATAAAACAAATGTCCAATGTTGCACCTTTCCCAGTTTTAATTATCCACCTGAGCATGCAGATTTTCTGAATGAGAGAATCAGTTTCCTTTGGAGTGAGTACAAAACCTTTTCTGGTAACGAATGATGCCATGCACTTTTAGTATCACAAGTCCTTTATATGCTGTTTTAAGTCATTAAACAGCACAAAAAAATCAAATCCTACACCAGGTTCTTTTACTTGCATAACAAAACCAATTTTTTGATAGATATATGTATTCATTATGCTATCTAGACATATAGCTCTGTAAGAGTAATAGATTAACTAGAGGATGGAACTGAACCCGCATGATGAAAACCCAATGATATTTTCCCAAAGACAAAATTGCTATTGTATTAAGGGACTGGAAAGCACACATTACTTTGGTGAAGTGCGTGTATGGGAGACAGAGGCTGGCAAAAACATTGTCTTTATCACTGTTATGATGTTGCCAAGGATTTAGAAATAGTAAACATTTATTTTATATTTTTTCCAGCAAAAGATAAAGGCTAAAGTTTCATAAATCAGTGACTAGACTTCCAAGGACGGTATATGAAGAATATAATATAAGTTAACTGTAAAGTGAGTGAATGATAGAGATTAGAAGCCATTTAAATTGATGGGTCACTTCATCCAGAAAGTATACAGAGCAGGCAGAAGTACTCAGAAACGCATGGGAAAAAATAAGCAAATTTATTGCTTATGCAAACATTTATTCAGTTCATGGGAAACCGTCAAGGGTAAGAAGATGGCTGAAGAATAACATACTACCATTATTTCAGAAAGCCTTGGGATATACCATAAAACTGCAAACAAGATATATGAGAAGCTACCTTTTTTTTTTGGAAAGGCGTGCCTTTGAAGGAGCTGAACTATGGGTGGTGAACTGCAGCGATATATTAACATTCAGTTGGTGTCCAGTCTGTAAATTAAGTGGAAACCAAAGTATGCTCTCTGTGACACAATAGTTACAAGAAAGAAAAGGAATCCACTAGACAGACTTGTGTATTCAACAAGACATTAAGTCCAAGAATTAGTCATCTTACAACGTAAGTCAATTAAAGGGGCTGCAGAGTTCAGCTGGGTCCTGCTGATTCTTTCCGATGTGAATATTAGCTCTTTTCATTCCTGCTGCACACATACAGAGGGATATCAGCTCAGGAAAGGCTTGCAGGAATGAATAAGGGGGACAGGGGGGAGTAACGATTTAACCTCAGCTGGCAATTAAGCACCATGCAGCCACTCGCTCACTCCCCACCCCCTGCCAGTGGGATGGGGGAGAAAATTGGGGAAAAAAAAGTAAAACTCGTGGGTTGAGATAAAAACAGTTTAACAGGACAGAAAAGGAAGGTAAAATAATGATAATAATAATCATGAAAGAATACACAAAACAAGTGATGCACAATGCAATTGCTCACCCCAGCCAAGTCCCCCCAGTTTATATACTGGGCATGACATCACACGGTATGGAATGTCCCCTTGGCCAGTTGGGGTCACTGCCCTGGCTGTGTCCCCTCGCAGCTCCTTGTGCCCCTCCAGCCTTCTTGCTGGCTGAGCATGAGAAGCTGAAAAGCCCTTGGCTTAGCCCACGCACTGCTCAGCAACAACTAAACCATCAGTGTGTTATCAACATTCTTCTCATCCTAAATCCAAAATGCAGCACCATACCAGCTACTAGAAAGAAAATTAACTCTATCCCAGCTGAAACCAGGGCAGGGGGAAAAAAATGCCATTTTGCTTTCTACCATGAGGAGGAGAGAGCAAGGTAAGAGGAGTCACCATTAAATAATATGATTGTTGTATTTCCAGTTTCTGTCTCCAGCATGTCCATCAGTGTCACACTGTTTACAACCCGCATTTTCTAATTGCTTATGAACACACCTCTCCCACTTCAGTTAAATTACTTACAATATGCGAAGGTAGAAATACCTCTTCAAGAAGCTCTGAGAGGCGGGAACAGAGAGCATGATAAAGTTTTGTTAGGAGCACAGGATAGCTCTGAGATTACCTTCCAATTCAGTTGGTCATACCTTTGGTTACAGATAAGCTGAAACGTCCATCCAGGATCTGCTTCAGACAAAACAACCTTGGGACATTTGGAACTGAGGCCAGAGAAAAATCCATATTTTTTTCCCCTTAGGATTAATCAATATGTTGGCTTGTAATATTCCACTCATTTCATGTTTTGGAGTAAGGGCTTGAAATATGGTTTGGGAAGAGCAACAGCATTTTCATGAGGGGTCTCATTTGCTTGCCCAACAAATCTGACAACATCCAACCTGTGCTGGGGGGAGCTGAGAGCACTCAGGGAAGGACAAAATACTGGGCCAGTATTGTGGAAAAGGCAGTGGTGGATCAATGTCCCTGCTGCCGGCAACGTGTGCCAGGCCTGTGATGGGGACCCTGGGTACGGGTGAAATGCTACTAGTTAGGCCATCAAACTGGAGTCAGGATGGGAAGTCTGAGGAGCGCAGGTTGGCACAGAACTGGGATGAGGTCTCAAGGACTTGGGTCTGGAACATTCCTCGGTTTATGTTTTTATAGCTGATTGATCCTACTTCAGTTGGCACTCGTCCACACCAAACTGCACCCTTCTTTAAAGCCCAGATGATGGACCCAGTTTTCTAATAAGCTTTCCATCTGCTTTTCAATAGTTTTATCTAAACCATGTTTCCCTGGCTCATTGAGGATATCAGCCCTGTACATGAGCAACATGAAAAGAATTTGAATGGTGAGATTACATTTTTCTCTTTTCCAATGGATTCCACTCTCTCTTTGCACACCGAATTCTACTTTTGGGATGAACTGGGGGGCAGGCGTGATGAAATAGGCATATTTTTTGAAGGGTCCCTGCTTCATTTATAGCAAAAGCTGAAAGGTGTGGAGAGAATGTAAAAGGAATTGGGGGAAAAGAATGAATAATGGTCTCCTGGCTGAGGATGTTGAAACCCACCCAAGAGACTGGATTCTAAATGTACATCTGCCAAAAAGTTCTCAGTGTGATCCTGGGCAGGTCGTTCACCCAAACTTCTCACAGGTGTTCCCTCGTTGTGTTTATTATCTACTGATAGGCATCAGTACAGCTGGGCTCGTGCTGTTTCTTCTGCAGAAGTGCCAAGTACTCACAACTCAGACTGCGAGAAGTTCTATTATTTAAAGGATTTGAAGATTTGGAAATACAGATTTGTTCAAAATCAGTGTATATTCCTCAGATTAGATATTTTCTGATTGGCCAATTTTTATTAAACAAGTGATTTCAGATTATTTAAACAGAGCAGTTAATTTTTAGATTGTATTATCATACAAGAAGTCTATCACCTTTTTAAACATTTGAAGCACCATAAAAAAAAATAATCAAACCTCAAATAGGCATTTCATAGTCTAAAAATTCAGTCCTCCTCTCAAGATGAAATTTCAGTGAGTACTGAAATAGAACTATGTTTGCAAAAGGTGCAGTTTCAAGAGAAGCGTCTGTTCTAGGAGACAGGATTTCAGTTTTGTTTCCATCACCAGAACTATTCACAGTGACAAGTCAGTGGTTTGGGGTCTTGAACACACATTGCTTTATAGTGGTGATGTTCTGAAAAGTTAGGCTCCTGGAGTCTCAAACTGGCCACTTTAAATTAATGGTTATTTTTCACCTTAATGCATCCGTGCCTTGGTTCTCCAGCCAAAAAAGTGAGGATAATAAACTCTCAGGAGTTTCGTGAGAATATTCAGAGAAAACAGTAACAACTGTAATGGAAGAGCCTATGAAGAAGTTAATATTTTTATCCTTTAGCAGGATTTGAATGTTGTGGAGTAAATAAGGCCTGGGGCCATATCCTGCAAAATGAAAAGAGCCAAGTAGCTCATCAGTAATTAAGCATCAGCTATTCTGTGCCCTTATGCAGCTGAAATGGCACAGACAAAGCAGTATATGATCATGCACTAAAAGAGTATCGTAAACATTAACACCAAGGAACTGAATTGAGATTTTACAAGGAACCAAATTGTGGTCTCTTCACTCTGTGAGAGTTTGCAAATTAGAAGGGATTGCAAATTATAAAGCTTCATATTGCTGCCAGAAGAGTAGTTACAAAAATTATTTCAATTAAATTCAGGTGGCTACAGACTCTCCTACGCTTTTAGTAAATTTGAAGGAATAGATCTGTATAAATGCTATTGGGATCAAACAGCCTATATTTATTTATAGTTTGCTTGCTTTTCAAAGCAAATTGTTCAAGCTAATTAATGAAACCTGTACAAAATATGCGCTCTCCTAATGTTTCCAGTGCCAGCAGCTTTCCTGTCTGCAAATCCTTATTTATTAATTCTGGGTCCAGCTGTAGGCTCTGGAATGCAGTTACAGAATTTCTGATATGCTATAATAGTCCAAATTTTTTTATATCATATTGGAAAGAAAGCACTGAATGCTAGCTGTTACAAATCCCCATAAAGAATATTTCACTAGGCTTTTAAGTTGTAAACTGTGAGTGTAGCTGCTGAAGAACTGTTGAGAACATGCAAGAAATGCTAATGAAAAGAAAGATACTGTTGCAAAAAGCCTCTCTCCCTTCTTAATGAACACAAAGAAATCATTTTCAGGGAATCTCAAAGGGGCCAGCACTCAAATTTTCAATGCCATCCAAACCTAGGAGAGAGAGAGGTCTTTCTTTTCTACTTTCCCATCCCTCTTTCCATAACAACAAAAAAATTCGATCTGAGCCTTGCCAAGGATTTAAGAATACTCTTGTTGGAAAATGATTGTTTTTACAAACACAATGAAGGTTTAGGAAACTTTTAGGAGAAGATATATCCATCTTCCAAAAATATTTTTTTAGAACTATAAAAACTTTATTAATAGTATGTTTGTCATTGTTACTATTATTATTAATACAATGTTAACATTCTCAATAATTATTAAAGGAAAACCTGCTTGAATGCAGAATATTTATATTCGCTTGAGGATCAGCTGGCTATAAGGCATTGTTTATGCAATAGACCTTCAAAAAAAGACAGACAACGCTCTCCTCTTCTGAATTGTTAAGAACTGTTTGTATGTCTGTGGGGACTGTTTATGCTAAAGAATTGCTTCGAGAACACTGAAAATTCAGACGCTGCATTTGGAATGACTTACTTATAAAAACAGGCATGTTTGGACTAACTTGAAACAGAATCTGAACTTCTGTTAAAAGCTAATTCAACTAAATAAATATCCGAGGAAAAGTAGCGAGTACAGGGAAGACCTGGAATGGGAAGGGTTGTTCCAGGGTTCCTGCCGCAGGCGCGTGTACCCCCTGCACGCACACGAACCCAAGGAGCTGCCGCTAACACGCAACCCACAGCGAGCCCTGGAGAGGTCTTCTCTCTCCTGTGAAACTCTGGAAGGAGGAAGGTAAATTGTCTTTCACCTTCAGCTGCTTTTCTATCCTCTGCCTTTTTCAAGTAAACAAAGAAGACGAAGAAGGAACCCGCCTGGCAGCATCGTGAAATGTTACGGGCTGGTTCACTGTTACTTCTGCAATGTAAAGGTGTCACCTTAATACCATCGCCAAGGTGTAAAGAGCCAGAGAAAACCTGCATAAACCCACTGATTACACCTGTTTCTTCTAATGATCTGAGGAAATACTAAAATGTCATTTTGTTTTAAATAGCAGCACAGTCTCCTGCTGAACAGCAAAATAACTCAGACTGTAACCTTCGGTAGAGGGTTACAGTAGATTCAGTTTGCTGACTCAAGGCAGTTCCTCAGACAACTGATTAACTAAATTTAAATACTGCTTTTGACTTTATCGGTCTTACTTATGATCCTTTCATTTGGGTTTTATACATAATAGCTGAAAGGAACTGACAAACACAAAATGGACTTCTATTGACTCACTACAAACTGCGCCGTTGCACCACAAACCAGAAGCCAGGTCTTAATTTGAATAAAATGTCCTTCAACTTTGACTTAGGTGGAGAAGCAGCTCCCCTCTCAGAGAGCACATCATTCTCCAAATTGTGACTTTTAGTGTGTAAAGGAAGCCAGCAGCAGAGGTTTTGTCTCTTTTCTTATGATAAAAGAACTGTAGTTGGTACATCTGGTTGGTTTTCACTTATGGTATCCCTCCAAACATGGCGAAGAAGTAAGGTAACTAAAATAGTGACTCCCACTACTGAGTGGCTTTTGAGGAAAGTAGTACTTAAGGACATGCCTGACACTTTCTCTAAACAGTACGGTGAGGCAATTTCTTGGTATGGCACTAGATTAAAACTACCCTTTCTGCTCTGCCAGGCTCTTTTAATGTGATATTGTCCACGTGTAACACACGCTGGGGCTAAGAGGAGGACTCAGAACAGGCCAGCTTACTTTTTACTTTACATGATTAACATTATAGCAGATTTAGCACTGCTAGGTTCTGCGGTAAAAATCCCCTTGCATTCTGGCAAGTGTTTCACAGTTGCTTGTGCCGATGTTCAGCACTAATTGGTTTTTGGCACTTTGGAGGACATTGGAATTCAACCGGCCGCCCTGTAGGTTTGTCTGGGAGAGTGCTCGGAGTGCCATGTAGTCTAGGCACAGATAGCCCTCTAATTAGCTTCTCTGAAGGTACTTTCCCACGCATACCAGCTAGGCACAATGTTGTTGTCTGTGTAAGCAGGAAGCGTCAGGCTGTTTTAAAATGCTTTTTCTCAATATAGAGAGTACCTCAGAACTCACTTTTGTTGCACAGCTTGACTTTTGCTAATAAATTAAAAAAAAAAGAAAAAAAAGAAAAGCTGATAATTTGTAAGAGGAAAGTACAGGTTTATTATTTATGCTAAAACCTTGTTGGCGTTTTAAAGGTGGGATTTTCCAGGTTGAGCTCAGCTCACCTAAACCTGCCAGGGGAGTAATGGCCTACAGCTTTACTCAATGCGACAGTGATAATTAAAGGACCGGACAACAGCTTGGCAGTACATGTGAGAGGTGTTACTCCTGATGAACATGAGAGACCATTTAAGGAGCTGATGTAACAGTACTAATTCAGAGGCTCACCTGCCCAGGCCTAGAGCCTACAGAGAGCTGGTAGGTACCACCGTGGCTGTTCAGGACACCTTTAACAGGTTCCTCCACTCGTTTGCCTTTTGCCCTGTCATATTACGTGCTATATGCAGGCATCCCAGCAGGACTGGCCTCCAAAGATGTCTTATATTAACCAGTGTAAAGACTGGTTTCCCTGGGTCAATGCCAAGACAAAGAGACTGCTAATTTGTGCTGATGAACAAATACAAGACTTTGAAACACCTGGAGATGAGAGGTTATACAGAGAATGGGAAGAGGAAGAGAGCGCTGGGATTAAATCTGTGTCTTCTGGCAGATTTGCGATGTCAAGGGAGATAGTAGAAGTAGGAAGCAAAACTAAGAGTAGATGGGGGGACTCGTTTACATGCCACCAGAGCACCTACTGAAGAATAAAGTTGAGCCTTTCTATGGTTGGGCTAAGAGCTGGTAGTTGCTGGAAGTGGTGTGGGTCAGCCGGGCACCACTGCTGATAGTCATACTTGGCTTGAGGGAAAATTGGGGCACAGGTGCAAGGAAAGTCTTTGCATGGAAAATGTTCCACTTGTAACTAAGCCAGCTTGGACTGCTTTGTACTGGAGAAGAGATGGAGTAGTTACGTGGTAGCCAAGAACAGCGGCCAGAAACATCAGCACTGTCCCGCTGACTGTCCAGCCTTTCAGTGACGTAATGGCACAAAGCTTCTCTTAGGAATTAGCTCTTTTGCTGCCAGATCTCCTAGTTGCATGCTATGTACAGCATGAGGCATATGCTGTGGGGACACAAACAAGAAACAAGTCTGTTTTCTTCATTTCAGATAGTATTTCCAGTTTTCTTCAGGGGAATGCAGCTGCAGATGTAGTTATACTCAGTGAGACAGCTGAAGAATGGAGGTTTCCCATGTTGTAAACAATGGAGAGCTCTTGTTTCTCCCAATCTCTGTAGATAATGAAGCAATAACAGTGTGAGGAGCCGAGAAAGAGTCTCTGCTTTGTTCTTTTTAGCTAAAAGATTGTGGAAGCAAAATCAGACCAACACCACTATTCAGAATAACTCACAAAGGATGGAGACTCGAGATGTACAAACCATCAGGGAAACAAAACAATGAAATAAGTGACAAAGAAATGCTTTAAAATAGATGATTATTATTGAAGTTGTTTTAGGAAAAAAGTTTGGAAAAAAAATGTCCTTTGTTAATATTTACTTTCCTCCTTTTAACTTCAGAAAGGCTGTTGGACATCCTTTGACAGACTGACTAAACCTGTTAGGCAAATCAACTGAACAGATTATTTTTATTCCATATGTGTGCACCTACTTAAAACAAACTCAGCAGAGCAAACATAAATCCTAATGAAAACAAAGTACAAGTATGGAAAATTCTAATTCAGACTTTAATTGTGTTGCATCTACAGCAGCTGTAGTGCAGCTACCACAGAAACTAATTTACTTCCATCCTTGGAGCTGAATGGCTTTTTCACTGTCAGTTTTACCTTAAAGAATACAGTTGTGATTTTCTTATTCTGAATGTAGATATTGTCACTGAAGTACCTCCAAATTCTTCTAATTCACCAGGCACCGGAACAGCTGTTTACAGAGCAGCCTGTTGTCATCATCCAAAGATCTCATGAGACAAGCAGGAAAATTTGGTTTATTTTCACAGTGGGAAAAAGGCATGGTCATGAAGTGTGGAAGAAAATGCTCTTTAATCTAGGCAGTTGCTTCTCAGAACAATATGACTTTGTTCAGTGTTAAGTGTTTCAAAGGAGAACTAAGAAATGTGGTGTATTTCCTTGTGGCTGGTATGCTGTGCCCTTGTTTCCTTCTCAAGGTTTGTGATGGGCAAATTCTCTTTCCAAACTGGGAGGATGTCTCAGAGGGAAGGGTGTTCACTTAGGATCTGACACGTGGGACATGTTCCTTACCCTGCTGCAGATTTATTGCATGAGTTTACATACGGCATCCAGACCAGACTTGAAAAGAAAATAATGTCAAAATGCAACACCGAGGCATCACTAACATTCATAAATCCTTGCAGAGTTGTAAGCACAGGGAGACATGGCACTGTTAACTTTTCTCTGTGCATAGGTGATATTCTCAAACCAAGATTGGCGTGTTGAAAGCATACCTACCTTACAGAAATGAACAGCTGCAGAACAAGACTCTCCGGGATGGCTGCGTGCTTTTTTTTGTGCAATAAACTGATGTCTAGAGTATCATTCTGGGCTTAGATCACCATTGTGCCTCATTAAAAGTAAAAAGTTGACCCATATCTCCCACATATTGAGAGACAAATACCAGGCTGTTCGGTGCCGCAGTGTGTTGCTCAAAGTCACTTTTGGAAGCTATTCTGTTTGGGCTTCTTTTTTTTTCTAAATAATTAAAACATTCATTTTGTCTGAGAATGAAGAAAGAAATCAAGATGCTGACTCTCTAAGCCAATCGGCAGGCAAGAGAATTGAAACAAAAGCCCCATTTTTCTCCGTGTACTTTCCATCTGGCTGGGTTATGCATCTACACAGAATGAGAGGATTGCTGAGGTTGGAAAGGGCCTCTGGAGTCAGCGAGTAAGGCAGAGAGAGGTCCTTGGTAGCTATAGATTTTACTCTTAGGCTATACCCAAACTGCAGGACATGGGAACACTTCCCAGCTCCCAAACCCTCTTGTCCAAACTAGTTGTATCCTGATTCCGTGTCAGGGCGAGATTTAGGTATGGACTTTTTTTTTCCTAGCTTCCCCTCCCCTGCTTTCACTTCCAGGGGGAGAAACCCTCGGTATACAGGCTGACCGGACCCGGGGTCCCCATTTGTGAAGTGAGGATAGTACAACATTCCTAAACAGCAACACTTAATGGGTTTTCCAAGGATTTAAGCCTTATGAAGGTCTCAGGTGAGCAATGACTTCTGCTCAATTAATTTCTTTCACTTCATAGTAAGTAGTAGAGAACAAACATCACTTAATCTTTGAGTCTCCTCCATTTCCTAACATGGAGGTTTTTTGTAGGCCTGGCTCTTACGTGCTCTGCTTTCCATCTCATTTCCATGTCTCGGTGCCACGGTATGTACGTTCACCAGGAAACGAGGGGAGGGCTGTAAGAGGGCTGTTACGCCGGTGTGGAGGGGGATGTCCTGTGAGTCCACGATCCGCAGCGTGGGCACAGCCCTTCCCGGTGCGATGAGGGCTGCCGTGCCCCTGCCTCTCCCATCGCTGGAACAGAAACAGGACGGAGCTTCCTTCCTCCTAAGATAATGTCTTTTCTTCCAAATACAGGCTGCTGATAGTTTCATACATGATATACTGTAAATCTACACATCACTGGCCAGAATGCAGTCCCAGAGGGGAATTCATTTTGTGGGAAAAGGCTGAGCGAGCTGTACTTTTTCTCAAGGGAGAGGAAAACATTTCATGCTGAGCTAAAAGCTTGTATTTGTTATTTTTAGTCAAACTAATAAATCCTCCATGTTGGCAAAGATAAAAGCAAGGACATGAGAAAAGAAATACATGGACAGAACCATGTCATGTTAGAGGGAACAAATAGGCAGACTCATATCAGAAGAGGCTCTAAGGAAATAAAAATACAAACGCTTTCCTAAGTTTTATGGGAATACTCTTTTTGTTCATTTTATTCCAGTACTGAGCAAAACTTGAAATGAGCCAGTATTTGTTTGTGGGAGGGGGACAGCATTTCTCCCAGTTGTGCTAGACAGCACATTTTCAGTCTGCAGCTACAAGATTCAGCTAGATCATAATCATTGCTTTCATTTGAACAAAGTGAAGGGAGAAGGATGGAGGAAGGAATATGACCACCACCAATAATTGCCATAGTCCAGTCAAAGGAAGGCTGCCAAGAGATTTAGCAAACCTTGGTGTCCAAAGAAATCATAAGGAAATGCTGCAGATGAACAGTCATCTGCTGGGAAGGCTGATGGGAAAACTTCTACCAATGCATAATGTGGATGGAGAAAAAGTGTTTTCGTGCTGAATCAGTACGATGTGCAAAAAAAGTGGCAAGAAGATATCCTAATGAACTATATGAATAGCAAATGGAAAGAAGTAGCACAGGTGAATGACAAAAAGAAATAACCGATGGATTTAGAACAGGCCAAAAAAACCCCAAACAACCAAAAAAACAAAAAGAAAGAGGAGAAACAGTGAATATATGACTACAAGAGGGAAAGGAGCTTTGCATTATAGTCACTAAATACAGTATTCTGAAAAAACAAATGCTTAATACCTTTGTCAGGTATGCATGCCAGAAAAACCTAAAGGCTTGTCCAGTTCAGCAGGTCTAATGATATCACCTGATGTATTTCACAAATCACATCCAAGAAACAGCTAAGTTTTTCAGTCAGTCTCTGAAACAAAGCGTATGAATGATTGGTTCAGTCTAAATATATTTTTTAAAGCAGGCAATCTACAGTGCCTAAGGACATCCCCTGCACAGAGAGGGTCTTCGGCGGAGTGAGTGATTGCTCAAGTCAATGTCTGGTCTTCAGGATAAAATACTTCACTTAGAAGGAGACTTGTAATGGCCTTGGTGAGTAATAAAAATAAGTGTGATACAAAACTTTATATTTATAATTCATGTTATAATAATAACACAACTATGGATTATTAATGTTAACAAGACATTTTCTGCAGTTTTGCAGGGTACAACCTATGAAAATCAAAGGTTCACAGATCAGAAGAATATGAAATTGGTTTAAAGAAAGCACTTAGAGACCCAAAGACCAAACTGATATTTGTGGAGGTTCCTTAAAAGTCATTCTGGGTCTAATATTATTCAGAGTTTTCCACATTACAGTCTACAGTGACCTCAAGGGATAATTATTAGGAGACTTTCCAAAGCTGAAATGATTACAAATGTTTGGAAAGGTAGAAGTGAATCAAATAATTAGGAAGATACTCAACAAAACCAAACATTAGTTCTCTAAACAGGATGCATGACAATTACAAATGAAATCAATGCATTCATCAGATATTCCATGTTGCACCACTTGCTAGAATTGTTTACAAATGTAACCATTTCTTTAGCTAAGAAGTTGTGATTGCAAATGTAGGACATATGGAGAGCCGGCATTTGTGAACTTATTCCATGCAAAACTCAACCACTAGTTTAAGCATGCAAATTACATCTGTGAAAGAACTGACTCTGCAGTCTAGATTATCTGGGATTATGAATGTGCTTTTTATTACCAGGTGAGAGAAAGGGAGTTAAAATATTAATAGGAAGGAAAACTAACTGCAAAATCCAACATACACACACTCTATCGAGAGAGTGCCATGGCAGTGGAACGTGGCAGGGCAAGGAAGCAAATGTGAGGAAGAGGAGGGATTTCTGCATGGTTTTTCATGGGGTGCACCATTTCATTTGTCTGGTTTGCTAAGAGCAGAGCAGCCACATCATGCAGAGTTGAGAGCAGTGCTTATGGTTTTAACTTGATCGGTAAAATATTGCAATTCATAATCACTTCTTGCATCCCACCTCTCCCCTGAGCACTCATCTCACTTAATCTTGTTGAAAGTTGAGTGGAATTTCACCCTACTTCACTCTAACAGAGGAAAAGATCTCACCCCAGGTTGGAGACACCATCAACTAGAGAGCAAACTGTTGTACAGGTAATTAATATTTGTCAAAGACAGGGACTGTAAAATATATATTACTTGGATGTCACTTGTTTTCTCCCTCCAGCATTTCAGAGCCCATGTAGTTAAGCACTAGCAGAATGATGGATACACGTGCCATTCTCAGCATTTACACTCAGGCAATGATTGATTAAACATGAGAAAGGAAAGGAGCAGATAAGGTTCACACCCAGACAAAGCCATTCTATAGTCATTTAGTGAGGAAGCAAGGAGAAATTCAGTCGGTCTTTAAACTCACTAACCCAAAAGGTTGTCAGTCTACATTTGAGATAAAGAGCAAAGTCCATGCTTTAAAAACAAAAAGTACAAAATTAGAGAAAAGGCATCTTTGGTTGAAGGGGGGAATTGATAACTGAGTTGTTTCTTTAAGACAATCAGGTGCTAAAAAGAAGAAAGAGGGGAAAGTTTTTGTGCCCCTATATTTTGTATGGTGAAACTATAAGAAAGATTTGATACATTCTGTAAGGATATTCTCCAAAATATTCTTTTTTTCCCTCTCCTGTTCCCTCTGAACACTTCATGAGCAACTGGAAAACTGGTAAATTTATGACATCAGCTGTAATGCAGCTGTTTCCTTGAGGGAGAAGCAATTATTAAACTAGCAACTAGTATATAATATACTAGTGACTAGAAAAAAAACCCATATTTAAAAATTCTGTTTTCTATTTTTTTACCTCTTTTGTGAGTTACAATTCAATTCTAATGCCTGGAATAGCAGCTGTGAGAAGGAAAAAAAAAATCTCTCTTAAAGGCTCAAACTGTCCAGTCTGTTTAGGCAAGGCCTGAGATAACTCCCCAGCCAGTTCTTAATTAACCACAGAGACTTTTCTAACTGAGCCAGGAATTACTAAGCTTGACACTAAAGATATATAAAGTGTATGTTAAAAGAATATAACCTTTTTACCACCCAGAAATTACATTTAGAATCACGAATAATTTAGTTTGGAAGGGACCTCTGGAGACCATCTGATCCAACCTCCACTCAAAGTAGGGCTAGCTTTGAAGTTTAGTCCAAACTTAAATTCCGCTTAGGTTGCTTGGAGCCTTAGCCATGCAGGTTTTGAGTAGCTTTAAAGCTGGCAATTCCAGCTCTGGGTTACTCGTTCCAGAAAGCACAACATCCGTCATTAATTCATGGGAGAAACGTTAATACAGATTTAAAGCCTCTTTTCCCAACTCCTCTCTTTAGGCAGAATTCAGAAGTATTGCTTCTAACTCTATCCTTCAGGTACAACAAAGTTACAGAAGCCCACTGTGGCACAAGCCTTTCGCTGAACACAACCGCCAAAAGTCTGCTTGGGGTAATTCTCTGTCATACGGGATGTAAGGGGGAATTGCCTCCATCTTGGCAGAGGACACAGTAGAGCAATACCATGTGGCCCAGCTGCTTTAAGGGGAACTGTGACCTGGAAATCCCCTTGCTTTCCTCTAAACTGCTCCGGTCAGGTACGGCAGCCCAGGTGCAGTCGCTTTCCAGGGAGAGGCGATTCCCACGCTCGTAGCACTCCATGTGTTTGTCTTCTAGAGACGTTGAAATGCCTTTCTGGGCTAAGATGGTCAGGTCTTACTCGTAAGATGGCAAGATTAGTCTAGAAGTAGCTTCTTCTATAGAATTTATCAGAGATTTAATTTTGGCAAAGAGCATTGACTACCTCCTTGATCTTCTGTGCCTATCCGTGGAGCAGATACAGATTTTGTGTCTCAGTCATATTGCCAATTGTTAACTCTTTTTCCATATATCTCATCGCATTGCTCTAAAATCTTTCTGTGCTATTAATTTCCTATGCTGTCTGAATGGTTTCTACCTCCTTATGGATTGTACCTCCTAACTGAAGTTACTGAGCCAGCTTTTAGCTTCCTTTATAATTTTCAAGTAACACTGTAAGAGGGTGGTTATCTTTGAAAGTGTCCAAAAACCTGTGTACATATGTGTCTGTAAGTTGTAATCCAAACAACTTGTCAGCTCTCCCTGGGTATTCATGAAATCAGAGCTTAGCAGCAGTGTTGTCTCAGCTGTTCTAAGGAGATCCAGCAAATCTTTGCTATGGTTGTTACGCAGACCCTGGCTTTGTTCTTTACTGGCTGTCCTTTTCTAAGTAATATAATTCCAAATGTTATTGATTTTTAACCGATATCTAAAAAAGGTATAAAGCCCGGCACCTCTTGGATTGTATCTTCAGCTCTTAGCTGGTTATATGGTATCAGTCATATTGATTTGAAGGGAAAGTAGCTAACAGCAGCACTTGTTTTTAGATCAAGAAAAGTATTTATCTTGAACTTGTACTCCCTTTCGTGGAAAGAAAATCTGTGATCTGAAAACTAATATCATTATTTATTTGCCACAGCAGTCTTGGTGAAAACACAGAGTCAAACTGTGTTCTGTGAGAAGATGGACAGCAATAGTTCATACTCCAATCATCTCCAATAATTTACACTTAAGACTGCTGTTGTGGGAAAGGGCGAGGCTGACAGTTACACAGAGCTAGTATACTCTTAATGGACAGAACCTACTATGCCCATAATAAATATAATACTTTGTTATATGCAAACTGCCATGTTACTTCAGAGAATTAGTAGTGTGCTGAAAAGAGATAAAATAATAATTAGAGAGAAATAAATGAGATCGAGGCTTTTGTTAAACTGGAACAGCTTTTTATATGTTTTGTGCAAATCTTACCAGACTGTAATACAGATGAACAAAGATTTCTTTTTTTCTGCAATAATAAGCACAGCTGCTGATCTCAGAGGGTGCAAAGAAGTACTTTGTAGTGGCAGTGCTACCTGCTCGTAGGGAATGGTGGAGAAAAAGCGCAAATGAGTGACACAGCTGCAGTGTGCATTGATATCCAAAGCAGAGCAGTACAGAACCTCCAGCAAGAACAGAAAAGTAATTTACGACATGTGTGACTGCAGTTGTACTAAGTAGAAATCAAAAAGCCTCTAACAGGCAACAGTCCCCACAATGCGGACACAAATAAGTTGAGAGTTTGAGGGAGTGGGCTAGATGGCATTAGTGGTGCCTGTTGCAAGAAATACCCTGCCTCGTGTTGTGAACAAGGCTGTTGTCTGTCACCCGATTTAATGTGAACCAACTTAAGGCAGCATCGACTTCCGAGCGGGAAGCGTCATCTACTGCTGGGAAAAGGCCTCAGCCACTGCTCGTACCAGTGACCCCTTGGAGCTTTGGGCTCCAGACACGAGGCAGTGGGTCCTTCCAACCCACCAGCACCTCATGCCTGTGGCTGGAGTCAAGGCTGAGGGCACCCACCAGCCTGGGGGGAGAGTCGGGAAGGGGCAGGAGGAGGAGCGGTGCGGTGGAAGCCCCGGCTCACTGCACAGCAATCATGAAACTTGTTAGCGGAGGAGAAGCCGAGGCAATTCTGGAAGCATTGTACCATTTCTGATGAATGTTGTGGTCCCTGCAGGGTGATGTGCGCAAGAAAAGAGAAGGCAGAAGGCTTCGTGCAGCTCTGGAGGAGCTGGGAATATTCCAGCAGGTTGGACAGAACCTCTGAATGTTCATTCAGCTTTCTTTAAAAGTGTTTTCCAATGTATTAATTAATTCTCACGCAAATACTTATATAAGAATAAATTAACTAAATAAAATTATTTGTAAATCTCTTCTTCATAGTTTCCTTGGCCATATCATATCCATATTAATGTCCATAATTTTCATCTGCGATGCCAGTTACTTTGGCTGTTTCTGTGTCAAATCATTTGTCTTTCTCTTTCTATCACACAAAATACAAGAGCGTTTTTGAAATTGCTGTCCCATTTATTCCTTGATGGGCTATAATAGTCCTAATCAATATTGTGTTGGAGTCCATTTGGCCCACAGCATTGTCATTTTTTCAGCAAATGGGAGTCATTTGCTGTCTCATGCAAAAATAAAAAAGAGATTTATACTTTTTATTCTTGCAATTAACTCTGCTTGTTCTTTGTGCAGAAAGAAAGTAATAAAAGGCAGTATTATTTTTTTTCTAGAAGAATCAGCAATAGGTTTTCTGTAAAAAAGTGGAATGGGAAGGAAGAAGCCGAAGAACTTCCTGCATGGTGGACAACTTCAAGAAATTTGTCACAAACTGTCTTCCGTAAGAGTACGGTTAGTGCTCATAGCTGAAATCAGTGTGAGAAAGAGTCTTTTCTGTAATTTTCATTTTACACGCTTGGAACATCACTCTGGCCTTGACATAAGTTTATCTGGACCTCAGCTTTAATATCAATTGATGTTATAAGCATACTGACTGGAAGGCAGAAAAGCATTTCCTATGCCTTTTTCTCACAGTGTTCCCATTTCTTATCTTATTTCATACCAAATGCAATCAACACATGACTTTTCTAAAAATAAAAAAATATAAAGGCCAAAATAAGCAGGAAAGGAATATATGTAGGTACACTTTATACTACTTTTTAATAATTTTGACTAAACCTATCAGCTGCTAAAACGGCATAGAAGAATGTTGCTAAAATACCACCAAATGCTGTTCTTGGGTTAACTGTAGGGTTCTTCTTCTTCCAGCTGTTCTTATCCTTGGTCACACATGGTGCTCAGAACGATCACCAAACACAGCCTAGATTGCAGATCACTTGCCGTCCTGTGTTTGGCAATGTAATAACGTGCACAGCTGTGAACATTAGCCTGGCAATCAACTGAAGTGCTACATGACAGAGGTCTATAAAATCACGAGCAGCTTTGAAAAGGTAAACATGGAACAATCGTTCCCTGCCTCTTCCAGTGGAGAAGAGGATATTAAATTTTTGGAGATGTGGCAAGAACAAGAGAAAAGTAAGTGGTTCTTCATAGCAAAGGTTGCTCTACTGTGGAACTTCTTGCCGCAGGATGCTGTGGATGGTAACATGTGAGTTTAGAGGGCAACTGTAGAAATCCTTGGAAGAAAACTCCACTCAGAGCAAGATACGGGACATCGCCTCTGGCTCTGAATGTTCCTGATTTCCAAACTGTGAGGTTATTCTGGGGGAAGAGCACTCCATCTTTATTCTTTTCTGCTATGTTTTCCTTCCTATGTGCTGTTAACTGGTGTCAAGATACTGGACTGTATGGATCTTTGGTCTCATCTGAAGCACGTGAATGTAGAAATCCAGTGAGGACGAGGAGAGTTTAAGCAGGGTACCTCACCTTGTCCCTGTGTTTTGTCACACACTCTAGTTAGAGATGCCCTTTTTTTGGACAGGAAATACCTTTTATTTTAAATGTGTCATCCCTGAAATTACAGTGTCCTTCCTTGAAGCTCCTGCTTGTTTCCCAGATCCTTCCCTCGTTCTCCCGGACATAAGGCTGCTGTTCATGATGTACCTCTGGGTCAGTTGGCAGACAGAGAATACAATGTTCAGAAAGCGAGGCTTTGCAGAAAGTTTCTAAACACCTTCTTTATTTAAAGATAAAAACAGAAGGGGGGACATCTTCCACCCAAGTCTCCAGCTCTATGTTCTTTTTCCTCTTTCTGCTTCTGTATCACTCTGAAGTATTCTTTCAGGTTGAGAGCTCTGCCAGGGCGCAGAGTCATAATTTCTGCAGAACCACAGAGCCCCCTCATTTCATGCCTGGGCACAAACACTTATTTTTTCTAAGTTTGAATGAAAATATGTCAGTCATATTAAATGACCAATAGTGTAATGTTTTGCCACTACCATGCATCACAAAAATTTGCTTTATTGCACTGTACTTTGTCAATTAAAGAAAGCATTTGAAATTAATCACAGGCAGGGACTGAAATTTACATATTTGTATTCAGAGGGAAATCAATTTCAAATTAAAAACATTAAGAGTAGGAGGAAACATTAATATGCTTTGATAATTTTATTTTGTGATATATCTCAGTGCTATGTTGGAGCTCTGCATGCAAACAAAAAATGAGCAGAATTTCACTGTGTGACAGTTACAGTTAGATATTGAGTAATACAATGAAAAAACATTGTTGCGCTCACTTTACATTACAGTTCTGTGACAATTAGCAATTCTGTCCTGTCATTTCAGTTTTTAGCCATATTTCCTCTCTGTGTTACTGTCTTAACCAAACCTTGTGACTTCAGTTTCCTGCCGTTAATAAATAAGCACTGACAAAGCTCAGTCTGAAAGTGTCAAAGGTAATGCAGCATTATTGCAAATGAGAAAATTGGTTATCAGCACTTTCTACAGGAACGTTCTTTGGAATTTATCAAGACTGTTCTTGTCCATCAGACACACTCATAGGAAAAAAAAGTTCCTGTCTTCAGTTATATATTCTATATGCACCATGGAGTTGAGCATCAAAAAGAAAATCTTCTGAAAGCATATTTGACGCCAAAGGTAGCTTTCTAACCTAACCATTGCTACGTTTTGAGTCCACTCATCCTTCCTTTTGTCTTGACAGAATCAGAAAGCTAAGAAATTACATGACTTTACCCCAAACTATTAAACCACAGTTTGCCAGGTATTACATTTTATAATACCCAATGCAATGTGTATTATCTAATTGTCAGGAAAGAAGACGGTTAAAGCACAGACCTCCAAGCAACCGAGTCCAATGGGCCAAAGGGGAATAAGAAATAAGTAGGAAAGGAACATACTTTGATATCTGGAATGTTGACTGGGCGTGAAATAGGTAGAAAACTCTTGCCACATTAACTACGTTCCACTCGACTTCCAGCTCCCTGAGTTTCACCCTGCAAAAAGGGAACAAAACAATATTTTGAGATGATGAATATTTCTGAAGTATTTTAAATGAGTCAGAAAAAGAAACATAAGGTGAAGAAGGTACTGGAAATGAGATGCAATTAGGGTGCTTTATTTTTCATAAGGAAGAGTGAAAATTTTAGGGAAGGGAGGAAGTTTGCTGATAAAAGTGCTGGTTTTGGAGATGGTCTACAGGATTAATTAGTATCTGCTGATTACAAGATCACAGAAGGTCTGAGGTTGGCAGGGACGTCTGGAGATCACCTGGTCCTGCCTCCCTGCTCCAGCTGGGCCACCCAGAGCTGGTTGCTCAGGACCACGTCCAGGCAGCTTTTGAGTATCTCCAAGGACAGAGACTCCCAGACCTCTCTGGGCAACCTGTGCCATGCTCGGTCACTCCCCCAATAAAAAAGTGTTTCCTGATGTTCAGAGGGAACCTCCTCTGTTTCAGTCTGTGCCTACTGCCTCTGGTCCTGTCACTGGGCACCACTGAAAAGAGCCTGGCTCCCTCTTCTTTGCACCCTCCCTTCAAGTATTTATATACATTTATAAGACCCCCCCTGATGCCAGATAACACTCACTGTATCACTTGTCCTATTCGTATATGCAGCAAATAAAGTAAACTCCATTCTGCAGTCATTTAAGATGGCAATGCAAAGGGTTTTCAGGTAAGGATCCATGGAGCTGACAGCAGTGAAAGATTGGGAGTAGCTATTGAAAAAAGTTCAACGCAAATTCCAAAGAAGTAAAACGTTGAAAGTTGAGTGGCAAAAGATAGGTATTGGAAAGAATGGTAGTTATAAGTGATTCATGGTAAATAATTAGCAGCAGTTAGATGACAATCAGAACATGGCAGGAACAGAGGATAATCGTTAAAAACAATGTAGGAGCTAATTGCTGGTATCTAATAATGTCAATCAATTGCTTAGAAAAGACAAGCAGTTGAAATGAAATAGCAATTGCTTAATTGCAATGGATATAATGAGATGTTCTTTGGTGGCAAAGCAAAGCAGATGGAAAATGAGAGTAATAATGGTAAACTGATAAAGCCTGGTTGTACTAAACTGGATCAGGTAAAGTGGCATAACAGGGAGAGGGATGACTATGCAAACTGAGTAAACAGGATTAGTAAGGTAGACAACTGAATAAATGTGGATAGCAAAGTCACTAAAGCCATGGTTTTAAAAGCCATTTTTCTGCACTGCCTGAAATTCTCTCAGTGGAGGTGCTGATCTGCAATAAATTTAAGTCTATAAATATTTAATATTCATTTGTTGTAGGTACCAGAACATTATAGATCAGATTAAAAATTACTGTTCTCTGAGGAAGGACCGGAAAACAAAAATTGCAGTCCTAAAATCCTTGGTCCTAGCTGTAAATGAAAATATGTGCAATGCTTGGGAACAACCATTACAGTGACAGCAGTGCTGACAGAAAGAAAGAAAAAGCAGTTTCTGGTGTTAAAAAAATAAATGTGCAATGAATTAAAGCAAGATGAGACAAAAATGCCGAGGAAGATGGAGATCCAAGTAAGCCTATTGTCATAAAGCCTGTTCTTACAGTAATAGTTTTCACAATTCTCTGCCTTTGTTCAGATAACCCATTTGGACATGAGCCAGGGGAGGATGTTAGCCTGTTTCAATGACGTGTCTAATTCCAACCCGTTTTCTGTCTACAGACAACAGTGGAAGCAAACCTGTCAGCTCTGAGAATTCATTGATTTCCACTGCGGGCTGGATCTAAACACAGGGATAGAGAAAAAAAGCCATTTGAACAAATAGAGCAATTCTAGCTGGTGGATTTTCAAACCCTTAAGTTCCCGTATTTCCTTCTTTACACTTCCTGCATTGCAACCTTTCGTAAAAGACATGGGGTTTTCTTTTCAATATTTAGCCTGAGGATCACTTGCTGAAGCTGGTGAAGAAGAAACAAAGTAGCAATATAAAAACACTGAGAAAATGTTACTTGGACTAGGTGATATTTGCCATTTTATGAAATTAGATTCAGGTATCTGGCGTTGGTCTGTCTGGGGGAAGAGAGAACTTACGAGACTTTAGCCCCATGCTAACCCTTGTTAGCAGCACACAGCAGAGCATAATTACTTACCTGCATTGTGTGACAGTGTCACAGCTGTAATAGTCTTTAAATAAGATCATGGCTGAATTTCTCCCCAGCAGTGTTGCATTTAGGGTTAGGGTATAATACTCTTACCTTTCTGCTCTCCTGTTCACTTCAATGTTGTACAAATGTAAGTGTGGGTTTGTCCAACTGGTTCAATAAAATAACTGTAGAG
This sequence comes from Haliaeetus leucocephalus, assembly GCF_000737465.1. Lineage (NCBI taxonomy): Eukaryota > Metazoa > Chordata > Aves > Accipitriformes > Accipitridae > Haliaeetus > Haliaeetus leucocephalus. The sequence continues at coordinate 979,547 of NW_010972764.1, read as the reverse complement.
TCTTAAACTCTTTATATTACAAAAATTGCAGCATTTACCTTCTAAACTAAAGCAGGTAAGCAAAGCACCACATGCCAGCTTGTTTAAATTTTCTTATTGCATTTGGGAATATTTTTCTGAATAATGTAATACTTAACACTTAAACCAGGTAGAGATTAGGCTGTACTTTTTTCAAAGATGTAAGCGTAGACTGAATGCTACAAAGACAGACTTTATATTCTTGCTGTTCAAGGAGGCTATGATCTTCAATTGGCAATGTTTGGAACTTTGCGGGTGATTCCATCTATTGTGAAGAAATGCAAATAGTTATCTATATGTATCTCAGAGTGGTATTAATATAAAAAAGTTTGCCCATAATTCTGAGGTAAGCTGGGCTCACCAGCCTTATCGGTCTGGCAAAAGCAATGCAGCTCACCTGTGTAGGAAATAGGCTTCAGACAGGGACTGACTGAGGACTGAATAATGTAAACCAGAGACTTTTACAGACTTTAAAAACTTCTGGTGTCAGGGAAAGACAATTTTTTGTAATATCTTTCCTTGTCCTATAGAAGTTCAGAATAGTTTGTGTCTAATTATATTATATGAGAAGAAAAATACTCCACTGCACTCGTTCTTCCCTATGGGAGAGAGGTTGAGAAAACAAACATATGGCACATGTTAATTACATTCCTTCAGACTTTATTTAGGAAGTGCTCTAATGAGATTAATATGACATAAAGACTTATGGAACAGAATATACTTAATAGAAGTATTAATATGCAGAAACCATAATTTATGCTTAAAATGTTAAAAAAAACCCTTATAAACTAGGAGAACCACTGCTATAAAAAAAGTAATTTCAAACCCAGATGATGAGTTGAAGAGACTAAAATATGAAACAATTTTTGAGAGAAAACATGTTTTTCCATTCATTCTTAGCATATTCAAAGTCTCTGTAACGATCCTTTAGCCTTCCTTCCCACAAATTCATTGTTTGCTGTCAAAACAACAAAAATATGGGCAATGGAATGAAAAGAAAGTATTTTAAAACGCTGGTTTGAAAGCACACAGTAGATCAGCATTTCTGTCAAGCTAGAAAGAGTTTCAAGGATGCTGCCTCGAGTGGGCCTAAAAAAGGCTAGCATGCCCTAAGGATATTTGGGATGCAGGGTTTGGATAAACTCTGCTTGGGAAAGGTGACGCTATGCCACTCCAGCCTCCGGGACTCTCCTGCACGGCAGTGGCTGCACACCGGGATCTCCCCTTGAGTAGGGACGCCTCTCAGGGTTACTTCTCGAGGTTGAGAGAATCCTGATTGCGTTAGATACTCGGTAAGTGAATTGGGAATAAGCGCACTGAAACTTTGAAATCTTAGCTAATTGATATCAAGGATTGATTGTGCACATATAATCCTTTAGACATAAACCATTGACCAAGTCTGGGACTAAGTCTGGATCCAGCCACACCTAAACTGCTTTCTGAGAAGGAGCTTAGAACACAAGGGGGTCCTTTCTGAACCTCATGACTCAATGGGAGCGTCTCCCCGACAGTTTTGTCTGACCCTGTCCTCTATGCAGTAAATATCAAGTGACCTTTGCCATTGAATCCTGCTAAACCACTGTTGCGTTTACTATTAAACTTTGTTAAACCACTGTTTTATATCAATAAACATATTGCTACTTCTCTCATACGAGCGAAGTGCATCACTCCATCCGTGACAGCTCCTAAATGCTTTCTAAATGGAACTGGCACTCTGACCGGGCCAGGCACACTAAATAATTGTGTTGCAGGAACTAAAAAGTCTAAGAAACTGGAATGCACAATCCTTTCTGGTCCCTGGGAAGTTTTCTTTCTGTTCCTCTGAGGCTTGATCATCAGTTTCCAGCTCTCCACATCCTCTCCTTGAACTCCCAGCTTCTTACTCACTACTTCCATCTGGAAGCTTCTTTCCCTTCAAAAAGCTTTTTCATCCCTTGAGAAATAACCGTCTCCCCCTACCTCTAGAGGGATCCATCTCATCCAGTCACTCTCTTTAAAGAAATGCAACCCAGAGCCGGAGGGGAAACATCACTAAGAGCTGCTGTCCCTTGTGCCAGACAGTGGGTCAAGGTTCGGACAGAAAGTTGTAAAGAAGGTATGGAACAATGGGTGCAGAAGGAAAGAATGTGTGAGATTTACCTGAGGAGTCAGATACCATCACCCCGGAATCCTGTGATTAACACTGAAAGTTGTGGTGTCAGAATGAAGATTTCTAACAAAATTGGGGTCAGTATCATACCCCTGGACAGTTGAAAATGCAGTACTTATATTTAAGAAGCCAAGAAAAATATTGCTAAAATGACTATGGGATCATAAGTATAATCTCAACAGGATGAAAAAGGGTAAGAACAAATTTTGAAGAAAAGTATAATTGAACTCATGAATATAAAGAGAAAATGGAGATAATGCAATGGACATTTTGCCAAAGGTACACTATACCAGATAACCTAATAGCTTCTTATCTTAAAATAACTGATTTTCTAGACTAAGAAAGCCAGATTTAAGTCAAATGACAGTACTGGGGAAAAAAAAAAGGATAACTGCCCATTATTAAATTTAACCTGGCAACTGGACGGAGTTCCCTTTTGCTAAGTTTCCTAACAATTAAAGTTCAGGACTGGAATTTTTATTTAGGACTTTGAACATGTTCCTTGTTTTTCCTGTAGTGGTCCTTAAATATGTCTTACGTAGCTATTTCAATTATCAAACCTATTTGAGCAATCATAATGTGAACATCAGATAGAATTTCAGAAGCTCTTTTATCACTTAAAAAAAAAAAAAGGTAACTTAAGTTACCAAGTATTGGTAACTTAATGTTATAGCCTAAATTTTCTGAGAAATTTAGCACCCTCAATAAAAAAGAAACCTGATGAGCAAGCGGTAGCGTAACATTATTAACTGAAAACGGCATTTAGCAGAAAGATACCTCATTTTGTCAAAAGACGTAAAACAAATATTTACTTCTATAAACAAAGGCAAATTTTTTTCTATACATTCTTGTAGTCTCCATAGTGAGTAATTAAGCTGTGCGGATGGAATTTTACAGCTGACTTAGATTATACAGGCCACATGCTACCTCAGTGTTTTTTTGAGGAATCAGGAGAGAGGGGGAAGAAGGAAAAGTTTTTTTATGGTTTCCCTTGGAAATTATTGCTTCTTTAGTTTCTAACTTCACCCTTAAAATTATAGACATCCATCAGTCCCAGTTATTGCTAGGGTGCTAGACACTCTTATACTCCCACAGACTTCGAAATCCCAAAGACGAAAATATACAGTGATCAGCAAGGTGGTTAAACAAACAAGCAAGCTGACAACATGTATTGGGAAAAAAATATCTCTAGGTACATAAAACCCCACTGAAAAAGGGTTATTATCTGAATTAAGCTGTTAAGTCACTTTTTATTAATTGCTTTTTTTCCTTCTTCAGCAAATACGAATGCGGCAAAGACAAATGTTACCGAACTATCTTGGAAGTAATTAAAAGACATCAATACCTGTTTATTACATTGCTGGTAAAAATCAGGCTCATCATTGCAGTGATGCTGAAAATAAGGAATATTAAAATGCCAGTTTTGCAAGATTACAGAACTACAGCATTATTTATGTGGAAGAGACAACATGAATTTACAGAGCAAACAGCTTGTAGGCAGTCACACGATGCACCTCTTGCTCACTTTGAATTGTAGACTGTATCACATTCAAGCACTCATTAAGTATCTGAGACCCAGTCTGCATGCCCACTTAAACAAACATGCAGGCCGAGATGAAATCGCTGGAGGCAGAAGAAATGTCCCCAGCGACAACAATGAGCTCTGGGTCATGTCCGGATGCAACAATTCTTGTATGAGCAATATTAATGTATAAACATATTCTTCTGTTCACGAAGTCTTCTGTCAGACATCCCCCAGATGCACAGCATAATGCTAGCTAACGTGTCGCAGAGCATAAAACACGTCTGAGCATCAGTGTTTCCCAGCTTGTATTGCTCCTTCTAGGGCGCTCCACTATCAATGTTTCATCGGAGGCCTGCAGATCTGCCTCTCTGATGGTGTTGGGTCATTCCAGATTTGGTATAAAATACTTGGATTCTCAAGTGTCTTGTTATGAGACTGCTAAAAGCACCACAGCAGGACTTTTAGGCTACACCACCTGCCGCTGTGCATCAGATTTCTAATAGGTTCTACTGATGGATGTCCTCCCAGATATTCTCCATAAACTATTGCTGTAGCACCACAATCAGAAAGAGACCCTATAGATTTACAGAGAAGACATGTTTGGGACTAGCGTTATGAGTCACTACACGTCTGCTAACATCATTATACTGAAGAAAACAAACAGCTCAGGTCCTGTGTTATTATGCTGTTAATAAATTTAATATTAGCTCCATCTGACAAGTTAAGAAGAGCTCATCCCCAGCACGCTCCTAGGGGCAATGAAATTAAAAACTACATTCAAACATTCTGCAAATTTTAGCTTACTGTTGCAAAATAAATCACTGTGACAAAGTAAGAAAAACACTCTCCTACCTTGGAGAGAGAAGTAAAAGATCTCAACAGAGAAAAGTCTTTTTTCTTTTTCTTTTTATTTTGTCCTTCAGTACAGAGGTTTTATTTGTTTATACTACACCTAACTGCACATGTAAAAGATATTCTGGCCATTTTATCCAGGTCTTCATTGTTCTAGGAGCATCTCTGCTGTCTTCCATTTAGTTTAGATGACCAGTGTCCTCTGCATTTTAGCAGGGCTGAACCCATGCAGCAAGAAAAGATAAACTGTCATAAAAGACCAAAACGTAAGGAGTCCAATACCAATCTGTATCTAAAACGAAAGTTCTCATGAAGGATTTTAGATCATAAGTCTTGGCTTACTATTTGTTTATTCAGGCTGTGAGGCTATTCTGCAGGTGTCAGATTCACAGATAAATACACACAATAGCTCACAATACATTTTCAATACAGAAAGAATGAAAACTTCCTGATTTTGTTTCCACTTTCCAATCATAATTTTCAATGTTTGGTGATGCCAGAGTTGTTGCTGATTGTAATGAGATTAATATGTGTTTTGAAAAAGAGTGTCTCGAAAGGAGCTTTCATCCTATGCAACTACCTTTATCACTAGTTTGAGTTTCTAATGCTAGATGTTAAATGATAAGAAGATAGAGCAGCTGTTTTCCCAAATATGTTTACATCATCAGTACTAAGACTGAGAAGGTCCTTGTCTTTCTTCCTGCCTCCAAGTAACTTGCTTCCTCCCTAAACCCTCCCTTTAGAATCGGACTGTAGCCCTGAAAACAAGAATCTAGCTGGCTTTTGAAACAAAGAAGTTTCTGGTGAGAATTAGAGTAAGTGCAAATTAATAAAGAACAGAATTAACAGACACATGGATGAATATGATCTCTTCCCAATGGGGAAGAGTCAACAGGATGTCTGTAAAGGAAAGTCCTCCTTCATAAGCCCATTAGGGTTCTCTGAAGGGATTAAAAGCAAATGGATAAAAGCCAGTTGCTTTAAAGTAAGCCGAGCATTGCAATGCTGCGCAAGCCAGGAGGGAAGGGCCCTGTTTGCATGCAAGTCAGGACGCAGACAAGATGAAGGAACAGCCAGTTCTTGCGAGGAAGGGGTGAAGGGTAACTACGGGATCTGTGCTGTTCCACATTTTCATAAACAAGCTGAAAAATAATACGAGATCAGAGGTAGCAAAACACATTAATGATACTAAATTATTTGGAGTAACAAAAAAGAAGCCCAAGTTTGAAGAGAGCCTCAGAGAATACATGACATGACAATAAATACCAGATGAATTTCACTGTAGGAACTTAAAGTGTTACACAGAAAAAAAAGTGTAATCTCCTATATAAAACGACGACTAGCTTTGAATGACTGTTGTCAGTCAGGAAGAAAATCTTGGGTTAAAATGTTTATTCAGGCCATAGAGTCTTTTCTGTATTGCTTCCTACACCCTTTTGAATGGTGCCTGTAAGTTTGAACGGAGCCGTGGTTCATCTACAGCTTGAAAACTGCGAACTTCTGATTCTCTCATCACCAAAAGGCTATCAACAAATTTCAGAGAAGGGCAATCAGAATGACCACAGATACCGAATGGAGAACAACTCAGCAAAAATAGAAATGCTCCATTTGGAAAGAAGGTAACTGAAGGCAGATACAAAAGTCTACAAAATCAACAATGTTGCAAGGAGGGTGGGTTCCAATCCAAGAACTAAGAGGCATCAAATAAAACCAGTATGAGCAATTTCAAATAAATCCAGTGTATATGAGCTCAATACGACCAAGTTTCATAACAAACAAAAGGAGAAAGTTCTTCCCAGAACTAGAGATAGATCTGTGGAACTTATTGTCAAAGGATGTTGTAGGTGCTGGAGTTTTCCTTGGATTCCAGGGGAGGCTTGACAAGTTCACAGAACAGAAGTCTGTTTGGTGGTGTTAAAACCAAAGAAGTTTCACCCGGCACTGGAAATCCCTTATCTGAAAATATCTGTAGGATAGGAACATATTAGGGCTAAATGTATCACATATGTTGCCTTATACCTACTTTTCCCTTAGTAATGTCCTGTGGCAATTGTTGAAGGCGTGACGTAGATCTTGGTCTGCCATTCTCACTAAACAAAAACAGTGGGGCAGTTACAATAGTAACTCTTTCCATCAGTGACAGATCTGTCTTCGGAGGTCCAGTCCACCTGGAAGAGGCCTCCGTACACTCAGCTGTCGTGATGGAGGGAATGATGATAATTTTTTCAAATTGATAACCACTTCTGCATACCAGACAAAGTCAACAGACCTCCGCTGAGTTCACCAAGTGACCTACTATGATCCTGTTATTCATACTAGAATGCATTTATCCCTAGGAGCTGGGACGTTTATGAATCACCAATAAATAACACTAAGAAGTACATTGTCATGCTGAGCTTACATGTCCTTGAAGTAGCACCTGACTCGAAGCTTATCTGATTCAATGAACATCTATTCCCTGAGTTTTGTCAGCCTTCTAACAGGCTGCGAATCTTGGATTTGTGGGGCGTATGTGTGTATGTGTGACTTGAATCCCTCAGTTAAAAACTAAGGTAATTAATGTGAAGAGGAGCACTTCTCTGAAGACCAAGTACTCAATCTGGGCAACATTCTTCTCAGTAGATTAGAACTTCTGCTTTCTAAAAACACCTTCTAGTTAGAAGTTCTTTCTTTCCCTACTGTTTACATTGAGCTTGTTTGGTACATTCAAACAAATATTTTGTACCTAATAAGTATTATCCAGAAATGTAATGACATGCTGACAGTTGTTATGTGTATGCTCCAAGCTAGACATTTTGCCACTGAATCTCAGATATTTTCCTTTAATGACTTTTGTATTATTCCAGGAAATGTGTAACTCTATTAATTCAGTTTCCTCCCTCTGAAAGGTACTGTATAAAAGGCTGCTTTTTAAAAAGAACCAATTTGATATGAATACTGATGATTATAAAATCTAAAATAAAAACATTTTGTTCCCAAAGTCCCTAAGGAAAAAAAAAGAAGCCTATCCTATAAAAATATTGCGAGAAATATCCTTTAGATGAGTTTCAGTATTCTCTGCTAGTCACTAATATTAAACAACATGAAAATGTTTTCCATTCGGTGATATCAGGTGTGATGAATAGTTGGCGTAGTAAACTGTTTGAATGTAAAAAGCCTCTCTTCTCCATGGATTGCTGACTTGTTCTTCTGATTGCCTGTGCCTGAGGACAGTACATCAGAAAGCAGCCTGACATTTGACATATTATTTGGACTGAAATATTGGCTATTTTCTGATCAAGATGCAATTACTTAGAAACTATGCAACAAGCTGGTACTTACCAGTAAAGAAAACAGGAAGAGAACTTTGATTTAGGACTATGACTAGGAAATTAGACCTTTTCTTAGGTCACTCTTTTTTAGGGTCTGTCTTTAATGGAATACCTCAAGTGACAAATATCTGACATCCTAGGCCTCCACCCTTCTAGATTAAAAATTAGTTTACAAAGTATATTTTAAAATAAGCCTAAAAAAAATAGAACACAGAACACAAAGGATTCTGACAAAACTTGAAGGATCATACTTCAACAGTTCATGGTTTACATCCCAGTGTGACATAAAAGCAACCATTGTAGTTCAGAGAGACAGAAAATAAGTACAAATAAGATTACAATATGCTAGCAAAACTGCCTGTGAAATATCTATTTTGCTTCTCATTATGGCCTGAAAATCCATCTAGTTGATTTAGTATATGCAGAGATTAAAAATGACTATTCTACCTAAATAGATTCAGTGGAAATAGCAGAAGACATCTGGGACAGCCTCATTAATTACTCCTTTAGCAGTTCTTTCCAACCTCACTTATAAGGACACTGTCAAAGATGGTGATCCAAAATATTACTTGTTTTTGTTCTTCTGCCAGTGAAATAGATGTCAATTTGTTTCCTTTCTTTTTTTTGCTTGTTTCACACTCACGCTTCTGATTAGGTGTGAGCCTTGATATATGTATGTCATCTGGTTTACATGTTCTGTGATATACATGAGGAGCTCCAACTATAATTTACTATGGTTAGTTATAATATAGAACACATCAACTTGAAATAGCTTCCATTTGGCTATGTGCGTTTTTGAGCAGTTAAAGCATTTAGGAATGGTTACCAGAAATACTGATTCCGTTCCTCCGGAACAATAACTTCCGTTATCTATGCAATGTTTTGGCTTATGTTTTATGTTCTGTATGTTCAAGGTGACAGACTGTCTTGACATTTTTTGCTTTTGTTTTTGTAACAGCTGGGCTATTTCTTCACCTTGTTCTAGTTCTGTGTTGTATGTTTGTTGCTTTTCAGGACAGGTAAATGCTATGTAAGAGCCTGTACAGATCTGAACAGTTCAGAGATAAGCTATACTAAAACATGGAATCCTTCTTCTGTTTTCAGTAGCACTCAAAAATGTTAGCTACCAACATTTTTCTGTAATTTACAAGTAGCTGTAAAAATTTTAAAGCCTCCTTTTTGCCACAGTTTTATTTTTCTCAGCCTTGTCTGTTTTTTTGGTTTTGTTTTTTTTTTTTAAATAGTGAAATCTTACAGGACCAAAGGAATGCAGTTTGCCACCTGGGATGCAACACTTTTGTCACTGAAGCCTATTAAAATGTAGCTGAATTCAGGCATCTACTGCTCAACATGTCATTTCCTAATGATAGACTTAAAATATCAATGCTTAATTTGATTGGCTGCACTATCGACAGCATAAGCAGAGGAAGGGAACATGTTTATCAGAAGAACATCTCCAAAGCGTGTGAGAGAAATTTCACTCTAAAGATAAACATAAACCACCTCTGGTATTTTTTCCGTCTGATTAGCAAATCAGCAGTGAACCTGATTTATTATCAGACATTGGTCCTGGGAGGATGAAAGCAAGAAAACTGCAGCACCTTATTCCAGGGCAAGTGTTAAAGTCACTTCCAGAAGAGAGAAGAAATGAGAAAGACTGAGTGGCCCTGATATCATGAGCATCAGGTGGCTGCAAATCAGACCAGCCTGGAGTTTTAATTGTGACGTTATCAGAGATAAGCCAGTTTCATTGATCAGTAGCTGCTCAGAAAGAGTGGAGTCATCAATGGAACGTCATAATGCTGATGACCTCACCTCTTCAGAGGGTTTAGCGAGGATTCATTTTAACCTGTCGTTGTCAAAATGGTGATACAAGAGGGACAGTTATCAGTGTTTTTCCAGTTCTGCTACCACTTTACAAGGCAGGATGTAAACCAAATAGATCTCTTCAATATATTTAGAAAGAAGAGGTTCATCCTCTAGTTCTCCTGAAATTTCTCCCTGCTGTATAACTACATGTGCCTACATTTGTGTGAGGGAAAGGGGAAGGGGAATCTCAAAATCTGGGCTAATTTTCATTCAGTTTTCAAACTATCTGAAGTTTAGATGTGCCTGGATCATGTTTTTGTTTTGATTTATGACTCTGTGTAGGTGGGAAGGTGCAGCTGCTCTGAAATTCCAGTCATGATTCTGGCTTAAATTTAGGCTCTCTGAAGTGAGTGATTTTTTGAATCGGGCCAATTTCTAACTGGTGAATTTCAACAGCTGTGGAAATGAAATGTCTTTAAAACAATAAGAGACAGAAGACATGGAGGACTCAGGGCTGCCTTGTAGCTAGGGCCAAAATGAGATGGGAATAGATCAGTATCAATAAATACCCATCAAAAAGCACTGTCCAGAGAAACAGAGAATTGCTCTCGCTTTGATGAAGGGATAGGAGTAGCCCGAAGCCAAGTATAGAGATATACAGCTGAGATATGAAGAGGCAGAGATTCCATCACTTATTTTAAGGTTTTGAAATTCTTCACAGGTTGATTAATTTCTCTGCAAGACAGCACATGACATGGGAATGTAAGGGCAGCTTAGAGAGCCGAGGATTGTTCAGGTTGAGGAAAGAGAAAAGAATTTTTTCCTAGCTTATACATTCTCATCTTTTTCTACATGGGTCACTTTTATTCATATAAAACAAACCCCAGACAATCCCTTCTTTGCTGTCACAACTCAGTCCTTGTATTCATATGCAAGAAATAAGGAATTTCTTATTTTCTGATTTGGGGACTGCACTAGCTAACTTCTGCAGGTGTCAGGAAAGATGTTCTTTTCCTCTGATTTTAACATGTCAGTTGAACTATGGAATTTTTCCATAGTTTCCTCTGGACATCAGACATCCACCTATGTGACAAGAATACAACTTCTCAACCACAGAATCCACAGAGCTGGTCATGGAGCAGTCATGTCACTTGATCGTTCAGTTACCAACAGGCTTGGCTTCTTCAAGTATCTGGGATACGGAATTATGCTGGCAGAAACCATGGTAAAGGTAATGCAAGTCTTGGCTGTGGGACAAGATCAGCAGCCATGCCGGGTATTCCAGCCTCCCAGTGCTCAGCTCTCTTGGCCAGCGTGACTATTTGTGGGGTCAATATTTGGTCAATATATGGCTACCACCAGGGAGCTGACCTAGCTTAAAGCGTACGCACAAGAGAACAACAAATGTTGTCTGAGCATTCTTCTTCCTCTAGCACACGCACCCAAAGGATAAAGCAGGGTATTGCATACGGTGAGATGCAAACCTGAGGGAAAGGACAGCGGTTCCCTTCTCGTAGCTAACAAAGACAGGTGCCCTGAGCCTTCGAGTGAGTTGGAGACGTGGTCGTGTCACTAATCACTTGTGTACACAAGTGGTGATTGGAAGCTATGGCTGCACAGAGGTTGTGCTACAGCTCTAGGAGAGGCAGTAGAGTTGGTGTTGGAGGATTTGCTGTCTGCCATATGAGCACTTACACTTAATAAAACTGGCCTGCAATTCAAATGATTTACGGGCGGCGGAGGTGTGATTGCCAGTCCTCTCAAAGTTGCTTGAAGCTCATTAACAGGGAATTCTTGCGGTTTTGGTAACAACTCCTGTGTGGTGTGGATGGCTGGACATTTCACAAGATTTTCATTTTGAGTTGCAGGTCCCTCAGGTCTTAAAAATAACTTTTATGAGGATTGAAATAGACAAGAGCTCTAACTGTTATGACTGTTGTTTACTCTTGGAATCAAGAAGTAAAAGAAAAATGAATGTAACACTGTTCCTCATCTCTGATTTTACTAATTATAATATTAATTCCATGAGTAGCTTGGATCTTTAAGAGTATCTTAGTAGTACTTGCATAGAAAAAATGGCAGTAAAAATTATTGCAGATAAACACAGCATAAGAGTTTATATTAATTTAAATGACTCTGATCTGTTAAATGATTTTTGATCATCAAATGAGGATATTTAAAGAGTATGGGAGTTCAGTGCTTCACTCTTAGCAAATGAAAACCGAAATGAAATATGGAAATACTTTTATATATCTTCAGTCACTGAAATGTTGTTTCACTGTTTTTAATGGTAGTTCTGTTAACCTTGTATGTGAAGAACAGCAACATTTATTTTAAAATATTGGTAATATGAGATATTTCATTCCATTAGTTTTTCAGGAGAAAAGCTGCTTAAATGAAAATGAGGTTCATGATAGTCTAATAGCCATCCATAGGGAATGGCAACACTGTGGGACTGGGATTTGTGCAGAGTTCCCTGGGAGAGGCTGGGAACTGGAGCAATACTGCTGCATTACTGTGGTGCTGCACTTGAAACAAACAGTTGCCAGAATTGATGACCAAAATTCCCGCCTGGGTTTTGCTACTGCCAGTGTTCCTCAAGGGAATGAAGTGTTATCCTCTGTGGAGAGCTGAGGAACGGCCTCTCGCGGCAGCCTGTCCGGGAGCAGGGTAGTACAGACGACCCTCCCCGTCGCCACAATTGTGCCTCAGAGGATGCTGTAGCTGAAAAGGCATCGCAGAGAACTCATGCACACACTAAGCAGGATTTGCAAAGATTCTTAGCACAGCCAAGAATGGTTTGTGTGGATGTGCTGAATTATCCTAATTCCATTTCTATCTTTTTGTTGCCTAGCAAAAGGGTGTCTTTTCTATTAGATGGTCTTTTTCGAAATATCAGAAATAGTAAGTATTCCTATTACATCTTCTATCAAAATCTACCACAGTCTAGATGGAGGCAACCAATTCTTGTAATTCCTTTAAAATAAAAAAAAAACAAAAAAAACAAAACATGAATCTTACATCAGGTAAACCTATTAAAGTCTTGGGAAACCCATTGCTTCTCTCCCTGTCAGAATGCAGAACTTTACTAGTCTGAATTCTAAAAATGAAAAAAAAAAAAAGATTATTCTCTACAATAGTAATCTAGTATTATTATATCAAACATGATGAAATACTCTAAGTTGTAATTTCTGCTTAATAAACCAATTTACATAACATGGTATCAATCAAGACATTCTGACTGTCAAATATGTTTTCATTGTCTTTCAGCTGAGCTGTCTCTCTAACTACTCTTTTCCCAATGAAAGCCCATTATCCACTGAGAAGGTTACTTGACTCCATTTTGTTTGGCTGGTTTGAAAAAAAGCTTACCATATAGTCTTAATGATGTGACTAATCAAAGTGTACCGGCACAATGGATAGTTCATTCTACTGTCTTTTTAGCTTGGGAAGTTTTATACTAAACTTCTTTCCCCAGAGATTTTCTTTACTGAGCTATTTTATTCTAAATTTGACTTAAGGACCAATAATTCAAGTAAAGCATGTTGTTCTCCATTTCTTCCCTGCCTAGCTCTCTTCTCCAGTATGGAAACTGTAACATCCTTGTCCAGACAGGCTATGGATGAATGTCCCACTCATTTCAGCTCTGGTGTGCTAGGTGGAGAAGTGGGGTCAGAACCTGTGTTCCTCCCACTGCTCTGTACTCCTGGGAGCATGCAGAAGACTAGAGAACTTGCAAGGGCAGGTTACCTAGTCTGGTCATTCAGTGCTAGAGTGTATAATAGAAATCTATAGTATCCAATTTCTTTTACTGCCTGAACTACTGTTTACACAGTATACTGTGTATATTTTTTCTCCATGCTTCCTAAACTAAAATGAAGGTTGATTTGTATCAAACATGTCCAAAGTGAGAGTGTCAATATAGCCATCTCCATGACACTGTGACAGACCTTGCTATATTTCCTGACGAGAACTGAAGTACAGGGGAAGGTCATGGCATAGCACTGCCTAGAGCATGACATACAGTTCAGTACTTATTCTGGATGTTTGTCTTCCAGGATCTGTTTTTGTCTCTCAGTTTTGGTGAAGTCAAAATTTGCCATTAGGTGGCTGGGAACATCAGGATAATCCATGTACTTGAGTGCAAGTGTCTTCCTTTGGTCATTACATTATTATTCCTATGGAGCTAAGCTTAGAGCTATTCAGCACTGTCTCCTATAACATTACCTTTTCAGAACACAACTCACAAATTAACTAGCTGAAAGACAAACTGTTTTAGATAAGTCACATAATCTTTTCACTATAATGACAGGAATTCTCCAGACTCACCAGAAAGACCTATGAACTAGGTTAGACTAGAAAGATTTATGGACTCTAGCAAATTCCCAGCTCCAAGAGAATATTTTTTTTTTTCATATGCTGGGTGAAGAATTAAGGAACTGGTGAATAATTGCCCTTGTTGATCAGTCTCAGTGACAAACCTCAAAGAATAAGTGGATTGCAATTACAAGCCATGTTCCTCAATGCACTCTTAGACTGTACTAAAATCCAGCAAGGGCTATAAGCACCCTGTCTGTAGTAGGAAAAGCAAAAGCCCCACTAAAATCTGTATAAGAGTCATAACCACACTTTAAATACCAAGCCCTATGATTTTTTTTCAGTTAGGATTCACATCTCAGAAATACATCATCTGTACCTCAGACAGATGTTATTTGCAAGCATACAATTAACCTGACCAAGCATTACAGCTCTGATGTCAACTGGTGAGACCACAGTAAAACTGGCCAAGCTGACTGGGAGCTGACCAACTAGCAGGCATAGCTGGAAATGGAAACTATGTCACCGGAAAAGAAAAAGACTGAATGACAAGCCTGTTTTCCATTAAGAGTGCCTTTTAACAGAACAGGAGGAATTCAAAGTCTGGAAGAGAGAGTGGTCTTTATTGGGCAGGTCTATGTACGTCCCAAGGACTTCAGCCTTTATGAAATGGCATAGTGCTGGAAACACACTATTACAATGAGTTGCACTTGTTGTGCTCCCAAGATCATTTACATTCTTGGAAGAAGCAATTTAGATGTTCAGAAAGAAACATGACAGAGGAAAGAATAAGACTATGTTTTTGAGTAACAGAATAACTGGGATGGAAATGGTGGGTATCAAATAAGTATGAATCTCAACTCTCTACTCTGTCTTAGTAGAGACTATTTTAGGGGATATTAGATTATTTTCCTTCCATCAATGGCAACTTTACAGTTAAGATAATTCTCTTTCTTCACTGCTGGCATCAAATCATACTGTTCAAATGTACTGCAGGGGTTTGTGGTCAAACCTGAAAAGACTTTCCAAAGCAAAAATTCTAGTTTGCATATTGCCAACATGAGCATATTCTATGGGCTGAAATAAAATACTTGTCACAGGCTTGCATTTCACATGAACAGCCTTTTCGTCTTTAGCCTTGACTTCTAAAGCTGCTTCTGCAGTCAGCTTTACTATCAGTGCACCGATCTAGAGAGGTTTATCGTTGTGTTCCCGCAGCCACACAGGAAACAATGCATCCTCCCTGTCCCAAAGGTGTGATCCCCTTTTCACAGGTAGCAGCGCAAGGGGAAGAACAACTTCTATGCATCTGACTGAGAACAGTGGTTCACAAGTTCTACTCCCCTTCCTCTAGAATAAAATCTAATATCACCCTGCAGCAGCAACACCTGCTGCTGCAACATTTGCAAGCCTCTCCGAGTTGGTACGCTGCCTTTTCTAGCTTGGCTGGTATATTAAAATGGTGCTTATTTTTATGGTCAAGGTAAAGCCTTTGACATGCTATAACAAACAACTCATATCCAGCCATCTCTTCTAGCCTTCAATCCAGACTTGGGCTTTGCATCATGCATACTCAGTAGGACACATCTCTTCACATCTTTCTCTGGAGGTGTTATTCTAACTGGCTGGTATTGACCAGACAGCTTTTTTCTCTCTGACTGGTAGTTAATCTTTATCAGCTTAAGGGCTTCACTTGCCTTGCAGCTGCTCAGTCAAATTCCCATTGACATTTTCTGGTATTTCCAAATGCAAATCTGGCCTGGAACCTCCAAATACGAGTAATCTGCAAGATTTGTTATAGGCAGAAGAACTTCAGAATGCAAAGTTTTCACATGGTTGTCTGTATTGCATTTGAAATGAAATGGTGCCTGCAGGGAAACTGAATGAGCTGTAAACTGCATAGATGTTTTTTCTGTTTTCTACCTCTTATCCTTATTGACCACTTCTGGAATGCATTATGGTTTTTACCATATGTTTTCATGCTCTCCAACCTATTCAATTCCCTGTGTGAGCAGCACCTTGGTATGTGTACCCAACTTCATCCTATGACACACAAGATTTCTTCCAACACATTTGGAAACACACCAGTGGTTCTAGAAATTCCTTAAGCAATGCCTATTTGTCTTGTAAATATGAATGCTTTGAATGAAATGTTAGCTACTCCTTTCAGACTAGGACTGTGATCTAGATCTTATCCATTTCTTATTCTGAAGATTTATCTAATCTGGGTGGTGCTGGCTTAATGGTCAGACATTCGGGTCCTAGACTATGAAAAGACATTGCTAATGGTTGTTTCAGAAGGGCTAGAAGTTCATAGTTATTCCAAAACACACTCACAGAAAAGATGGAAAGGACTTCAGATTGAGTGAATCTGTTTCAACTCATATATTCTGCTAACTGCAATAGCAGAGAATAGTTTTCGAGTAAGGTAGGACTTCAGACAGCGTAGTGTAAAAATGTTAAATCATTAACAGCTGTTTGGCAGGTCTGGTTGGTTGTGCACTGAGAGTAGCCCAACACAAGTTTAAGTAAGCCAGTTTTGGTTTGCCACTTCTTTCCTTTTGGCACAAGGCAGTAAGCAATGTACAGCCATAATGAGAATCAGGAAACAATGAACAAATAAAATCTGGTAATGGGCTGACAATGGATGTAAAACCATCTTTACCATTCATCTCCACCGTAGTGGTGGAACTACATGAATTTCCAAAGCCACCTTGGTCAATGCTGTTTTATCTTGTTTGAAATGTTATCTCTTACTGTCTCCTAATGCAGATGCTTTTCTGAGGAATGCCCTTCAGAAATAATGTATCTGAAACTTTGATTGGCTTTAGTTGGTAGAAAATGACAGCTGAAAATATGCTGGATAAATTGCAGTTAGACAAATAGAGGAATCTGTGGCTGACCTGCTACTGAAAAAAAAATATTTTGTCAATATTTGCATTTGAAGGCAAATGTCTAAAGATTAAATCTGTGTGAAGAGCTTCTCTTCAACAATTCAAACTATGCCTGAGATTTTAATACACCTTGATATTTTATTGATTCATCAGGCTTCTTCTGGTCTTAAACTGTGACTTTCTCTTTTTATATGTAGAATGATGAGTTGTCCTTTTTTTTAACTAGCCCATGGAATGGATTTATTTCCTGCAGTAGATTTTGGTGAGGATATTAAGTTTCTGAATTGTCATGGTAACAAGAAGTAAGTAGTAGCTGACAGAATAGCAAGACAGGCTTGCATTAAGCTTGCTATCAATATATACAAATACATTAGATTTTGAACATTTTCAGTTCCTTTCATGGAAAAATACTGTGAGGTAGTTTATGTTACATGGCAGATTTACACTCTGTGTATTATAAGGGGCAATAAATTTCAGAGGAACAAGTGTTTTATTTTTATATGTGGAGAACGATATAACTGTATGTGGAGAGCAATACAATTGTACGACTAGTGCAGCAGACTTTTCTCTGTCTGACATATTGAATTCAAGTGTGCAACTTTATGCGAAGGAGGCACTACCTTTCATGATCTCTATTTGGTGATAGAATCATTTGCAGGCTTCCCTTTCCAATCATCGACATGGCCAGCAGCTCATCTATCTGCTGGTTAAGGTCTTCTCTGTTTCTTTCATACTACATAAGAGCCATAAAGTATCTTCTTACCTTTTCTTTTCTGGATACAGAAAAATAAAATCCACTTTCAACAGCTGTTCAAGACTCCATGTGCTTGTGAAAGTACTGGCTGATAACACCCACCACTGTGCAAATGACTATGGTAAATTCAGTGTGGCATACCTGCTTATCCAAACCAGAATGTGCATGCAAGTTCTGCTAAACCATAGTATTTGATGTCATGCCTCTTCAGAAGGCTTTCTGGAACAAGGAATGCTTCAGCTGGTCCCAACAATGCTGCTGTTGTTGCTCATCCAAAACCTTCATCAGACACAGGAAATGAGCCTTGCATTGATTTGTAAAGCAAACATTCAGATAAGCAAAATAGAAAGCTACTTAACCATGTCTTAGAAAAAGATAAAGGCAAATCATATTTTCTATTTGTCTAAGGTAGAGATGAAACAAATTAAAAGATAAAGCAGAGCCATAAACACTTTACACAGAAGCTGTGAACAAGGAAATTCTGTGCAACATATGTAAGAGAATTTACATGGCTTTATGTTACCTTTCTGAGTTTTACACTCCTGGATGGCTCTAGGAGACACATCTTCTAGGCACATCTCAGCCCAAAATCTTTGTTCTGATGCCCTATTAGCTCTGAGACAAGGAAGCCCTGCTCTGTCCTTTCTAACTTGTTGGTAAAGCACAGTCTTGCACTTATCTGTTGGACTGCCAGTCCTGGAAGAATTCCCACAAGAACATCCTTACTGCAGCATTTTACCTCCGAGAAAAGGCTGGAGTAGGAGTGAGAGTATTAAAATGCAGGATTTCTCTTTACTGTCTTACAGTAGCTAAGTAAACAAAGCAGTGTGTTTTCAGAAAGGTGTCACACTGCTAAACAATACTGATTTCTACTGCTGAGAGTAATTGATTATTTCTTCATGAGTAGTGCTCCTCTTACAAGCAGTTGCAGATGTCTATTGACGTACCGAAAAAAGTCTAACTGATCCTGTCACTTTCTCTTTACAAGTTGTGTTCCAAGTCCTTTTCTGTGTCATCCTCTACCAAATTTGAATTCTAAGAACCCAACAGTAAAATATTTTCTACAAGCTACATATGATTCTTGTGGCACAGTTCCTGTGTGGGGGAAATTTCCACTGAAATTTGTTTTAATTATAAACATTTTCTATGAAAGCTCATGAGAAAAGATACCATTAACCTAAAAGATATGACATAAAAATGTTAGTCTTTTTGAAAGAATAACCTGCTCTCAGAAGAGACACAGGCCTTTTATGTGCACACAGCAGAATGGAGACCCAGTTTAGAGATCCCACGTAGCACTGTGATACAATAGACAACAAACTGAAAATCTGAGGACAAGTTTTGTCTCTCATCTTTGGAGAAATTGTTTATCAAAATTTTTATGTGCACATACTCTTTTCCAACCCCATGTTTTATTTCAGAGAGAGTCTTGTTAGTGTGGCCATTTGACCAAAATTTCATTTTGCCTGGAAGTCACAGTTCCTGCAAATGTACAGATGAACTCTGCAGCACTGACACAGAAAATCCAGAATTTTGCATTAGACCTGCTGCCATGATGTGTAATTAGTTTACAACTCTGCAGTAAGTGCTATGGATACATTGCACTGACAGTATGTGCATAGATCAATTGTATAGGACATGCACAGTAGAAATGGATCTCAAAAATGTTATTACGCATATTCTTCAGGAAGAAATTACATATTTTTCTGCTTAGAAAACTCAAAGCAGAAATACGGCAGCATTAGTTTGACTACCTGGCAAAATTAATATCTGATCTTTCTTATTTATTTTCACATGATGTCTTCTGTTTCGCTCCACCCATCCTGACTTGTCTTCTCATTCGTCAACTATAACCGCTCTTTAATATCGTAAGCTGCTTTTGTATAGGAGGTTCTCATATATTACATGTTTCTACACTACCTAGAATAGTGCAGACCAATAAACCTGAGATATTTATGTGCAAGTACAAGTCATTATTTAAGACAACAATGAAGCTTTTATCATTCCTCCCTTTCCAAAACTAACTTTCAGAACTGGGGATTAATATTATATTATTTGCAGGTAATAGGAGTTTTTATGTCAGCATGGGTGCATTTCAGTACTTGATCAGTTGAATGGCTCAGGAACATGTAGCAATGAGCGATTCGTGATTTGTCATTTGTTCAGTATTACTAGGAAACAGCAAGATGTTTATCAATAAAAAGGCCAGTGAGCTAAACGTCTAAAGCCTCATAAATTAGTTAAAAAGAAATCAGCTCTGGTCTTTAGTGGATCCAGTTCCCACTTCATTAATTGCTAATTGCCTTGACAATAAAAATATCAGTTTGAATAACAAGAACTGAATTACAATAACTGCTCAAATGTCTGTTCAGATAAGCATGAAAAAATGTAAGTAACTTACCATGAAAATTAAAGTAAAAATGCATTCAAAATCCATTGGAATAAGTATTAAGCTAGAACTGTTTTTCTTCATGCCAAAGAATATTATAGTCTATGGAAAATGCCTACAACAGGAAAAAAGGTATCTCTGTTAACAGCAGAGTAAAACACATTGTGATGATCACCCTTGTAGTTTTTAATATTTCAGCTAATTCTACTGTCATGGTAATAAATATTTAATTGTGTGGAAGGAAAGAGAAAAAATAGAAGTTAATTAGATTTGCATCATCCAGGAACTTTTTGCTGTTATATTTAATTTCTGCTGTCTAAAGCAGCTCATGAAACTTCACAGCACAGTTGAGTCTGATGCTTTTGTGAAACGCCATTTCCACTCCCTATTTAAATGTGAAAATCTATATTAATGCCACATTTGGTGTGAGGATTTACACAGTAACAACTTCAGCATGTCTAATGTTATTTTCACATAATAATACTTTTCTTATACACTAACCTTAACTGGAAATAAATAGTTGTTTTGAATTGCAGAAAGGAGCTGCCTTTTCAAATTCAACTGAAAGATTCTTGATTCTTCACTGTCCAATAAAGATACTGATGCAAGTGCTTGGGGAGATGATAAACCATCACTGGAGTCATCATTTTGGTTTGCTGCTGGAAGTGAAACCCTTTTCCTAGTGTGACAAGATTTCCAGCCCTGTGCAGTGTGAAAGCTTTCATGATGAATTCAGAGTGAAGCATTTCTCTCCATTCGTCTCTTTGACTCTGACTTTAATTTGTTTTCTTAAAGAAAAAGAATAAATCTCACCTAGGCCTGCATTCCAAATGTCATTGCACATGTGGTGGCTTAAGGATCCTGTCTTTTCAGATACCTCCTAAGAGAGTACAAATGTTGGACAAAACCTGTCTGGAGAGCCAGTGAAATTCAGTATAAATGTTGTCCCTCACAACCATTCATCTTGGCTCTCATTTTCTTTCTCCAAGCAAAGCCATGTCTTCAGCACAGTGAACACCAGCCTGTGACTCACTTATTTTAATGTCTTTGGCATTTTGACTCAGATTTTCAGATTGTCAGACTTGCAGACTCATGAATAAGCTGTAGCTGCAGCATGTGGAGTTCCAGGAGAAAAGTTTCTAAAATTGTATGGTGGTTTTTTCTTTTTTCTTTTCTTCCCAGTTCAGATCTTAAGTACACATAATCACTAGCTCCAGAAAAGCATTTTGACATCATTTTGCTGCTCAGCTGTCAGGTTACATTCAGTACAGAGACCAGCAATTCTTATCTCAGCATCTTTCCTGGGCACAGCTTGCCATCACAAATTGAAAAATGCAAAGTAACAGGCATTGTTTGTCTTTAGAAAGTATTCATTATTGCTTTTTGCTCTTCATTTAACAATGTGTTTTCATTTCACAGTGTTATTCTGTTTCTAACTATGCCCTATGGGCAGATTTCAATAGACATCTCTAAGCTTAAATATGAAAATAGATGTAAAAGAAGATAATTTATTTCTTCCTCTGGGGTCATGCAGTCCAATATCCCACTAGAAAGCAGACAATCACCAACACAATCAGGTTTGCCATGGCTTTGTCTGGCTGTCTTATAAATCCCTGAGGCTAGAGATGCTGCTCCCTTTCTGGACCAGAACCAGTTCCAGAGTTATACCACATCCTTGTGAAATGCTGAGACGATACTAGACTATCATCTCACACATAGCAGCAGGTTTTGGGGCCAGAAGACCTAGACAGATGACTTCAAAGAGTAGCCAGCACATTGTCTGCTTGCCTGCTGCCAGTTACCTCTGTCTTTTTTTTTTTTAAAGGAATAGTCCAAAAAGTGCTTTTCTAAGGCTAAATTTAGAATAACCTAATTGTTAACCCACTGTCATCTAAAATGGAGGAGAGAGGAAATTTGCCATGTTATGTGTAAGGAAGACATGCAACTGCAGGACTACGGAAGTGAAAAATGTTTTCAAATCAGGTTTGACTTTCTTTTTCTCTACTAAATTCTCTTTTCATCTCTTTTCAGTCAGGTAGTTCAGGCATTTGGATCAGCAGTGGTACAAGCACTGCTATACTACTGATATGGCAAGCAACAGTTTCAGTACATATTTGCTTGTTTTTCTATCAAGAATAATGACTTTTTTATTGTTGTTTTTTCTGGTACTGTTGTTGAAAGTGAACAAAGCCCTACTCAGATTGTTTACAAAATAAGAGAAGGGAATAATTTATTTCAATGTACTTTTGGCATTATCCTTTTTACAGTCCCATGTTTCTGAAAGTTAGTGGAAGAGAAGAAAGAAAATATGAGAAAAAGTGAGACCCACATCTCAAAGAGGCAATCTTAGGTGTCCTATTAAAGGTGGAATATTCCGTACAGAAGATGGGTAATAGGCAGAAATTTTTTTTCTGTCAGTGGTCACTGCAGGGCTTGAATGGTGAATGGGGAATTAAAACAAGCACCAGTTAACTTTGGAAGCACCGATGCCAGACTATGTCAAGGGCCATCTTCTGTAGTACTTATTCATGTGATGAATCTCTTTAATTCTGTCCTTCTCCGTACAGAAATCACTTTCAGTGCTACTGCCTGGATGAATTCAGACATTGCACAGCAAGTTAGCAAGCACATCTGAATTAATAGCTTACTTGCAAGTGTCAAGCTGCAAGCAGTGTAGACATCATCCTTAGCATTGATCATGACTAGACAGCACATTCCTAAAGCAAATTTAATAGGTCTATGGTAGCTGCTAAGTGTTAAACAGTATTCTAAGCACATGCTAATAAAAATGCATGAACTCATATGCTTTAAAATAATACCAATTTCCCTAGGCCTAGGGAAGGCTAACATGCATAAAAGTTTCACATTTGGGTCTTACCCAGGATTTTTGCTGCCAACTAAAACATCACTACTTTGAGGGTTTGAAATGTATAGACTTAGATTTGCCCTTAAAGGAAAATACACACTCAGCTCTCTCTCAAGATTATGACTGAAATATTTCATAGGGGATTTTCACAATTATGATAACACCCTGATAACACACTTCACAATAACAGAATGTTAGTCTTCTGCTGACAAACCTCCAACCCAGACAATACAGCCTCTCCGCGCTTTCACTGACTTATACATTCTACCCTCACTTTCATAAGGACTGTTGTGTAGTGCAGTCATATGTTTAACAGCTATTTTTCCTGTCATGAAAAACTTAATTTCAATAAAGAATAAGATTATTGGGTGAGGTGGCTTGGAAGCATTTTCAGGATCATTTTGATTTTACAGGATTCCAAAAAAAAGAGGTAATTGCTTTTATCAGGAGCTTTTTAAGATGCTGTGCTGGTTTTGGCTTGGATAGAGTTAATTTTCTTCATAGTAGCTGGTGTGGGGCTGTGTTTTGGATTTGTGCTGGAAACAGTGTTGATGATAGTTCAGAGATATTTTTGTTATTGCTGAGCAGCACTCGCCCAGAGCCCAGGGCTGTTCTGCTTCTCCCCCCACCCCACCAGCGAGGAGGCTGGGGGGCACAAGGAGTCGGGGGGGACACAGCCGGGACAGCTGACCCCGACTGATCCCAGGGATATTCCAGACCGTAGGACGTCATGGTCAGCAGGTAAAGCTGGGGAAGGAGAAGGAAGGGGGGGACGTTGGGAGTGATGGCGTTTGTCTCCCAAGTCACCGTTCCTTAGCGTGCTGGAGCCCGGCTTTCCTGGAGGTGGCTGAACACCTGCCTGCCGGTGGGGAGTGGGGAATGGATTCCTGGGTTTGCTGTGCTTGTGTGCGCTGCTTTTGATTTCCCTGTTAAACTGTCTTTATCTCAGCCCACGGGTTTTCTCGCTTTTACCTTTCCCATTCTCTCCCCCATCCCAATGTGGCTGAGCTACCAGATGGGGTTAAACCACGACAGATGTTTAGTCCATGTTTGCTTTCCATCTATAATCATATATGTGTCTTGCCAATGAAGATAGGAAACATTTTCCTCCAGTAACTACAGAAGTCACAGTAAAATTTACCCAGCACCATTTCATATCCTCTTGACTGCCTTATCAAGACAAAGTGCTCAACTCCCATGAGTTTCTTCAGCTGCAAGGCAAGTTTTCCGTGTTCATTTTGCCCTGGTGAAGAGCTCGTATTGCACGTCAGTAGACTTTTTGGCCCTTGAACAACTTGAGGACAAAACTGTCTCCTTGAACTCACATGCAATGTGCACTGTCAGCTTCAAAGGAACAAGTTCCTGGTGCACGATCTATCTTTCTTCTAAGTGTAGAAATCAAAAAGGTCTTAAAATGCAGAATTGACAAATACGGCCATAACTCACAGACAAAGTGCAAGCGTGCAAATCCTGATACCACTGTATCCTCTTAAATGAAGAGGGGTGTGGATTCCAGGACAGTAGTCTTAGGAGGAAAAAAAGCTGCTTAATCTGCTATACCTCAGGGCTGTTTGATATGTGAGGAGACTATGCCAGTTCTTTATCCAGGGTGTGCATATGCCAGTATTGACATCATATGCTATATCAGCAAGTGGGGATGAGCAAAGTTCCTATCTTCTGCCAAGACATGTTTGCTGGATGGGACTGCTATACAGAAAAACAAATCCATTTATCTGCATCGTTCTCTTACCCATGATACCCATTCACTAGTAAGCAAACTCAGATGATGTTTTCTTTCTAGAACACAAATGAGATCAACGCCAGTAGAGTTTGACTGATTTCCAAATACAATCCTTACGATGATCTCTCAGTTTTGGAGAAAATCTGACATAAAAGACTTGCTTGCCATTTCAATAGAAAGTGCCAGGAAGTCAGTACCTAGGTCTCCTCTGGGTACTTTTTGCTGCATTGGCAGGCTTGCTGTCTTTCTTCAGATTCTGGTGTTACCAAAGGTCCTACCAAGGTAAAATAGAAAAAAGGCCACATAATCTTCACTGTTCCAGCAAACCGAAACAAATTTAGTACCAGTACTCCTACATCTCTTCTTTAGGTCTCTGAAAGCCCTATCGTTTCTCCTACAGTAGTTGATACGGAAGTCAGACCATCTGGTTTATCCCAGGCCCCAAGCTCTCCAATTCACTACACAGAAGTTAGAAGATTATTCTTTCTCAGCCAATTTTTTTTCTTTGTTTTCCATTAAAAGATGACCTCACAAAGAGTCTGTTCTGTATACTCACTTGGCTAAATTGACTGTCTTCAACATGCTCTGTCTGTTGACCTATTTTCACTTCGAAACTCTTAGTTCCAACTTCTTTGAAATACTTGTTTGGACTCAAAGTACCTGGACCATAGCTCCATTAGATCCAGATACTGAAGCACCCTCTGTTACTTATTTTGTCCGCTCTTTCCTTTTCCTGTTGACTAGATTCTGTGTTTTATTTTAATCTCACAAGTTTTCAGATTTCTCAGAGATTAGTTAAAAATGCTTCCTCCAATAAAAGATCCCTTGCCCTAATGGAAATTAAGGTTATTTCTATATGTATTTTTGGGTCCCTTTCCTTGAACAATTGCTCATATAAAGTTATTCACTTCTTCCCAAATCAATGGATGTTGTTTTCTTACCTGCTGTCGTGTGAGGAGGGTAGGGGAAATACAAGCATTTTGACAGCCTGTATGGCAACTTAGGGAGCCACAGTTTTCCTTACAAAGAATGGATTATCTCTTTGGACACCATTAGAATTTCTCCCTACCTTTGTGTTTGAATTGAATTTTCCTTTAACTAACTTAATTAAGTAACTATGCACTTTTCTCTCTCCTTTCTCGCTGGAATGTGCTGTTCTTGCACTAAGGGTTATTAAGGATCTCTCTTTTATCATCACATGTTCAGACTCTCCAAGAGATGACCCAGACTCTTTCCATCCAATCTTAAAAGACCCAGGCTTTCAATTATTTCCATAAAAGGACTATTAAAAAGGATAGCAGTCTGCCTCATGGTATGCTATGAGACTACTAAACTGGATTTGTCATTCAGTCAGGCCATCCTCCAGATCAGATCACCAACAGAAATCTTCATCTTTAACCACCACTGCCAAACTGTTCTAACTTAACTGAACAGAAGACAAACCTCAGCTCGCATGAGGTCTCTCACCACCTCATGAGAAGTAGACATTTAGCCACAGAATGGGGACGCATATCACCAGAACTGGGAACAAAACTTAGGCTTGCAAGCTGGCAGCACAGAACATGAAGAAGAACATGTTTTTCAACAGACATTTCTCATTACGAATAGAGGGAGAGAATCAGAACTGACCTGGCAGCATGCTGAGGGCTCAAATTACCCAGCACTTTTGACAGGCAAGAATTTAACTGAAAAATAAGTATATGGGAAGAGGGTAACCAGTCTCAGTAATGATGTTTTCTTCTGGGGTTCATCAGGCATTATTTTGCTTTACAAAAAAAAATCATAAAATATGTTAAATGATCAGCATAAGGAAAAATGGGACACTGGAGTTGTATGCACAAATTATGATTTTCTTTTTTTTGGCTAGTAAATAAGTATTTTCTTTAAAGGATTAAGTTTACAGATCACTTTTTAAATATCCCAGTACTAAGAAATAATACTGTTTCCTTATAATTCACATCTGTTTCCCTCCAAATCATGTCACTTTCTTCTACCTGGATAAAATCCAAAAGCACAAAATACTTTTCTCTGAAACACCCCTGCTGTGTGAGCTCTACCTTTCTTATCCCTTCTCCCTAATGAGGCCGATGCAGGTATGCTCTTCCCGAAATCTAGCTTGTATCTTTCCAAACTCCTCTACGGCTCCCCAGAGGTGTGCACCCTGAAATTAGTAGTAACTGCCAGACACCCCAGTTCATATGTGCACTGTGGGTTTTCATGTCATTTCTGTTTTTTTGACATACACCATAAAAAATCAAGGTGATGTCTCAAATTCCTGCAGGGACAGGTATAGCAAATCCTTAATATGGAGAACTCCTGCTACTTGAACTCTCACAGCAGAATAGAGTAATCTGCTGTTACCTAAGACTTCTCTTCACCTTATCTTTTTTATTTCATATCCACAAAGCAAACTAATTTTTGAGGGTTAGAAGTATTTTGTGGGGTGACAAAAGAATTCAAATGTTTTCAAGGAAGAAATGTTTTTTAAAAGGCAGTTTAAGAAAACTGCCAAAAGTCTTCCAGCTGACATAAAACGCCGCACGACAATTTTCAATGATCACTCCTGTATTATCATAACACTCAACCAGAAAGAATATAAATTACTTCTATTTACATTTAGACTTTTGTTTGGGTTTTGGATCATGGAGAGCATATTTGTTTGTAGTGAGTAAGCAGCAGGATTTTTAACAGGACCTCCTTATTTGTTCAGAGATTTTCCCTTTGGAAAATGAAAAAAAGATAGTGCCTGAGGGCCTGAACATTTATGTCTTCAGTCTGGTTTTGCTTCAGCAGCAGCTTTAGTAGATTTGAATTCTCTGGATGTTCGCACCCCATAGGGTGTACAGTCATCTATTTTTTGATAGAAGAGAGTAACAAAACAAGACATATAGTAAGATTAAGATGTACTGGGAGTGGTGCAAGGGACACTTTTGTCCCAGGTAGGAAGTGACAGGAGCCACAGCCCTGACTTCCAGAGGAAGCCCCGCCCCTGAGACCTGTCACATGACTCCACCTTTTTGTGCCTGGGCATCACCATTTTAGAAACCATTAGACCCCACGTGTTCTGAGCCATCCCTGCGATCGGCTGGCAGGACCAGGCTACCCAGAAGTACATCACAACAGGGAGCCTCTGTCTACTGCCTACAGAGGCCGACATCTTTGACAACATCGTGTTTTCACGCTGCTCTGTCATTGGCTGGTTGCCGTTTCTTGAACCCATCCTATGCACATGATCACAGACCACCCTCTGATTGGCTGCCTATTTCATTTGGACCACAAAGTGCCCATATATGAAAATACACCTTTATCTTTATCTTTGATACCATATGACATCATGCTCAGTATCGAACTGGGGGAGCTGGCCAGGGGGAGGAGGGATCATGGCTCAGGAATGGGCTGAGCATCGGGTCCCGGGTGGTGAGCATTGTGCATCACTCGTTTTATACATTCTTTCATTAGTATTATTGTTATTATTACTTCTTCTCTCCTTGTGTTGTCCTAGTAAACTGTCCTTGTCTGAACCCACAAGGTTTTACCTTTTTGTTCTGATTCTCCTCCCCATCCCACTGGGGAGGGGGGAGGAGGGAGTGAGTGGTCGCGTGGTGCTTAGTTGCCGGCTGGGCTTAAACCACAACAATATATCCAACAGCTGTATACATTTATTAAGTCTTCTTGGATTTGTCTTACCAACATTTAATTTTGAAAAAATCATTAACTTGACTTTCTTTTAAGAGTCTGCGGAAATTGTTTTAGGGTCCCTTTTAGTATAGAATATCCTAAAGTAATTATGTCTTGGAGGTATTCCCATCTCATTCTTTTCCATGACTAATATAATTTATACTTGATTAATCAGGTGTTTTGGTTTTCTTCTAATGAGCAGGAAATAGACATCTAAGTGTGTGAAGTCAAAATCATACCAAAGTACCCAATGTGAAGTACTACAGGAGTTGTGTATGCCATACATGTTTACTGGGGAGGGAACCTGTCTCGGCAGTCATGGAGTTTGAAAAGGGCAAATTCTGGTCACGAATCATAACATCAGTTCCCCATGTAGCTCTCTGGCCAGAAAGGGCTAAACTAACACTTGTATGCACATGCAGAAGAATAATCCTTCAAAGTAAACAGGATTGTGATTCATTTTGCTCTATTCTGACTAGGATAAATTTCCAGTTATGGTGTCCATAATTCAAGCACCAGAAGACAGGCCTTAAACCAGGAGTAGCTAGTTTTCCTGAAACACCCATGAAAATCATTCTGTGTTTGAGAGCCCTGTATCAAGGAAGACTGGTGAGAAAGGGAAGGATACTCTTGACATAACAGAGCTCCCTGCTGAGCTGGGTAGGTGGTCAGCCTCTGAAACCCAGTGATACCAGCACCAGTGCCTTCTACTGATTTGCTTCTTCTCCCACCTTCATTACCCTGAAGACCTAAGGCTAACCAGTGTGTTGCAGTTTAATCACCTCTGCTAGAAAGGTGTAAACACGATCAAGTAAACTTCTCTTTGATAAGTTAAAATGGGTTATTTTGTCAAGGACTGTAAGAACTCTAATAGGAAATGACAAATTGATAATAGAGGATATTGTAGCAGTCAAGGCTGTGACTAGATCCAACCACTGGAAGCTGAAGGTAAACAAATTCAGTGCTGAATAAAATTCTGGTTTCTGTATTTAATTTAAAATTTACTTCACAAAAAGAAGTGTGTGTGGTAAAGTGTTAAGCCTGCTAGTGTTGAAATTACTTCAACTTGGCATATAGAAAGCTGGAGAGTCAAATTCTTCTAACTAGCATAATCCATGATGCAAGTAATTTCAACTCAAACTACATAATTAACTCAGATTATATAATTAGGTGCTGAACACATATGAAGTCCAAGAAGACCCACAAAGAGCAAAAAATAATAAGAAAACTAGGTTTATGATACAGATTGCTTACATAATATGTTAAAAAATGTACTGTTGCAAAAGTTTCACATAATCTGAGAAGCCTCTGACAGCCTGGGATGATGCATTATGCTGTATGAGACTGAGAAATGTTTTTTAACAGAAACAAAGTGACTCTAATATTCTGTCAGGGAAAATTTAGAAGGAGATATTACTGTCTAATTTTTTGAGGAAAGGCTTGGAGCTCAATCTGTTATTCCCCCAAACTGCTGAAGAAATAAGAGCAATTAGCTCCTTGTCCTAGCACTTACTGCTATCTTGCAGTCTGTAAGACAATCAGCTACTTTACTGGTCACACTGTAAGGCCACAAATCACTTTGCGCTTAAGATGTGGAGAGCAAAACCAAAACACTTTGATTATCTCTCTCCCTCCAAACTACAAGCAGGCGCCTATGAAATATCGTCATCCTATCTGTTCTGTGTGTGTGGGCAGCTTGTTACACTTGTACCAGGCAGTGATACCCCGGATTGCCCAACTTACTGTATTGATACACCCTGTGTATAAAATCTGTGATGCTCAGGTAGTGTACTGATGGGGAATACGCTACAAAGCAGGGAGGTAGAGAAGAAAAAAAACTTCAGGAAAGAGGTAATGAGGGCAGAGGGGGTAGAGAGGGAGGACCTGCCTGTCCGGGTGGAGCTGAGCTTTGTACAAAGTTAAGAAAATTTTGTGAAAATGTGCCAAAAACATTGTGACTAAAGACAAATAGAGGAAGGATGATCCTTTTCTTAGATTTACTATTCAATGGTAATGGAATTTGATGCCTTTCCCTCCAAATGCTCCCTTAAATCAGAGAAATATAATGCATCTGAAGTTAGAGAGATATTGAAGTTCTCAGTTCTGTAACAAAAGTTAATAATTTCCTCTCTTTGTCAAAGTGCCTTGGGAGTTCTTGTCAGTGACAGAATTGCACCCAGGTCTTGTCCTTTTCTCCCTATTGTTTCTCTTTCTCCCTGTGATAGAGCTGAATATGTTGTTTAAGATTCACTTCTTGATTTTACCTTTCTATTTTCACTGAGGTTTTTACAGTTGAAACACCTTTCCCTCTGTCTTGCAGCCTCATTCTGCTGCTGTGTGCTGCTTTGTTTTCTCATTAAAAACATTTTGTTCCTTTCTGAAGGTCTCAACAGATTGCCTGCTGACACCCCATTTCAAACATTACGTTCAAGGTAGTAAATTGAGAGGCATCCTGTTTGCAAACCTAAGCTTTGTCGAGAGATGTTGCAAGCACAGCTGACATTTCAGCCATGGGCCAGTGCAGTGGTTTGTTGATGCTTCTTTCCAATTCTTCCCTCCTGCTCTGTATGCGTACCACCCTCCAGACAGATTTGTCGAGAAGTTGTGTTATTTTGTCTCCTGCTTCCCATCTTCACTGCTGATCACATGCTCACCATAAAAAAAAATAGTATTGTAGCAGTAACAGTATTATAGCTTAATAAATAGTCATTTAACACACTCCCTCCCTCCCCAGAGGAGATATTGGTGCCATTGGAGATGCTAAGAAATAAGCATTTAAAAATAGATAATAATAGAGAATAAATTAGTTAGATTTAATAAAGTACAATATTTTGGAATTACACAGGAGCTTGCGCTGCCCTTTCCCCATCAGAAAATTGGGCCAGAGCCCCCCGTTGGTAGCATAGCAATTTTGTTGTCTTCTAATGAATAAGGTGTATTTCATTCCAATATATAAAAGATTTCATCTAGGATTTGTATGAGAAGCAAAAGCATATTACTGGTAAGTTAATACTCATTCAAAATGACAATATATACTATGGCACTGTTAAGTGAAAATATTCTAAACCCTCTATGTAATTTTTGCAACACAGACTGTTAACAGTAGTATTCAAAGCAAACAAAGCCTAATATGCAGGTCTTGCAGACGTTTTAAGACACTGAGTCAGTCTATCATTGTGGTGGGCTGGCCCTGGCTGGAGGCCAGGGTCCCCCCAAAGCCGCTCTCCCACTGCCCTCCTCAGCTGGGCTTGGGGGGGAGAGAAAATAGAACGAAAGGCTCGTGGGTCGAGATAAGGGCAGGGAGAGATCGCTCACCAATTACTGTCACGGGCAAAACAGACTCAACTCGGGGAAAATTAATTTAATTTGTTACCAATCAAATCAGACTAGGATAATGAGAATTAAAACCAAATCTTAAGAAACACCTTTGCTTCTTTAAGAAGCAAAATCAGAATCACTGAAATGCAGAATAATAGAAAAGTCTAGGGTGGAAGGGACATCTGGAGATCATCTGATCCAACCTTAGGTTAAGTCACTCAGGGCCCTGACAAGCGCAGTCCTGTATATTTCCAGCAAGGGAGATTCCATCTCTTCTCTGGGCAACCCATTCCGATGTTTGATTATTCTCATGGCAAATAATCTTTTTCTTTTGTCCAGATGGAACTTCCCTTGAAGCAACTTGTGCCTATTGCCTGTTGTCACTGTGGATCCTTGTGAAGAGAGTACCTCTATCTTCCCCATAACTAACTTTTAGGTATCAGCAGACTGGATTCCCTGAGCCTTCTTTTTTCTAGGCTAAACAAACACAGGTCCCCCAACCTTTCTCTGATCGTCATGTTCTCCAACACTTTACTCATTTTGGTGGGCTTCAGTGAGATGTTTCAATGACTCTTTTGACCTGGGGAAACCAAACTGGACAAGGTATTCCAGGTGTGGTCTAACAAGGGCTGAGCAGAGTTGAATAATCACATCCCTTGATCTGGTGGCTATATTCTTGCTGCCATAGAGATCTGGGGGATAAATTTACCCATGAAGGCTGAGGCAAAGGAGGCATTGAGTAAACCAAACTTTCCTGTGTCATTTGTAACTAATTTGCCAGCCCCTTTTAGTGGCAAGCCTATCTCTTCCTTGTACGAACATACCTATAAAATCCTTGTTATTCTTGACATCTCTTGCCAATTTGAGTGCCAGCTGAGACCCCACTTTGCCACTCTGGGCCACCATACTTGCTGAGGTCCAGCTAAATAGCAAAGAGAAGCTAAGCACAGGCATTTGTTGGTGCTGTGTGAGGCCTCTGCCCCATGGGTCCCTTCTCAGGACATGGTGAGCCCCTCGCTCCCCCTGCCCCTCCACATTTTCCATGTGTGGTTTCCTTAGCTCATGAGTACAGCTGCTACCACATGCCCATGCTGTCCTCGCAGCAAAGTCTTGGAAGAGATCACTGTCTATTAAAGGTTTATTCTTTTTTCCAGCTGAATTGTTTTTATATATAAGCTCTTTCGAAGAGTGGAGATGTTTTCAAACACCAGTTCGCTGGAGTGGGAAAAGTAGGGAATAAAAATGCTGTATTTGTAGTTTGTAAGCTAATGGGAGCAGAATATAGATAGGGCAGAAAAGTATATGTATATTCATCTGTACCAGACTAGAAAACAATAAAAAGTAATTTGTCTTTCTTTTCGAAGAGACATAGCTAGAGATAGCTAGCTATCCCACTCTGCTGATGGCAAATAACACACCACAGTATAGCGGCCACAAAAATGAGGAGCACAACTGTACTCTTTAGAATAAATTCTCATATACCCAATTAAACGAATTCCAGACTGGCTTCTACACTTTAAGGAGTAAATATGTTAATATGACAAATCCTTGTACTTTCACTTTTTTTAATCAAGACATTCATGCAGATTGCTCTGGTCAACATTACATTAATAGGTGATAAAATAAAGAATTCAAGTATGCAAAATGCATCTTTTCTAACCAGTTGTCAAAATAAACAACCACTATCAACAATAGTAATTATATGTCACGCTGCATTGCTGGCAGCTCTGGGTTGCGTGTTTACACATGAGCAATCTAAATGATTGTCATGAATTATTGAAATTCTTTTTAAAATCTGCAGTACTGAAAAAGTATTATGACAAAGTCTGAAAAAGCACGTTAGCTCTAGTATGACAAATAAATTGAAGCGGTTGTGAGTCCATCAATTAATTCTGCACACAGATTAAATACTGATTTCAGTAAAATATATACATATGCAAATGTACATGACCAACAGCATAATAAAGGATAAAAGTTGCATTATGTTCAAGTGCGGAGGACTCTGTTGTCTTATTACAGTATGTTTATATTAAAATGATGACTAAAAATTAGGCCTTGTACTGTACTGGGAAGCTATGTAAGCTTTTGCCATTCAGATAGCATGTATTGCAGAGTGGTGTAACCTGGCCATTATGGTCATTTTTCAGGAAGGGACAACGATTAGGAAGAGGAAGAATGATTTAATCCACAATCCTTCATCCCTGTTTTAATTTGCAAAGACTTCCTACCACATGGAGAGCCAATCTCCCATCCTGAGAAGCTTCATATCAACAGAATTATGAAACTTGTAGCATTTGCATTAAACTGTTGTCACTATCTAGAAAGACAATACAAAAAGCACCTCCAAAGTGTTTTAAAAAGTCAAAACATGAGATTCCAGAGATATGTAACTCTGAATATGCAGGAAAGGCAGCCAATTCCTTTTGCTCACTGAAACAGGACTCCCCTTTCTGCTACATTATAGAACATTGTCATCTCTGGATCAGTCTAACCTGGAAGTTCAAATATTGTCATATATTTTAGATAACAGGGAACAACTGATGTGTATCACCTTGCTGTACCAACATTCGATATTCAGTCTTCCCTGGAAATGACATCTTTGTTACTTGGGTTGAACTGAAATAACAGGCTCCAGAAACAGTTAATTTCTTTTTCTAAAAGGAGACAATCGGTGATAGAGTTAAAAATTCTCATTTTCCTGTAGAGAAATGAAATGTGGAATACTCTTTGACATTCAGCTGCATTATTTGTTGGTATGAATACAGAATAAATAAACAATATTGCATATGCACAAATGCAGTAAGAAGTCAATGGTTTTAACATTAATGTGGTAAGTTTTTTCATTTGATCTTTCTCCATATTAAATTATAATATATTAAATCTCAAATACTAGCTGCATGCAAACTATAAAAGTTCTCAAACTTTGTCTAATAATCTTATTAAGAATCTAATAAGATAGCAATATTTCATGACAGAATTTCATATCTGGAGTATAAAGTTGCATTCAAGCATGGACTCTTTGCTTTTAGGTAACATTACTTAAAGCAGTTTCAAGCTTAGGGAAATATATTATAACTTTTTTGCATGTCTAGTTTGGCATTTCAGAGTCGGGGGTTTGGGGGTTTGGTGGGTTTTTTGTAGGAAACAAGGTTTATGATTCTGAGGATGTGGCATTCTCATAAATAAAAACCAGATTCTTTGGGTGTTGCTTGCATAGCCGGTGGAGCTGCTGAATGAAACTCTAGTGTCTCTTTCCTTTGCAGGTTCTATGCCAAAAAAATTGATTTACATACATAATAATGTCAGCCCCCATCCTCGAGAGGTTTGTGCAGAAAGAGAGTCCTTCTTCCTCAGACACTCCTCTGCCTTCAAGTGCAGAGATATGCAAGTCATTTTTGAGCTCTTACTGGAATAATTCCTAGGTAGCTGAGTATGGGGTGGTCTAAGAGATTCTCCTTTCTGCTGCTATTTTAATTAAAAGGGAAACAAGTTGGACTTTTCAGCTCAGTCTGTCCTTTTCCTTTTCTCTCCCTCCCAGCCACTCAGCACTAATTGACTACTCCATGGTTGCCAGAGGCTTCATGTAATTTCAAAAACAGGGAACTGGTGTTTTTCTGGTTTTTTCTTCACTCCAAATGTTTCACCATGTGATACTGTTTCAAAGAGAGATGCAGTTTCTATATTTTTTCTTATGCAGCCAGTCATCATCGTATCATTGGCCAAATTCTCAGGTGTTGAATTTAGAGTAACAAAGTCTATTTCCATTCAATCTGTTGATATTCAGGACTTTACATTCAATTAATCAAAATCTACTAAGTCACTATGACTGCTTTGAAATCTTTCAAACAATGAATTCAATTCAGTCATTTTTATTCTACTTTCACAATAATTCTTTCACAGAGATATCTGAAGGATCCATACAAAGTGTTTCAATTAAACTTAATCTGAAGATAAAGATGGAATACTGAAGTCTGATCTTTTGGTGTAGTAATTGCAAACTCAGGTAAGGATTAAAAACAATGAAGTCTTATATTGCTTTTTTTTTCCATTCAGCAATGCATAAGTGCATTTTAAACCGATGAAACCACAAGATATCCACCCATGGTATTTCTAGGTGCATGGTTAATATATATTATATAAAGCATCTCTCAGTTCCTTATCTTTAAGTTACAATGTAATTTATACCTACTGTATAAATAGATTTACTTTATTTGTTCAGTGTAGTTATTTTTATTACAATTTTTGAAATGCAGTCAAACCCTTATTTTTAATGAGTCAATAGCTAGATGCAAGTCCAGTTACAACAATAAAACAGTAGAGTTAGTTTTTTAATTACTTGTTCATTATGTAGGCAAACTGGGCCTAGAAATATGTATTAGACTTTATACTAATTCCTAAAATAGATTAAAACCAGCATATAAGATTAGACTTTTAATACTGTGGAAAATGAGTGTTCCTGTTTTCACAAACAGACTGACCATGCAGTACAAACTGTGTGAGGAGAAATCTTGTACATTACAAGTACACAACATTAAATTACACGTGCTATTAGAAGAACTATTAGATATACTATGTGACCTAAGCAAAGCCTTGTTGAGAAGATAATATGCCTTTTTTTTTAAACTGATCCCCTTGTTTTGTTTGGACATAAGTGTTGTGCTAAAATCACACAAAGTTTGTTTGGGTTTTTTTTAAGTTTATCTATGATATTTGGTAGTCTAGAATTTCACTCGCTTTGAAAATCACCAATATTTGCATGAACCACAGAAAATAAATAGCCTTTTTATTAGAAGGAGTATGAATTCATTAAGCATGTTTTTAGATACAAAGTCTTAAGCCAAAGCATTAAAGTTGGGATGCACACCTAAATTCAGTGTAATTCTGAAAAATATCAAACAAGGAGGACTACAGTATTAGCTATCATGCATGTTGTGATATGCATGTGAAGTTACAAGGAGTAACTCTGGACATACAAAAATAAGAGACAGAGTAGCATATTTGACTAAGAACTAGATGTTTGAACTGAATAGCATAGCTTGAACAAACTAATAAGGGAAAAAGGTTTCACTGTTCAACGTAGGTAAATCTTATTGAGAAATAAGAGCTAAATTGTTTCAGCTCATATTGTCCAGCTCTGGGCTGTGGGAGGAGAATGCTGTTCTCAATAGCTCTGTGAGCCATACAAAAGGAAACTCTACAGGAGATGGAGAATTTGACAGATGTATTCCACTTTCTGACTACACAACAGAGAAATTTATTCCTGCTATAATATTGCACATGTCAATAGACCTTGCTGAATCTAGGACTATCATGATGCAGAAGTCACATTAATGTAGACATAGCACTGACATTAATGCATTTACTACATTATTTTCAGAAAAAAAAGCCTTATACAGTGTTTTTAAACAACCTACATTCAGTCCTGCACAGTCCAATGGTGCACATCATTTGATGCGAATATACTAAAACACACACTTCTTCCTCAAAGTCATTGTTATTCATAAGCCTTTGAACATATTTTCCAAAGCTGTGAGGTTTGATAAGACTTTTCAACAGTTTGCTTAGCAATTTGGGAATTCTAATGCCCTGCTTAATAGCACTTTAAAATTTAAATAATGAACATCTTTAATGATCTGGCAGTCTCTCCTGCAGAATCAGTAACGTGAATAATTGGTAATAAACTGTAATCTATATCACAAAGGCACTAATTCTTTTCCTGCCCTCAGATTTTACCCTGTGTTTGTCTCATGATGCTCCCTATTTGATCTGAAACATTGCCTTGAATCAATTCATAGGCTGATACACTATTGCAACAAAACACTTTAAATTAAACATGGACTGAAATTAAGTCTTCTTTTCTGCAGTAAGTACTTACCAGAAGAAGGAAGTTCAGAGCTCGTTTACTAAACGTGAAAAATAAGCTATTATCATTTATCTTGGCTATTAAATGCAAATGTGACGTACGGATTTTTGAAAACACAGCAGTGTATTAATGGCAGGTTAACAAAGTATTACAAATATATTTGTGCAGCAAGTTTAATGGAGGCAGACCGTTGTCTCTCCGAGACATCTGACATTTTTCCAAAAACATACAAAATGGTGAGATGGTAGAATTTGCTTAAATGAGACATGTTGGTAACTGGCCTACTTCTGAAAATTATTGTCTCTGTTGACTAAAAAAAAAAATAAAAATCAATACCTCTCAGACTGGATATAAATGCATAGCCAAAAAGAATCCCTCTCTTCAATCTTTTTTCTTCGGTACAGGTATACTGTGGAAGTGCAATACTGTGGTGATTGATGAGAACCAGTTACAGAACACACATTAGTTAAACCAAAGAGTCTTGGTTGAATGAATCATTCAAAACCATAGGTACCAGATTCTAATGAACACAGCTTATTCCTAGAAGATCCCTTGAAGATAGGATTCTTTATATTTCTGAAGCTCATGGAGCTCTTAAATTCTGATTAGATCTACCAAATGGCTTTTACAATAATTTTTTATGTTAAATTCACTGCCTTTTTAGAATAGCAAGGGATACATGTATAACACCTTTATCTCTGCAATAGCACGTGAAAGAAAAACAGCCTCTAAGGATAAATAAAGCTGGCATCAGCTGATTTTCTTCGCAGCATAGGAAAGAAACCATGTAAGAGTGGAACACGTTGAACTGCCATGGGAGAAGTCAGTGCTGCTTTCACATTTGGCTTGCACTGCCTCAAATGTATTTTTGTAGCAGACCATATCTAACTTGAGTCTCTAAAGCCAGCTCCTCTCCGTTTGGATGTTATTGTGTTCAGCAGTCCCCGAAGGGTCTTTAACAAGGCCAAACAGTGTTTGCCCATGAAGAGCTGTGTTGGGAGCGTTCCAGAGCTTGACTATGGACTTGTGGAGCTTCAGCCTTTGCTGCCATGTAAGTGCAGTTTTGTTGTGCGTGTGTTTGTTCCATCATGCTCTGTGCTACGGTGGAAGCATCACAGGAATGACAGATAATGGCTCGCAATTCACAGCACTGATGTTGAAACCATCTGCTGGTGTTTATTATTAGATCATGATCAGTTTGGTTATGTGGCAGCAAAGTATGAAAGATGAGCAGCTTTCAGCCTTTTTGCAAGTCTGCTGGAGGAGAGAGTTCCAGCCGCAAACTTCTGAGGAAACCTGTCGACCTACCTGCAGGGCACTCGTTTGTGTCCAGGGAGTTTGGGGTTGGGTGGGTATTGTGCTGCTTATCTGCTACAGCTTGTGCATGGGGAGAACTGGGTCCACTCTGCTTTAGGTTTGTATCTTGTTTTCCTTTAGATGTCAACATTGCAGCCAGAACACCTGATCTTAAAACACAAATTTAACCTTCTACAGTAGGTTCTTAACACAAAAAAGGATCCAAGAAAGTAAATGTTCACAATTTGGTAACTAAGAAATTTCTATAACCAAGCACATGGAAGTGTTTGAGTTGCAAAAATGTCACGGGGTTCAGGAGCAGTGCCAGATTTTCCATGTTATTTCCATGGTGGTATTAAAGCTTTTGTAACTATATGTAGCAGGCTTTCCTTTCGATGTCTGTTTGCACGAAAAAAGAATGTCTTAATTTTTGTCGTGATGAGAAAGCAATTGGATCTGTGCATACATATGCATACAATCTAGGATAGCCTATGTACTGGCGCAAGGAAATTAAAAAAAGGGAAACCCAGGTTTTGCATCAATTCCTCTAGCTATACAAAAACATTATTTCAATCCAAGTGAAGTGATTTTATAGCTTAGAATTCCAAACTTTCACAGAAATCTACCCTAAGAAATCTATTCATTGTGTTACAGACTTACGATTGAAAGGCATTTGATAGTGTATAAGGTGTAGCTGACAAGGTGTTGGTAGCAATGGGGGGGTGGGGGCGGGGGGGTCTTGCAAGGGCAACCCCAAGTCAAGTCTGTTTTTCTAGCATCTGGTGAGTGTTTTCCTTCTCTTGATTTTGACCTGTGAGTTTTCCTGCTCCTTTGCCTCCGCTTTTCTCTCCCATTCCACTGGGTGTGTGGGGGCAGGGAGGTAAGCAAGCATCTGGGTGGGTCCTGCCTGCCAGTATTTTAGGCATAGATGTCAAATTCCTGTAACGGTTAATTTTTTCCCTAATAATACAGTGTATATTGTATTTTTCAGCTAATAATTTCAAAGTGTCAATCCCCCATCCAAAAGAATTTCCCTATCCAATAATTACCTCTCTTCTTCCTTTTATCTTTCTGGAGTACAATAAAAATGCAATTTAAAAAATCCTTTCTTTACTGTTTTGCATTGAGATTCCTAAGTGTTCTGCTTCAGATTGCAGCCTCTCCCTTTAACCTTTGTGCTGGCATATTAGTCTGTTCAAGCACAGCTCCAAAGCTGGATCAGTCCACAATAACCTTTTTGCATGGTGGGCAGTTCCATTTTTTTAGCAGACCTTTCCCATTTCTCTTTTTCCAAACAGTTTAGCTTAACTCATTTTCTAGCAGACCATCAGTATAGCAGCATAAGGCAGTAATGCTTCTTAATTAAAATACAGGGCTACCTGCAGTGTAATTTGAGCAGAATCCAATTGCGAGAGGAGAATTTTAGTGGAATCACACATTTTTTATATCTGAGTGCTACTAAAGTGAGTTAATGTAATTGTCATTGATATGACATTAAGATATTTAGGGTTTCCAGAACTTTCCCTACTGCAACACAGAGATACAACATGAGTTTTGTTTGCTAATGTTTTGTTGCCGAGTTTTCAGCAATAAATAGAACAGTACAAAGCACATATGCACCCCAAATTCTTTTTAAACGTTTGCATATGGTATTTGCAAACCAGTCTTGCTTATAGTCAACTACTCTTCTAAAAATTATATACAGCAGCTATATTGATACAGGTTTTGTTACATCTTAAACATCAAAATTGCACTCCTCTGCTTGTTGAAAAGCCAAGCATTTGCTCTGCCAGAGCATCTAAAGTTTCCAAAACCAATTTTGGCTTATTAGATTTATACTTAGATGAGCTTTATATATGTAATAGAATAATCTCATATTTGTATTTTTATCTGTGCTATAGTAAAATCTAAAAATTTGCAATCACAGAGGATGTAATTAATGAGATTTTAAGTACAAGACTGATTTCCACATTTCATTTGTAATTTTTTTTTTCTTATGTTCAGGACTATTTTTTAGAAGAAATTAATAGACCTTTTTGTTCATAAAAAAAAAAGATGCTGTGATTGATCTTAATAAAAAGGCTTATATCATATAAAATGTACTATGAGTTTTAAGAGTATTTGTCAAGCTTACTTTTACATTATAAAAATGAACTTTTGTTCAATTTTGGCTCATGCAGATGTGATTCAAAAACCTCATCTGGAAATCATTTAAAGGGAATTTTCATAAGAATTATGAACAAATGAATACCACATTCATAATAGGAATATTATGTTCTACTGCAATATTACTAGGAATGATATAAAATTTAGTGTGTCTGCTCAAATCCAAATGCTGAAAATAACTATAGGTATCCACCATAATCTTAGAACAAACCTGAACTAACAAATCTTAGTTCTTTATTCACAAAGATTTATATTCTTTTACTAGCCTTCCTAAACCAACAGTTAGAGTTTACCTTACAGTTCACACTTTTTAATTGCAAATTTTTAAAAATAGTTTTTCTGCATTTTCCTATGAATTTAAACTTTCAAAAGACAGTAGTTTAATTTAACTGTATAAAATCCTTGTAAATTTTTCTCTCATTGCAAGCTGAGAGTTTAGGATTGGTAAAAGCTTTCATGTACAATGTATGGGGTATAGCTCTGATCCCTTGCATGTATCTTAGCATAGAAAGTTACACATAAGAAACCATTTTGACTGCATCTCATAGAAGAGGCTATAACTAATTTGTACTTTGAAAACTAATTAGAAAAATGTGCTTTAAACAATGTTTTTACATTTAAAATAAAAACCTGGCAAACTGGTAGGACATCTATTACTTAAATATCCCATTTAGCTTGATTACTTCAACATACAGTCTTTTTAAGTACAAAATAAACATCATAAAAAGTGTCCTGACCTCCATAGCGTTTCTCTGTTTTGAATGTATTTCTCCTTGATACTGCTTCCCTCAAAATCCAACGTCCATATTTTACCATAGCAAAAAAATTCTAAAATGCTTAGAGGGGCCTCTTATCTACCTCTTCCCTTCCCTTCCTTTCCCTTCCCTTCCTTTCCCTTCCCTTCCCTTCCCTTCCCTTTCCCTTCCTTTTTTCTTTTTTCTTTTTTTGGTTAGAAATCTCACATCTGTAACGCAGTCAACCATTTTAAAGAAATAAACCCTAATAAGAGAGCACCGCACCAGTTCATGTAAAGCAGTCATCCAAGGAGAAGCATTCACCCCTCTGTTCAATCTGATAACCTGGCACAGATGTGCAATAATATTCTCTGCCCCACTAGAAACTAAGAGAGTGTGGGCTGGATGGAGTGGGGAGAGAAAGCCTGCAAAACACCAGTGCTAATGCCTTCCATAAAACTCTATCAAAAAGAAGAAAAGAAAACAGTCCTGCCACAGACCTGGTGGCTGAACCTGACACTAATCCCCAGGATTAACATGTAATGAGACTGCTCTGGAATGCCTTTGTTGTGCTTTCAAATTGCAATTAGCACAGTGTTAATCCGGTGCCTTTTTGGATTTCTTGCACGGGTGTGTGCTTTCGCACATAGTTGCACAGGCGTCCTTCATCTCAGCATTTCTGACGTCGAAGCCTCGGTTTTACTGCACTGCTGTTCTTCGAAACCACTCGCGGGGCCAGGTTTTGCCGCCTGTGCTATCCGCTCCTTTGCGGTGGTTCCTAAAGGCATGGTGGAAGGCTACTGTAAGCCGGGCCGCCGCTTTAAAACATCCTGGGCACAGCCAAATAGACATTTTTGAGACTGCCCGCCCCATGCAGAATACTTCAAGGAATGGCTGAGAGGCCTGAGGAGGACCAGGAGGGCTGTGGCCGAGCGGCTTTGGGCAGACAAAGGCCTCCCAGGCGGCCGATCCCTCTGGATACCGAACCGAGCACCGCATGAGGAACTGGGCAGCCGTGGAGGAGGAGGGAGCCTCCCCAGCCTGCTGCCGGCCCACGGCGCAGGGAAGGTCCCGCTGAGGCCCGGGCCACCGCCTGGGCCCGGAGCGGCCGGCCCCTGCGGACCCGCCGCCTGCAGCCCCCTTCTCCGACAGCTCTGCCGGCCGATCGGCTCGGGAACGCCTCAGCAGGGCGACGGGTCCGAGCTCAGAGCTCTGACCGGCGTCTCACGCCATCGGGAACCGCGGGGCCTTGGCACGGAGGGGCCCCGTCTCAGCCCTCTGGGAAAGGCAGTCCCTTCTGGCTCCGGCCTGCCACCGAAGCCTGGCTAACGGAGTCCAGCGGCCGCCGAGCTGGAGCCATGCTCCCGCGAGCCTTCTGCCTCGCACCCCGAGCGCCTGCAGTGACTTTTGCTCACGCGTACACTTCTGCACGCTGTAATGTCCCGCGGCAGCTCTCCTTGTAGCGTTTCTTCTGCTGTGCTGCCACTGCGGCGGGCCTGTGACCAGAATCGCCCACCATCGCATAGCAATCCTCTTTGACGTTACATCCGAGATTAATTTGTTTCCTGAAGCCTGTGCCATGACTGAGACATTACTCATTAAAAAGCGATGGTCTACATTTGTTTGTCTCCCCTCTACAGGCGCTGAACTGAACTGTTTTCAAACCGTTCAGCTGAAATCCGTACTCTTAAAATCAGGTCATTGCCCTGATAA
Organism: Haliaeetus leucocephalus; assembly: GCF_000737465.1. Lineage (NCBI taxonomy): Eukaryota > Metazoa > Chordata > Aves > Accipitriformes > Accipitridae > Haliaeetus > Haliaeetus leucocephalus. Next base: position 936,154 of record NW_010972764.1, on the reverse strand, counting down.
ATCCTTCCTAACTGTATATCCAAAGAGCTGATTAAAACCCAATCTATCTGACATTATAATTAAGCCTCGCATCCAGTTTAGAGTTTTATAATTACAGCTCTGCATCCTGAGGAAGACCAGAGGTCTCTCCCCTCAGCTGAGGGAGGGGAAGGGTTCTGCTGGGAGCATCTGAGGGGAGGCAGCGCTGGCCCTCGCACAGACGCAGGAGATGGACACATCTTCTGCCCAAAGAGGCCCTTGTCGAGGAGCCGGTCTGCCCAGACCTGCAGATGTGCCTTGCGGGAGCAGCGTGGCATCTGGAATACGAGGGGGAGACCGATTTTTCAACGCGACTTGGCAAGCAGATGTCAGTGACCAGGAGCAACACAGGCCGGTTCTTTGTTATCAGTATGGTACGATCCAGCTCCCTACAAACATGGAAGCAGACCACCGAGTCTACTGTTACCCCTATTTTGCCTGATTTTCCTATGCTTGTTTTTCCCATGTTTGATTTTTCCCAGCCAGTTTTTGCTTTTTCATGTTTCTCAAAAGTTGGGGGGGTGGTGGGAGCACAGGAGAGGGGGAGAGCTGCCCACAAAGCCCCAAGGTTTTGTTTCACTCTGAACTTACTTAAGTACATTTTAGTGCCCAGAGGCACTTACTTACTTAAGTACTTAAGCACATTTTAGTGCCCAGAGGAAGTGGAAGCGTGTGTCTTTCTTCTTCTGGCTTCAATGACTCTGAAGTTATTTAGAAATTAAGGGGAGAAGGCTGAGATAAGGAGTCACTTCTACTACAAATCCCAGCAGAACCAGCACCCATCTTCCAGCCAGAGGCACAAAAATCCCTCACGTTTTCCCTGTTAGACAGCCATTTTCATTCCACCAGGGCTTCTCCTCTACAATCAGAAGTTTCTTTTGTTCAGTCGAGGCTTCTTCCTCATCCAGTACAGCCAGTGCTGGGAGCAAACAGAAAGCTGATGCTTTCAACCTCACCCAGCACTAATACTCCAGAGATTTTGCTATTATACCATGAGCTGGAGCATGCTGTCCTCTTTCTGCAGAGAGAAGTACAAACTCTGGTGCACAAGGACCATACATGTGTAACTTCCAGTGGGATTTCTTTAAAAAGATGGCAACATCTGCCCTTATGTACTTGAAAGATCACTTATCTACTCACCTGTTGGCCACCTACATGAAAAGCAGTATTATACTGTTCACCACCGTTACACTGGAATAAGTGTGAACAAGGGGACGTGGGAGGAAAAATAAAAAATAAAAAAAATAATTATGCCTGGTAGTTATTATTGTATCCAATCAGAAACAAAACATCCACATGTCCATTTTAGCTCCTCAGTGCTTTACTTCAGCTTTCTTTTCAAAACATACCAGAGAGACTCTATTTTAAAGTCTGCCTTTTGCCCAGGTCCTGTACCAGCCCCAGAGTCAAATTTTTCCCACTGACATATACTCAAAAGAGAAGAAAGTTTTATCAGGTTACTTACTTTAGAAAATTTCTGGTCCTTGCAGAAAGATAATTCTCACAGCTGTTACATGGCAGACTGGCCCAGACCTCAGTTGCATTTTAGGTGTCCCAAGAGTCAGTGGTGGTTTGCATTTATTGCCCATTCTATTCAGTTGCCATTACTCATGTTACATAGCATCATTTTGCTACCAGGACCTTTACCTCTGTATTGCACAGCAGGATGAGGAACACGGACTGATCAAATATTTTTCCCATTCAAACAGATGGTGTGCTGCTCTTCATTACCCTGGGAAGCTTCCCAATTCATCCTAGTCTAATTTCACTCTTTGCTTTTTCACTGTAAAAAAAAATACACCAAATAGCACTATAGCTAGCTCTCCACATAAACCCATTTTTTGGCTTTTGAAATTATATTCCTTTTAGAAAGTGTGGTTCTTCCATATGTAACATTTTCATTTGATTTCTGCTGTACTATATGCAGCTTTAAAAAATAATATTAAAATGCTCTCTTATACTTTTGTGATCAAATGCTTCAGTGACACCAGATCTTTTTTTTCAGTGAATGAAAATAATTTCATAAGGGTATTGTGATATGCATCAGAAAATCTCAAATAAGGCATTTCCTCCTGCTTTATCATGATATTGCTTGCTGTGTTTACCAGAATACTGTATGTGTTCAGATGCTGCACTGAAAAGACTGGTGAGTATCATCTTATCAGGGCTTTCTCCAGCTGAAATCTCATTTCCTTTCTTGTACATGCTCCTGTACAGCTATCTCCTTTTGTAAATGTATTTCTAAGTATTTGCAATTCTGGAGTTATCTACCCTTTTTATCAGGCAAATATATATTTCAAGATGATATTAAGTGCTTCCTTTTCTGGTAATCTGTCATATCAGTGGGCACTAGTTGCACAGACATGTATATATACTTCTTAAATTGGGCTTTACTTTCTGCAAATGGTCAGTCACGTTCAGACTTTATTTTACGACCCAGACTAATCAGAACATAAAATACACCTTGTATTACCTCTGTGATCTGTAAAATATTCTGCAGTAAGAAAAATAGAGGGTTTTTTCTTCTGTATGTCTTTCTCTTGCCTATTTTGACTGGTAATACGCATCTCTTGCTCTAGGAGAACGACCCCCACCTGTTTCTGATGGATTATTTTTCCTTGCTTCAGTCATATAACTCCACTTGTCTTTACTTATCCGCCTTGTCTCTCCCTCTGTCAGCCATGAATGACTAAAATTCATGGGGTCTGTTACCTTCTGAGTACAGACACAGAGGCAAAGTTGATGTAATGTCAGCTAACAGGAGCGCATTTGGCAGCACTTGTTGGCTGGGGTCGGTCTCATCCAAAGTCACACATTCCTGTTGGGAATCCACAAGCCATCCAGCGCTGTCCCTCTCAAATACAGATCTGTGCAGCGAGATGGCAATTACAGTTAACACAAGAGAGTTTGATCCTGTTGTTACTGTTTGTTCTTCATTTAGGTAGACCAGTCTGAGTTTCTCTTTTTTCCTGCTTTCTCTGTGTCTTAGTGCATGTGAAGAAGCTTTGCCCTACAATCAAGCTTAAAAGAACGGAGAAAAAGAATATTTAGCTAAGTCAATAATGATTCTCTCCAAGCTCTTTTCCCTCCATGCAATTACTTTAACTGTAGCCTTGTCTGAGAGACTCAGACTGAGACAGTTGTTCTTACCCACCACTTTGTGCAACCAGGAAAACATTTACAGTTGGTTGTTCTGTTTGTACAGGCTCTAGGCTTTTTGTCATATCAATACTAACACTACTGGGAAAACAGTTAAACAATTTCCAGGTAGACAACTGTCTAAATCCCTAATTCTATGAGGCACTATACTTTTATATATTTATATACACACATATACAAGAATATATAAATATAAGTGTGTGTGCATATACATATATATAATTTTAAGTAAATGATTAGTCCTATATAACTTGAAGCTCTAATACAGTCTTCTGCCCTACTGGCTTATGTTGCTCACCTTTCCAATTGTTTGACAACAGATACTTATATTCACATAACAATAGAGACTAACCATACTCACTGAAATTCTGCCATTGATTAGTTAGACGACACTAGCTAGGTAAGTGTCACTCACATCTATATCAATGCAACAGCATCATGAGGAGAGTAACTGAACACAATCAGTTCAAAAACCAGAATTAATTGGAAGAAACAAACTGTGTATTTATGATGTAGTAACATTCCCTGCACATTGATTGCTAAATTGGATTCCACTAAGAATTTGGTTATAATGGAAGCACAATGACAACAAGGACAGTGTCTACGTTTAATTGTTATAATTCTTTTTCCTAAATATTAAAGTGCTGCATTTTCAGAGACAAGATATAGCAAAAGATGGCAAGAGAATGAATAAATCCACAGTGCTAAACCTTCATGCACTCCTGACTATTATTTTGAAGATGTTTATAGCTATATTTTCATGGGAAAAGTGATTGCTGTTATATATAACTTGTGATAGAGGGTTAAAAGAAGGAAGTAGGCAAAGTTAAAAAAAAAAAAAGAAGAGGAAAAAAAAAAAGGAAGGGAGTTCTGGTACTATTTTAAATACCCTGTATATAACTTGTTTGCTGTTTATTCCCTTTCAGAAGTCAAAATGTTCATCTAATTAGTTTCTTCAGTTGCTGATAAGCATTTTTATTTTTTTTTTAAAAGAAAGACAAACACAAAGGGGGACCAAAAACATTTTATCTAGCTAATGAGAATGACAAATTAAGCATGACTGTCCAAGTGTAAAATAAATCCAGTCACTAGGGTCAAGTGTTCCCTGTGCGCAGGACTTTTGAAGGGGTTATAACTGAGTCATATCTATTATGATAGATTAACTTTTTAATACAAGCTTTCTTCTCTTGCTGATATTTCTTTATATTCAGGAATCCAAAGCCTTGAGACATAGAGAACTGTACAAAAGTTAGCGTCATCCTGAGCAAAACGAAGCAAGAAAGTGGGAAGCTGCAGAATGAGTAACTATGCATGAGCAACATCTAGTGGCTAACATCTCATTATGAAGCATGGAGGCACTGGACATTATTTTAAGTCTATTTTTGACACTGAATGCTTCTGGGAGGAAATGAAGCATACGATCGGGAAAGGCAGCGCTGCCTGTTGGTGCAGCTTCTAACTAAAGCTCTACCTAAAAGTTCCCAAGAGCTCCTCTTGACTCTCTCTTCACCTTGTGGCCTCAGATAATGAACTGTGCGTTTGAAGGCTAAGCCTATACCTGCACAAGGCTGTGCTTTGGGTTGGCTGGACAGGGGATGTGACACAAAGCCTTTTTTTGTGGCGTGCATTATGGCACTGCATCTCCATTCCTTTGGCGGGCTGGAACTTGTCCATAACATCCCCTTCCAGCTGTGCAGTAAGAAGTGGTGGGAACTCCACATCCCTGTTTTCCAAGAGTCATTTTCATTCTGCCTGAGCAGTCCCTGAACACCCAAATCAGTCAGAGGTTGTGCAAATGAGGAAAATGATCCTGTTATAATCCTGTCTCTCATGCCTTCTCTTCATCAAGGACCTAGAAGTAGGAATATTTAAAAGATATATGTAGATATTCTTAAAGAAAGTTGTTTTCAAGGAATTTCTGATTACTTTGCACTGCCACTGAAATAGGTGACCCAAGAGATCAAATAACCCATAATCTGGTCACCTCATCCCTTTGGAGAAATAGAGCAGCTCTGGAGAATGAGACTTCAGTGCCTTCATATTCTTCTACCTTGGGAAAAAAATAAGTCAGTACACAACCATGAACATTTTTTACACTTTCCAATAGAAAAGCAATAGATTGGATATCCACACATGTCCATGGACAATCTTTAAAGCAATGTGAAAAAAACAGGTTATGCTCTATGCAACTACTTCATGCTATCTTGTCCTAGATATGTCATTTTCAAAACTTTGCAGATGTACTAAATAGTTAATTCTCCATGTGAATCTGTGATAAATATGAAGTAGGAACAAAGTCTTTCCAGACATATCAGCTAATAAAAAATCTTTAAAAAAAATTACATCACTGCATGGTTGTACCTTATGAGATGACAGTGCATAATTTAGTCCAAAGTTATAGTTGTTTTCATCGAGAATATTAGCTTTTCCTACATTTCTCTATGATCTCATTCATGCCTCCTTCAAACACGCATTTTCTGTTGCTGCTTCCAGTGAACCAAATCCCACTCCCTCAGAACTGCTTTAATTTTAGCTGGTTACGTGCTAGAAATGGATAACAACATGCCTTCCTTTAGCAAGATTTATCTAAAATTGCCATAAACCCCATGTAATTTCACTGCTTAAAATATTTTATGTTTAAACTGTATCTCCTACTACCACTGCTTGAGACAAAATACTGCTCTGGCTGGAACATGGTTTTGAGAACATTTGCTAACGTTCTTAGCTTCTTATTTCTTCACTGGCTTACTGTTGACAACCTTATCACTGGAGTTTTGCCTTCTTCTGTAGCAGGAGTTGATCCTTTTTTCTTGCTCTTTTCCAAATCCTAGAAGTCATCTTAGAAGTTAACAAGGAGCTATGTGAAGACTATAATGCGGGGAGACAGGACACAGTCCTCACTGAGAATCCTAGAGAAGTAATAAGTTGGTCTCTGCAGTCACACAAGAGGTGTGGGTGAAGACAACAGGCTACATGACTTCCTTTGACCTATTCCGTATTATGAGGGCCTTCTAAAGTAAAGAAATTATAAGAGGACACAAGTAATGCGCTAAGATCATCAATCCAGCTCCTGTGCAGTGAGTCTGGAGCTACAGGTTCCTTTTGCTAGGTTTTGATGTACAGGAACACATCTCTTTGTAAGACACTCTTGCTGAACATTCAGGTAGTATTTCAGTGTTTGGACAGAGTATTTTTCATGGTTCAGTGGGACAGCTGAACATCAGTACCTGTCTGGTCCCTTTGCAAACTCTGAAAGCACAAGAGAAAAAAAATCTGCCACAGCAGGACAAGTTAGGAAGCCCCTTGTACAAGTCATAGCTCTCTAGCACAAAGCCAGACAGATACCCACAGATCTCTGTCAACCCTGGTTAGCTCTAGAGACATTATATTTTGTGGAAATGCCCTCAGTCAGTTAAAACCATTCCTTCTCATTTACAATGCAAAGGCCTCTCCCAATGATTGCTAAGGCCATCACAGTTTGGCAAGAACATACTACAGAGAATACATCCTCTAATTTTACAATACATTGCACACAACACCTTTTATTCCAGCTTACCCTGCTGTTGGGAAAACAGCTCTGCTTGTCTTAAACTAATAAAAGTAATTGAAAAGCGATTTAGAAACTTTCCTTATCTCTCGTTACATGTCCTCCTGGCAAGCTCCAAGAGGTGACCAGCTGCAGAAGCCATTACCAAGTGACTTCATTAAGCAGTTGCCTTTCCCATGATGAAAGTTTTCCTGAGAAAAAGCAAAGGGTAAATACTTCTGTATTAACTCTGAACTGTGAACTGCTACCTTTCTGCATCCCTTTACATCATGGATTTAAAAAAATAACTGAGAAGGCGGCAGACCCCCTCTGAATGGAGGCTGTACAAGATAACCTCCAGACCCCCCTTCAGTTTCTTTAACTCTGTGAAATAATCCCACACAGAGTCTCCAGGCTGAGGTATCAGCCCATAAAGGAATCTAGTTAAAAGTAGAATTCAGAAGCTGAACAGACTTCCTAAAACAGTAGTTTTCTTCATCTCAAATCCTCAGAATATATCACCTAATTGCTTCCTATCCTCAGCTGTCATTTTTAGTCCTTCATACTAAAGCTCTGACCGAACTCAGAAATGTGCTACTCATTTTTCTGCAGGCATCTGCCAGATCATTGGACTTTATGCCACATTAGAAGGCTTTTTTATAAAGGGTCAACAACCCTCTCAGGCAGTGCTGAAGAAATATAAGCAAGGACCATGCTAAATTGCAGTAGATCCCAAATTACACATTCTGCACTTTCAAAAGGTGATTCACAATTTTCTAACTCCTTAGCTGACGTGTTTTAAATTGGTACTTCAAAATGTCTGCCTTTTAGGACCCTGATGCTGACCCTGTTATCCCTGCAAAAGAAAAAAAAAAAAAAGACAAAAGAAGGAGGTAAAAGGAAGTATAAACTTAGGAAAGGATATGGAAAATAGCAGGGAAAAGGGAGAAATAGCAAAAATGTAGCAATGCTCAAAAAGCAGCACAGGTCAAAAAAGGAAAAAGGCAATGAAAATAGGAAGAAAATTGGGAAAGTGAATGGAAATGCAGAAAAGCTAACGCAAGCAAACACTGCCTTATTGCAAATCATTGTTTACTAGAGGAAGTAAATTTTTCTGTGTATATTCATGTTCTGTAGTTAATATCAAGGTGATACTTTGCAACAATATTGGAGCAGTAGCAATATGTCTTAGTTCCCGTTGTCAGTTCCCATTGTCAGTGTGTGTTCACTGGTCTTTTTCAAGTTTGAACTGTTTGGGCTATAACAGAACATCCAGGATTTTTTTGTAAGGCAGTTTTTCCTTGGAAATTTTAGAATAAAAGTGAATTGGTACATAACAAGATAGGAGGAAGAACTATTATTTTTATATCTAAAAAATCACAATGTCATGTACTTCAGGAAAGCCCAAGATTTAAGAAGCAAAGGCTTGGGAAATCTTTCTAATGTGTGTGAGTACCTGATGAGAGAGACTAAAAAATATGGAGCCAGACTTCTCAGTGGTTCCAGTTAAAGGGCAAGAGATAATAGGCACAATTTAAAACACAGCAAATTCCATTTAAACCTCAGAATTTATTTTTTTTTTACTGTCAGGGTGGTCAAACCTCTCTTGTTGCCCAGAGAGGTTGTTGGAGACATTCAAAACATGACTGTGCAAGGCCAAAGAATAGTGAAGGCTAGACTAGACAGCTTCAGTGTCCCCTTCCAATCTCAACGATTCTGTGATGCTAAGAGACTGGGATACGGGTCTTAACCTTGGGTAGTTTTTCACTGGGCCATCAAAAAGCACATCCACCACAACGGTCACCTTTTAGGACATTTCAAGTGCCAGTATCAGAGCAAAGCAGCACCAAGAGAGCAAAGAAAAAGCAACTAGTATATTATTTAGTTACAATATTGGTATAGTTAATATTGCACATGTTTCTCATCATCTCATTGTCAGGACTTACTTGCTTGATTCATTTCCAGAATAAAAGCAAGCTTTCTTTTCAGCCTTAGGCGGAACACCAGCAGAGAGAATTTCATTCCCAGCCTCTACACTGATAGAGTATATAGAACTGACCCATAATAAAGGTTATCACGGAAATGATCTGCTAAGACTAAGTAATGTCAACAATCCCCCTCCCCTAATATTTCAATTGGATATATGGTTTGAAATCGTGAAGCTTCAATTTATTATCCCATTTACTGAGCAGAAACAGCTTGGGTACAATAATACAGTACAGTTCTGCTTATACAGCAGTATAAGCTTCTCGGTATTAACCCTATCAAGGAACTCTAACCCTGATGTTGGAAACCAAGCCACTCAAAAAGACAGTAACTTAAGACCTTTTTTTTTTTTTTTTCCTGTTGTTTCATTCTCTTTGAGTCTTCTAACAAGGATGTAATTCAGAAGCAGTTTTCCTGATTTGGATAATATCCACCTTATATATAAATGCATTTGCCACAACTGAACCCTTTTAGAGAAGCACTAAAAAAATTTTCGAGTCATAATGCCTATCAGTCATTTAGTGCAAATGTCAACTGAATTTTAAAGAATGAATTGGGGGGAAAACACAGGGATTTTTTGAGTTATCCACTCTCTTTTCTGCCATGAAAATATTAATACAGTTAAAAATGGTCACTCTGAAGCAGGAGTGAGAGATGTTAAAATGAAGACAGAGGTATATTGTCACATTGTTGTGGTAAATCTGTATGTTCTTATTCCATATTCTGCCTAGAAAATCATTCCTTCATTTTTAGAAGGAAATCCTCCCCACACACATATTAAAACAGATGATAGTGATTTCCAGAATTATTTGAAGAACTCAGTCAATTTTGTGAAGAACTATTAGCAGTATCATATGTTTTTGAAAGATGAACACTGTGTAGGATGAAATGTTTAACAGCTCTATTGTGCCCCAGATGCATCTGAGAAAAGAAATGAATCCTGAGAGTTTTATTGCATATAATGGGCAGTAACTGATGACTCATTACCTGACACCATTGAAATTAGCATTAATATTTGTCATGCAAAAGGTGTGGTAACAAAATTTGGTTTTATAATCTATTTAAAGTCAATTAAAGTGTCAGCTAATAACAAGAATTAATTATTATACAATTATGCATCCACTCAAAGGTCATATTCAGTGGTTCCTCTTTCTGCCCTTCTCAGGTGTTTCATTCACTGAGATAAAATATTTTGTGGCTCCATCTATTATGAACATAGAACTGCTCTATAATTCCTTCTGTATTTAGATCTGGTTAGTTGAGAAGTTTATCATTCTAGTTCACATATTTTATTCAAGTCAACAAATGACTGTTCAGGGCAAGGAACGGGAAGGAAGGACTAGCTCAAGCTATGTCACTCCTCAGTAGTTGCCTGGCAGCAGTTAAGCCACCTGCTTTGAATATTTCGCCTCTGTTCCTGTCAGCCTACAACAGTATTTAAACCATGAAGAGAAGAAGCCCGTGATGAGTGACAAAAATCAAAGGCACTATGGTTGGTTTATGAGGGAAGATTTAGGCAGTAAAATAAGACCAGCTCTTCAAAGGAACAAGAATTGAGTCTGAGCCCTCTCAAAAGTACCTCAAGAAATTTTGACATGTCCTTTCTTTTAATAGACCACTGTGGAGGACTTTTAAAAAAAACCAAACACCTTTCTCTAATGATTTTGCCGCTATAAAGAGCAAAACCAAACAATTTTTGTTTTGAGAAGACTGTTTTCTCCATAGATTTCACTTATAACAGTGCAAGAAGAAACACAGTTTGGACCTCCAAGGAGACAACTGTTATTGCTATAGTCCAGGAGCCAGTCTAGGAACAGGAGAACTGGCAAAATTCCACCAAGGAACAGGGAAAGGCAAAAATTCCATCACGTAGGAGGACAGCATGGAGACAACCACTGAAGGTGAATCCAGTCAAATCCTTTCATATGAACTCTTGACATTTTCTGGATAAGGAAATCAAGAACTTTTTAATTTTGACAGGCTACATTTTTGTAGAAAGGTATTATTATTCACATCATGCTTTTACAGATAGGATTTAACTGTAACTGAGTATTGAATTTTTAAGGACAAATTTTACAGTTCCACAGGTGCTAAAACTATAAAACAAGGCCCAGGCCACCCTACTATTTCATTCTCTTCTAGTTTCTTATGCTGCCTTCTACCTGACAGTAACCCAGCAAATCCCCATGAGTGACATGACTTCGATCTGTCTTGTATGGGTCAATCTTGTCCTTACCACTTTCTCAGAGAGTGGTGTGTTTTATTCTTCACGTGGTTTTGTGTTGCTATGCATTTAGTTCAGAGGATGCAAAAGTGAAGAAGAGCACTCCACACTTGGAACAGAGGTTGGGCAAGTTTGGTAGCTCCAAAGTTCTGCAACAGTCTGGGACTAACCCCTCACAGTGCTTTGCTTCCCTCAGAGGTGACCTCAATCATTGCTACAAACAGTTCCGTTGTGCCCGAAGGGACTTACTGTTACCACACAGCTTACTGACTGCTATCATACAGCTTTGGGATATCTCCTTATATTGGGTCTAGATCACTGGGTGGCTTGTAAGTGACACCTCGAACTCGAGGGTGGGGGGAAATGCAGTGAGTTCGCGGTAGCCTGCAAAGCAGAAAAGCTGCAGCAATTTTCTGCTCCAGGCATAAAGTGCACTTTCCTCTGTTCTTGATGGCAAATGTCACCAGTAAAGGGAAGCCTATACATGGCAACACGTTAAAAGCCACAGCTGTACATTTTTGTCTCTCTGATTTCAGGAGATACTCTCCACTCGTGATACTCAGTCACCTCTCTCCTCCCTTTGCTGCTTCTCACCTGGCTGTGGCTTAAAGGCGTTTAAGGCACAGTGGGTCAGCTTCCCCTATCGCTCAGTTAGAACTTTTCAGTGGTTCCCATAAATTAATTTGTTCCGTTCTGAAGGCTGGCTATATAAAAGAAATGTGTACTGTATAAAATGATTATTTCTATTAGAGCAAAATAAGCAATACTGCATATGAAAACCTTTGCTGCAGTGTTCTGATCCAACATTGTAAATTACTTGGAAGCCATCAGGGCATTTCCCTTTGAAGGTTCACATATATAAAATGCATTATTAACTTACTAAATGTTATTGAAATGTACAGTTAAAATAACATGACTGACAGAATACAGACAGTGACTTTAAACTCAAATTGTCCTTTCCATTATAAAGTAGTTTTCCCTTTTTTTACAGACTGTAGAGGGGCTTAGTTTACTAACTGAAAATTTTTAGTTTATAAAGGGAACATTTTACTCCTCTTTCTCAGCTGAAAATATTAATTCATGGTAAAACCTTCCAAGCATTTAAGGAATAAAGAATGGATTTGAGACAAAGAGATTAAAAGGTGTTTCAGCATTTTTAATCTACTGATGGAAGAAGCTAGCTTGTGGAAAATCCTAGGAGCACATCACCCCACAGCAAGATCCACTACACACAGGGAAAGCAACAGAACAGGGATGTTGGACTTTGCAAAGTCCCAGCTGAACCCTTGCAGTGGAGGGATGCTGGCAAGCAAAAGTGAGATAGGTCGTACAGCTGCTGCTTTTGTAGCAGTGCTCAGCGAGCAACTGTTACTCACGCTCGTGACTAGAGGTACACGTAGGCTACACCTAAACTGATAGCCATGCACATGCATTCTGGCTGTGCTCCAAACCTATTAGGGGCAATATCCCCCACACACCCTCTTTTTTGTTGTCTTTTTTGAGGGAAGGGAATCTGGCTGAGTGACACAAAGGTGCTTTACAACTCTCTGGGCAGGTCCCTGATCAGGACTGTCAAGCTGGCAGTGCTGCAGAAAATGTCTTGGTGTACGCTCGCTCTCTATTCAGTGTAGCAGAGGGGGTAAAGAGTGGCCAGAAGCCACAGTTTACAGAAGTTTTCAATTACTTGAAGCCAAAATTTTGAGATTCTCTTATAGTAAAAAATGGGCCTGACTCCTTGCATTAATCTACATTAATTCTTTTTAATTGGTGAATCAGTGCAAGTCTTCCCACAGTCTCCGGTGTTCCTTAGATCAAGTCCGATAAGTATAAATAAATACAAATATAAATATATCAAATACGTATAATCAAATATATACAAATAGATGGAGTTGGACTCAATGATCTTTAAGGGTCCCTTCCAGCTTGAGATATTCTATGATTCTATGTACAAATGTAAGTACAGGTTTTGATGTTATTACATGACTGCAGAAGTCATAGCGCTAGGCAGATACTTCTCATCTTGATAAATTGACCTGAGTCCTTTCGAATCACCACTGGTATAACTCTATGGGAACAGGACATGAGCTTTCACTATTCGGTACCCCTTTCAGATTATCATGTTTGGTTACACTGCCAGCTTTCAGAATTTGGGCAAGTAAACAGACTTCTTTATGAAAATTTGGTCTTGGGTCTTTCTATGTAATCAAATCTTCAGAATCCCCTAACTTCATTTTCCTTTGTATCCATCTCCTGCAAATCCTCTTTTGAAAAACCCCTACTGCCTGCAGAACATCACATTTTGGAAAGGATGTAAGTATCATTTCTGTGCTGACATATGATCTGAATGTCACCTTTGTATTTATTCTGTTTTGTGTTTATGTTGGGGTAGCACCAGAGAGAACCAACCACAGCCCTGTGTGCTCTACCACCTACAATAAAAAACCAGTGCCTGACTCAGTGAGCTTACAGTATAATCACTGAAACTCTTTTCTTTGCCGGTATATGTTGATGAGTGGCTGTGTCGAAGAGATACATGTTAATAAGTAAAGTCAAAGAGGGAAAGCCTGGCATTTCTTGTATATATTTGAATAATTCAAGTAATGCAATTTCAGTGATCTATGAAGTATCAATTCACAAGGACTTTGAAATAAATCAAGTCTTTTAGGTCACCTGGGAAAATGCACTAAGTTTTGCTCTGTTGCCTGCAATGAAACATGAAACTATGGAAAGAATTATTTACAAATTCAGAGGTCTGCATCTGTTCTTATTTTGCAATACTAACATTGCATGTACACCTCTTTATAACTCACTTGATCTGGTATTTGTCTTCCATTCTTAATAATTCACTTCCAGCTTCATAATCTGTTAATATTGCAGCCAATTCCCAAATTTATGCCTACAAGAGCTTTTCAGTGATCCTGTATATATAAACCACTAGCTAACCATACAAATGTTACAATCAGATAAGTAAAGTTGTAAATTCCTAGACAGCTTTGAAATCATTAGCCTTATTTATGGTATTATTGCAGGAGCTGTTATGCATCTGAGACTTGAGAGTTGTGGTAATTGTGTAATACACTAGCCAGGAACATGTTTTATTAAATTAAAAATGAATTGAAAAACAGTTCAGAATATGTACGTATTTTTATATTGAGACTTGGAAAGAAATAAAGAAGTGCTTTTTAGTGGTTTTAGTATTAATAATAATTAATAAGAAATCCACAATCTTCAAAGGTTATCTCCTTTTATCTTTTTAGCAGCTCTAGTTTTCTTGCCCTTTCCTGCCTGTTAAACAGGACACATGCAACCTAAGATAAAAGAAAAACCTAATACTTCCTTCAAGAGCAATATATACTATACATTCACAGTTTATCTGCTTAAGTAGAATGTATTCCCAAATGACACAGAGGAAAGCAAGCAAAGGATGCTTCATCAAAAATAAGAAATTAGGAATGACAAATTTCAGGTTTTATATGGAGAAACATTATGCAGTGACTCATCTGAATGTTTTTAAGATTTCAAACGTGGAAGGGCCTGCCCCCTGTTCCTTTAACCTTAATCCTAGTCAAAGATATACCAAAAACCTGGGTTTGGGCAAATGTTCAAGCCACTTTACTTCATCTGAACTCTTTTACTCATGGAGCAATGAACATCTGCTGATACTGTTATCTCTTGGGTCAGCCAGCCACCCTTTATTGCTGCTGGCTTTTATTGTCAGCAAATGGATAGCAATACCCTCAAGAAAAAAGGAACTTACATTCCTGGTTTGATGAATGTATCTTCTGTTCCCTGTGTTGTGTGTTGTGTTTCTCTGCAGCTGTCACAGAGAAGACACGGGTTTCACAAAATGTGTGCACTCGGTACAGACGCGGTACTGCATTGTCTGAACCCGACAGCTTTCAACTGTGTGTTTATTTACTCTAGCATTGTGTTTATGCCTTGGTACGCATTTTTAATTCTATTGTCTTTTTTTCAGATTCTTGTTTAAGGATAACAGTTTTCACTGACTCTGAAAAGTATCTTTGAGTCTTTGCAGTACCCAGAACCTATGTGGACCAAACCAGATCAGACAGCCATTGCTCTCACCGACATTTAATGTTGGTTTGGTGCTTTTTTTTCCATTTGTGTAACAAATTGTTTACTTTCTGTTTATTGCTTCACTTACATACGGTTCACAATCCTTTTCATACTGTGGTAGGAATAAGAACAGAGATAAATTACAAGGCCTTCAACCATTTAGCGCAAAGCCACAAATTCCAAAACCTGGCTGAGACTTTTCAGGGTAGGTAGGTTCAGAGTTATACGACCTCGTGGACTGCAGTGAAGGAATAAGCTCTTCAACTTCACATAAATGATTCTTATTATAAAGCCCTTTCATGCATTATTTCATTGCCATACTTGATTGCTGCTTTTTTATGTGTTGAAATGTGCCTTTCTTGAGGGGGATTTGTGACTGGAAGGCACACCATCCAGTGGTGTTTTTTCCCATGACCTTTCTCTCCAGCTAGTTCTTGAGTGTTAGGAAGACATGTTGTGTATGTGATCATTTTATATAAGAGAGATGTTCAAAACTTTTGGCAGCATGGGAGAAGAACAAACATTAATACTTTCCTCTCTGTCGTTAAACATATGTTGACACAAAATTATTCTTCCATATGGCTGAATGAAGGGATTGTTTTGCTACATGGCAGATCATATTCTTTCACCTGTAGTGTAACTATAGCTGAAATATTGTTAATACTGCAAGGCTGAATTCACCTCCACATGGAACTCCTTCCATACATTACAAAGGATACATCATAGGTCTGTTTTTTGCATCTGATGAATATCTTTTGATTTCTCTGTTCTATCAGTTACTTTCAGGATATTTAGGTACATGAAGTGACCTCTTCTAATTTTATGTAAAAGTCCAGTCAGTCAGAGAGAGACGGTAGATTTGCCTATTCTATTTTTCCATAATTAATGGAAATTATTTTTCTCTTGGTACTATGTAAGAACATCACAAAGAATGGGAGTATAGAGAATTTATTTAAATTTCTGGCATACAATAAAGGGCAGAGTTATACCTAGTTCCAGTGGCAAGGTCAGTCTTTAGTGCATCACTGTATGGAACTGCATGGGGTGCCTCACTGAGAGAGGGACGCAGCAAGCATTTGGATGGGCATTTTGCAGTTAGCCAAGGCTAACCCACCACAGGAACTGAAAAGGACTTATGCATATCAACAGCTTTGAAACTAGTAGTTGTCACTATAACTGCTCACTAGGAAGGAATATTTGCGTATGCACGTAGCCAGTAAATTTTTTAAATTAATGCTACATTGCTTCAAGCAGCACGTCACTGTTAAAGGGAGAGAGACAAACCATTGCTTCCTCCAACATCAGCAATCTAAATTACAGGTATAGCATTTATGGATAACTATATCTTTACAAGGAGGAAAAAAATGTGGTGAAAAGAGTAAAAATACTCTTCATTCCATGTCTTTTTTTTGCTGTAATTGAATACAATTACTCTCCCAGTGAATATCATTACATGTAGAAAATATCAAACCAAGAGTTACATTTTTAAAGGAAACAATCTTTAATAATTTCAATTTTAATTAATTTACTAATTAAAAGCCCTCACTATCTGTAGACACCATTCATTTGGAAAGAACAAAAGAGAGTAGGTTTAGTAGGACAGAATTAGATAGTAGTCACAGAAATTGTAAAGTTAGCTCAAGCTGCTTTGAAAGAGACAGTCACCCTCTCAGTGATTGATGAAGCAATAGAGATAAAAGATAGAAAAAATTTCATTAGAAAAAAGAAAAGATTACCTGCTTTACATTTATAAACATTGCCTAGCTCTTGGCTATTTTATATTAAGCAAGTAAAATTTTTGTCCACTATATATAGCTATTGGAAATGAGTTCACAAAATATGAGAAATATGAAAATAAAAAAATCAGAAGATACAAAAAGAAAAGTGAAGAGTGAATAAAAAACCCTGATCCAAAGAGAGGAGTTTATTAATCTTTCTTCAAAAAGTAAATGCCTTTTAACGTTATCTTGCTAGTTTGGATATTTATAGAAGGTAATTTCTTCTGTAATTAATAGATCTAGGAAGTCTAGCAAGCGCAAAAGCATTATCCAATGATACTATCTTTCTAATTTGTGAATCAGTCACAAGCAGGCAGTGACTTGAACATCTTAGACGTTTATCCCCTGACATAGACTTGTATGTTTGCAAGGAGTTCACAGAGCTGTTTAAAAAACTCAGCACAAAACTTACAGGTTGGAGTGAATCTGAATGGCGGATAAATACAGAAGAATTATGATCCTGCTTACATACACCCAGTTAACAGAAGAAGCTAATTTAACTGAGTAAATTATTTACTCATCTTCAGTCTTAAGCAGCCTTGCTAAAATGACATTACTTCCAACTCTACAAATTTTAAAATGATTAGGTTGTTGAAATGATGTTTCTATTCCCATTATACCTGTAATAAACTTCTCTTACACTCAGCAGTTTTATCTGGCCAAATTATTACTACAGTCTGTAAATACAGCCCTTACATTTTGCCATCAAGAACTACACTGAGAACTGCATGCCTAAAAAATTTATGTACTGTAGCTTTACTGAAATGGAATTATAATGTTACTGTAAATCTTCAATATTCAGTATGGAAATGCACTACCATCTTATTTACTGATGGTTTTCATATAATTTTGTCCAAAATGTAATAGGAACAGAAATCTATGAAGTGATCATTTTACATCGGAGTTTTTTGTGAAGAGAAAAATGTGCAAAATACATGATCTGTAAAACCCCTTTGCTGTAAGCATAATTGCTACCTAATAAGAGTGTTCAACTGCTAATTAATGGTACTCAAACTTCAGGAATATTAAGGATTAAGAATTCTGTGAAAAGTACTATTCCTATCAGAAATAGTCTTTCAAATTGAGGAATAGGAAGACTAGAGCATGCACTGTGAATTACTTTTAGGAGGTCAAACTTGATGAGAGGATATGCACGTTCAAAACTATGAAAACTCAAAAGCGTGTAAGAAAATGAAAAAAACCCTTGAAAGTACAGTACATAGTGAGATCTATGCTTAAAGTATCTGAAATGCCTAGGTGTGTCCGCAGAACTAAAACATAATAACAATTTGCTAACTTTTTTTACTTGAGCGGGACTCTAAAATATATCATCTACTGGGGTGTCTGGTGTCCATCTTGGAGACAGTAAAAGAGGCAGTGCATTTCTCTGATGTAATATATTAGTTTACAAAAAGCACTTTGGTTTTTACATCAGTTTTTCAGCATGGAGCCACACAAGATAATTGATTTGTCTCTAATACTTTTGATAAAACTAAATATTCACAAAAATATGCATCCTTTTTCCTGTAGCAATTTATAAATTAGGCAATGTAACATGAAAACATAGTTTAGAATTTTGTAATGTAATAGGAACTGTATGTTAGTGTTTCATTTTACCTTATTTGGTTTGAAGTAATTTCACTTTGAATGAGCAAATCTATTTCAATTCTTCCTTTCAGAAAAAAAGATGAAAACTTAAAAAAAGAAAAGAAGATTAAATCTAGTGGGGAAAATGAACTATTTTTCTCATTACATAGATGCATGGATAGAAATAATTCATATATATCAAGACACACACAGATAACTTCAGTGTGTCTTTTGTCATGACACAGGGGAAAGAACAGTGATATATCAACGCTACTTCTTTGATTTTCAAGAAACCACAGACTGCCATGGGCTGTTGAAGAAACATAATTTGTGAGACAGGTGAAAGATAAAGGTTTCCCAGATTCTACCTTGGATGAAATTCCTATTCTCAGGCATAGAAGAAACATCCATGTGAAGGAGGACTGGTCTTTTCCCCTTTTTAAATGCAGAACTGACTCATATTATCACATAGAAGTATTAGTTAAGGAAAATCAAGAATGTAAAATATACATACACAAAAAGGACCACACTGACAATATGCAAGGAGTTTTAACACTGTCTTAAATCAAAGGTAAAAATCTCTATCTCAAAAGTAGATTCTAACTTCAGGGCAAATTCTTTTGCCAAGGCATAGCATTTTCTGTCTACAACTTCTGTAATAAGGTAGTGTTTCTTTCTAATGCTGCATTATAAACATTTAAAAAAAATATTCTTCTGCCAAGTATGCCAAGATGCAGAGCAGAAGAACTTTCCCAAGTTCCTACAGCAAGTTAGAAGTAGAACCAACAGTAGAATCTGGTTTCTGGACTTCAAAGTTAGCTCACAACCCTATGGGCTACCCTTTTATGCTAGCAGGACAGATAGAAAAAGGATTGGCGGCACTATCATGTCGTTAATATTTTTATCTCATGTCACTGTCATCCAGCAATAGAGACAGGTATTTTAAACAAAGTTAAGTCTTAGATACCTCTCAGAAACCTGTGAACCAGCAGGGAAGAATTCTGTATGTATTATGTTCCATTGCTTCTCCGTGTTTAGCATTTCAGGTAGAAACAGAATGGCTATTTCATAAAGCTGAAAGTTCCCTTTCGTCTTTTCTCCATTTTATTTCAGTGGACTACAAAAAAAACATTCATAAGCCAAGATGTACAAATCCTTCTGACCAAAATCTGTGTCCCACAGGAACACTCCGTTTCCCATGCTTGTTGACTGTTGGTCAACGGCTGCTCCAGACAGTGAATGACGGATATATTTCTCCTTTTCAGAGGGAAACAAAGTAAACCATAATTTTACTTTCAAAATGAAGCCAGAAGTCTTACCTTAGTGGCCTAAATTTGAAAATAATTCACTTTTATGCCAGTCAGAAGTTTCAGAAGACAAATATGGATTAATTTATTCTGTTGATAGTCTAAGATCATCAGATAAGGAGCCTAAGCTCCTCTTGTGCTTCTACACTGCCTTTGTGTTCCTGAATAATTTATGCAGATACAATTTTGAACTATCTTTTGCTACCTATAGATTGTGTTTAAATTACTTTATTTCACTCTTGCATTTAAAGTTCAGAAGTAATCTAATTTTTCATTAAAAGTAGATTGAACTTACATGGATATAAAAGCAGCAAAAGAGGAAACTATCACACATAAGAAACATACACAATTAGGAGGCTAAGAATTTTGAATTAGGAGCTTGATAAATTGTTGCACATACTATGCATCGTGTGCATGTTATTTACTAAAGTAGATTGAATCATCCTAAGAGCCTATTTGCATTTAAATTCAGCTTAATGTTTCATTTTACCACAGGAAAGTCTAAAGAGGCTTGTCTAGAGCAAGAAATGACCCAAGACAAGAGTATTCTTAAAGTTTTGAAAGATTTGATTCATCTTTTATCTTCATTGGTTTTTTGCATTTGTCCTAATGTTTAAAGGATTGCAAACAGATAATATAAATACAATGAAAAATAGGTAAAATGTCAGAGAATCTCAAACAATGCAAATGAGTGCCTCTTATTGAAATCAAAGGGAATTACAAATGTTTACCCTGACTGTGAACCTGGCCTATTGTTTCTATAATGGATCCTAAACAAGCAGTATTTATAGTTTATCAAGACAATTCATCCTTAGCGGTTCTGTAGTGAAAAAAAGAACAAAAAAAGTGTACGTATATTGCTGTTATTACTTACCACCTTATCCAGTATCTTAAGACAAGCTTAGGAAAAAAGAGAGGAAACAATTAAGATGAACACCAGTCTGTTGACCCAAACCAGAGGCACAGAATGTCAACTTCACTTGCACCTGGACAGTGTTGTTCATCTAGTTTGCTAGCAGTCTTTTCAAATCAGAGCAAAAATATCAAAGGCTTGTAATGATTCTAAGTTGCACAGATTTCCCATTCTCAGGAGCTAGCTGTGGTTTGGATATTAAATCCACAGCCCATACAAAGGTTTCTTTCTATAAATATCAGCCTCTCTACTGGTGATGCATGGAACATACCTAGCAACCTAAGATATTGAGACCATCCATCAGCAGCCTCAGAGTAATCAAAAAGGTTTCATGACTTTCTTTTTGTTGGTTGGCTTTCCTAAAAGCCAGATAGAACTCACCTGGATATTCCTATCTCAGAGGAACCGTGGGTCATTAAGCATGTCTCTGTACATAACAATTCATGTGAGAAAAAGCTGACATTTGCACTGGCAGGAATAGCACTGGTTAAAGCGTTTTGCTTTCATTCCTAATAATTCATGACCAAGAAAGGCTAGATTTTAGAAACAGAGAATTTTCTTTCAAACTCCCTGTGCTGTTGAAGTTCTTTGTTTCTCCAGGCAAATATGTAGATCTACTGGTTTTTAACTGTGTAATAGAGAAGAGAAATATTACCTTGTTAGCATGCCTCTCAGACTAGTAAGCTAATATGTTTTGATGCATGCTAAAAGAAATGTGAGGGAGAAGGTGTATGTAGGTGTACAGTCATGTGCTGTTAAAATGAATGCTTTCTCATGAAATAAAATGGAGGAAATTAAGAAGTTAAATACAAACTGCAAAGTTTTAAATCTAATCTTGGTAATAAAAAGATTTATTTATTCTCTCTTGCTATTTCACTCTTCTCTTGCTCTAGTTCAGAACTGAAAGGTCAACACATTGTTCACTATGTCACAGTCTTTTCTACATCATAATTTATCAGACCAGTAACTAAAAATATACTAGATCAAAGTATTTGAAGATAATCACAGTTATCTTGTTCCTGTGATTGCTCATGTTTGACCAAGCTAATTATGCCTTGCTTCTTTACAAATTTATACAGTAATTGCCAAAGAGTGCTTTTAGAAGGATGGCTGCCAGAAGGGCAGAAGAAACAGCTCAGAGAATGCTAATGGGTCTTATAAACAGCAGCTTTTAAAGGACTGTGACCTATCATACCAGAGTATCTGATTGCTGCATCTTAAAATAAGGGCAGGGGAGTGGGGACAGTACTTTAGTTTTGTGATTTGACTTGAAACTGATGACACGGCTTCAATTCACAGAATAACGAAGTTTATATGGCAGAGCTCATACTATTTATGATTCACAGCAAGGAGTAGGTGTTGCCCTAAAGCTCATTCTAATACTTCACTGGCAATGAATATATTTATGCATAGCCATATCAATAAGTTAAAAAAAATACGGACTCATTTTCAATTAATATGTTTGTTTATACCCAGTGCGTACTTCATTGTAAAAAACAACCAATTGATACAGTTTCATATAGGCAATGAAAAACATTTGAGACTTGCACAGCTGAATCATGCATAAAGTGACATAGAACTACAATTGCTGGAAGTTTTGGTGGGAAGACTAGTGAATAGCTTACTTCTCCCCCTTGTAGAATAAATACTATTCCAAATTTCCTATTAGATCAGCTATAGCACATGGCAGCATCTTGAATTTTAATATAAGGTTATCGACATTCATGTAGAAAAGTGTTTGCAGTCAAACCTTAATCAAGAAATACTTTTAAAAAAAAGTAAGAGTGTAAATTTAAACTTCTACTAACTTCAAAGATATTATTCTGTAGTGGTTTAACCCCAGCTGGCCGCTCAGCCCCACGCAGCCACTCGCTCGCCCCCCCCACATTGGGATGGGGGGGAGAATCAGAA
The DNA here is from genome assembly GCF_000737465.1 of Haliaeetus leucocephalus. NCBI lineage: Eukaryota > Metazoa > Chordata > Aves > Accipitriformes > Accipitridae > Haliaeetus > Haliaeetus leucocephalus. Next base: position 913,668 of record NW_010972764.1, on the reverse strand, counting down.
GGGTAAAAGTGAGAAAACCCGTGGGCTGAGATAAAGACAGTTTAACAGGGAAATCAAAAGCAGCGCACACAAGCACAGCAAACCCAGGAATCCATTCCCCACTCCCCACAGGCAGGCAGGGGTTCAGCCACCTCCAGGAAAGCCGGGCTCCAGCACGCTAAGGAACGGTGACTTGGGAGACAAACGCCATCACTCCCAACGTCCCCCCCTTCCTTCTCCTTCCCCAGCTTTATCTGCTGAGCATGACGTCCTACGGTCTGGAATATCAGGGGTCAGCTGGGGTCAGTCGGGGTCAGCTGTCCCGGCTGTGTCCCCCCCGACTCCTTGTGCCCCCCAGCCTCCTCGCTGGTGGGGTGGGGGGAGAAGCAGAACAGCCCTGGGCTCTGGGCGAGTGCTGCTCAGCAATAACAAAAATATCTCTGAACTATCATCAACACTGTTTCCAGCACAAATCCAAAACACAGCCCCACACCAGCTACTATGAAGAAATTTAACTCTGTCCCAGAAAAAAAAGAGCACATACTCTCTGCTTGGACATCCCAGGCAAAAAAAAAAAAGTTAAAGTTGAGAAGCGCATTATTTATGTGCTGTTTGTTTTGTCCTTTAAACACACAGAGATGCAGCTGAAAGCTGCAACAACGTAACTCCGCTAACCTACATGCTCTGTTTCCTGGCAGCGCTGAGTAAATGACTGGTGTGACATGGTGGAAAATGTCGTTTTTAGAACTGAATATTTTCATATTGTCATTAGTACAAGTCTTGTAGCGATTAAGCTGCCGCTATTACCTAAGCAAAGCAGGCTCTTAGAAAGAGATCCAGAATGTAAGCCAAAACAAAATATGTGTCTAAGCCTGATTAAGTTTTAAAGTTACAAATGTGATCCATCTTATTGCAGTAATTTGCACTTGGAAAATCCTGACCAATCCAAGGTTATGGGAGACTGAGATTCAGCTCCACTTGAAACTTGATACAGTTTAAATTCACTCTTTGGATATCCTGGAAGGTTGTAGGCTGTTGGCCATTCTGGGTGAAAGCACTGAAATTGATAATTTTTGTTAAAATATTCAAAAGCCAGTAGACCAGAGAAAGGAATTGAGAACAGCAGTGAGCATAACTTCAAAGACTAATGATTAAACAGGTAGTATCAAGGGAATCATTACCATCAAACCCTATTCAAAGAACTGGTAATGTGCTCCATATAGTGACTTCATCTGAGAATGATGCTCAGATTTCCCATTGAGGACATCATTTTTGTCATGCTTGCCCCCCCCGTTTCAGATAGCATTGAGCCAAGACAAAAGGAAAAGAAGGATGTGCTCTGAAGACCCAGCAGCTGACTAGCAAAAGTCCAGTGGAAGTACAGCTCCTGTGTAGCCTATATACCCATATTCTTGTGACTAGTTGGCTGCTTATACGCCCGTTTTTATTCTTAAAATTCCAGTATATTGTCCATCAGCATATCACATAAGACCTTTTGCTTTACTTGTCTCTTTATTTGATAATTTCTGCAGTACTTCTGATTCTGCAGGATACACCTAAGATTAGAATCTACTGTTATAAACATCTAGTTTGTATTGACTACGCTTTGTAGAAAGGTTATGAAATTTTATGGTACTAAAACATTTAGTTAAGCAGCAGCACTCAGCCTCCCAGCACTGTCTTCCAAATAATATGAATTACTTTCTTCTGACACATCACTGATTTAATTCCATTTTCTTGGATATCATTAGCACATTTAAGTATTAAAGCTAATAATGAAATCCTAAGATTGTGGATTTCACTAAGCCACTGAAAGTACTGATCAATCAGTACCTAGGCAGAGATGAAGCTGATTTACTTCAATATCATTGAAAATGATCTGCCTATACAAGATGTATGAGCTATAATTTAACAGCTTAAATACCCTCATTATTGAATTACTGTATTTTATCTGTTTTGTACAGAAGATGCAGTGTAGTAGTGTCTTAGAAACCATGTATGGTATTTTGTGATATTTTAATACCTTCAGGGTACTCATCTACCAGAAATTCCTATTCTGATCTAATTAGTTATGGGAATAAGCTAAATGTGGGAAAGATTTTCCATTCTCAATACACAGAGCTCAGTGAAACAGCAACTGTAAGGCTAATGGGGTGAGACTGCCCACGTTGCTGTTTTCAGAGGGTTCTTTCAATATGACCCTTTTTATCTAGAGCATGCAAGTCTTGCTGATAGCATTGTATTAGTGTGACTTTATTTATTGCAGAATCAAGCAACAACAAATGCTTAGATTTTAAAAAATTTCTTCCTTACCAAGAAAAACTGCTTGCTATGAATGAACACAACACTGAGACTATTCATAACCTAACAGCTAACAAAATGTGTGGCTTGTTCCAGGTAGGGTTGATCTTGTTCCGAGATTGATGCTATCAGTTGTTAGAAAAACCCTTCAGGAGTCTTGCACTTGCACACAGTGCTGGAAGACCTCTTTTCTACCAACTCACCGTTGTGAGCAGGTCCTTCAGAGTTGCCTGGACTACTTACTGTCTCTGGGATTAGAACAGAATGGCAAAAGACTATTCTTTTTAACACAGAGGTAAGATAAGTCAGTCCCCAAAAGAGGACAGTTTAAGTTAGCTTTCTAATTCTTGGAGTGAAAGTTGCATGAGAGAATTTTTTCAATCATATGCACTTGGTAATTTAATGCAAGAGTTTGAAAATGCTGGGTAAGCATCTCTGCAGTATTGATGTTGATTTTCAATAGCACCTGGAACACTGGTAAAGATCTAAAAGACTGAAATAAAAAAAACATTGTGCCCATATTTTGAAAGGGAGAGACAGGCTAGAGAAATGGTCTGACAGGAACATAATCAGTTCAGGAAAGTGCAAAGTCCTGCACCTGGGGAGGAACACCCCCATGCACCAGTACATGCTGGGAGACATCCAGCTGGAAAGCAGCTTTGCAGAAAAGGACCTGGGGGTCCTGGTGGACACCAAGTTGAACATGAGCCAGCGATGTGCCCTTGTCGCAAAGATGCCTGATGATATCCTGGGCTGCCTCAGGCAAAGTGTTGCAGACAGGTGGAAGGACATGATCCTTCCCCTTAATTTAGCACTGGTGAGGCCATGCCTGGAGTACTGGGTCCAGTTCTAGGCACACCAGTACAAGAGAGGCATGGAGGTACTGCGGAGAGTCCAGCGAAGGGCCACAGAGATGATTAAGCAACTGGAGTATCCCTCATGTGAGGAGAGGCTGAGAGAGCTGGGACTGCTCAGCCTGCAGAGGGAAAGGCTCAGAGGAGATCTTAACATCATGTATAAATTCCTGATGGGAGGGAATGAAGAAGATGGAGCCACGCTCTTTTCAGTGGTGCCCTGTGACAGGACCAGAGGCAGTGGGCACAAACCGAAACAGAGGAGGTTCCCTCTGAACATGAGGAAACACTTTTTTACTCTCAGGGTGACTGAGCACTGGCACAGGTTACCCAGAGAGATCGTGGAGTGTCCCTCCTTGGAAATATTCCAAAGCCATCTGAACATGGTCCTGGTCAGCTGGCTGTAGGTGGCCCAGCTTGAGCTGGAGGATTGGCCCAGATGACCTCCAGAGGTCCCTGCCAACCTCAACAGTTCTGCGATTCTGAAATAGATAAGATTCTTATAGTTTTGTCAGCTCAACATTCATCTTAGGCAAAAAAAAAATGGAACAACTGGTACAAGTCTTAGTCAAGAATTGAAGGAGTGAAGTATAAATGAAGCATATTGCAACAGTTCATGTGTGTTTTAGGTGTCCATTTCATATTACAATATCCAACCCTTAAAGATGAGTGTGACCAGATTGTGTGGATTTTTATGGAGGGAGATAGAGGTGGCTTTTTCTCCTCAAAGCATCTGACCATTCTAACGGGAAGAAGATTTAAGTGTGGGATGTACAAAGCAGAAGAATTGTTGAAGCTGATTTTTAGCACAACATTGTTCACCCCTTTTAGAAATGATCAGAAAAGAAGCTACTGATACAGTTTGCAAATTATACAACAACTGAGGGAACAGTAAATAAAGAAGAGAAGGAATCGGTAAGACAAAACATTCTGAGTTTTAATATGGCCAAATATAAAATCAGACCTATTTAAAAGAAGGTTGGCCATGCATAGCTGGCAGAAAACATTGGCTCTGAGAAATCATTGTGGGTAGTGGTAAACTATCATAAACTTCATTGTAACCTAGAAAAAGTCTGTACAACACTTATACAAGGCTGCTCACTGAGACTGAAAAAAATAAAGACAGACTGAATTAGATTAAACAAAAAAACCCTACTGGTGACATTCCTGAAAGGTGTCAAGTGGACCAGTGGTAAAATAAAAACCTAGAGTCAAATAGAAACAGACTAAAAATAGTCAAATGAGTGAAAAACTTAGTGACACAATTTCTCACATTACACTACTTGGGCTGTTAAAAAGCAAGACTTCACAGTGGGTTTGTGTTGCCTGGAAAAAGCACAGATTGACATCAGTTCCAGCTGTTGACTGAGTTGACAGAAACAGGTCTTGTTTCACAGTTGCCAGGCCAACTACCTGAATTCTAGGCTGTCCCAGTCAGAAGGAAAAAAAAGACAAAGACCTAAAACCCAGTACATACTACATTGCCTTTGCCCAACTCCATACCCGAAGGGAGCCTTGGCTCCTGCTGTCACTCCACTCTTTGCAGGTCCTTCTGCTTCCCCTCCTTATTGCTCTCAGTTTTCTTAGTCTCACACTTCTTGCACTCTATTACGAAAAGCCGTGCTCAGATAGTAAAAAACTTTATTCCTTACACTGTTGTTTTATGGAGGCATACAGATAAAGAGAAGATCTTGAAAACCACACCATTTGTACAAATCTGTCAGGTCTCAGAGGACCTTTGTTTCCACACCAAAAGTTGTAGGTGAAGGTTGGACCACTTTGCATACCTAATTTAGGGTTCACTGTTTTCTCCTTTTATGTGCATGTTTATTTTCTTGTAAAAGAGGCAGGATCAGAGTTTAACAATGATCATGGCAACAATACCCAGCTTATTTCTAAGCGACTTTCTCTCAGAGAAAAGCAAAGTTGGGTGCATATCTTGGTCCTCTCAGAATTTGTAGTGCATCGCAGAGAACATGTACATTCAGCTGGTTAGGCACAGCTATTAGTAAGTTAGCAATTAGTAATACCTGAAAGAAAAATTTTAAAAATCCACTGAATTTTTAATCCTACAGTTGAATTCAAATGAGACAGAACTACAAGGGATACTCTGGTCTGTCACAAACTGCAGAGGGAAATAAACAATGCGGAGAAGAACTGTTCGGCTTTTTGGTAGTAGGTAATACAGCTCAATATTTATCTTTTCCTATCTGTGCAACCTTGCTGATTTCCCTACAGAAAATTCAGGTGCAAACAATAATATTTAGGTAGGGAATTTTTTAGCACACAGTTGACAATTCCATTTACTGATGCTCCTTTTCATAGCTTTTATTTCAAGTGCAAATAGAAGGTGTATTCTCCACTGATCCTTGTCCTGTCTCCTGTGAATATTTACTGAACATCAAAGGAAAAGAGCAATGTTCCCTGAAGCTATGGTCTCAAAGGGCATGAACTCTCTAAACTGTGGTGCTTAGGATGCCATTGCAGCTTCTGCAAACACTGCGATGAATCCTTCTGCATCTGCAGACTTATGCCTCAGTCCATTGCTGACTTAGTAATAATAATGAGACACAGCAATATGGCTGTACATATAAAGCTAGCACAACTTCTACCTTGTTTTTCAGCTGTCTTAGGGCATTTTTTAAACAGTGAATTCTCAGAGTGAAAATGGAGTTCAGCAGTGACCTGGACATGGGGGTTGAGTGCACACTAAATAAGTTTGCCAACAATACTAAATTAGGAGGAGCCATTGATTCCCTCGAGGGTAGAGAGGCCTTAGAGAGATCTTGATAGATTAGACTGTTGGGCAATCACCAACCATACAAAATTTAACAAGGACAAACACTGGACTCTGCTCCTGCAAAAGCGTAATCCTGGATGTACGTATAGACTGGGGGACAAGAGGCTGGAGCGCAGCCCTGCAGAAAGGGATCTGGGGGGTTGGTTGATGGTAAGCTCAATACGAGTCAACAATTTGCACTAGCGGCCAAAGGGCCAACTGTATCCTGGGGTGCATTAAGCAGAGTACAGCTAACCAGTTGAAGGATGTGATTGTCCCACTACACTCAGGACCGGTGCAGCCTCACCTCCAGTACTGTGTGCAGTTTTAGGTCCCTCAGTGTAAGAAGGACATAAAAATATTAGAATGTGTCTTAAGGAGGGCAACAAGGATGGTGAAAGGACTAGAGGGCATGACTTACGAGGAGTGGCTGAGGATGCCAGGTTTGTTCAGCACAGAGAAGAGGAGGCTGAGGGGTGCCCTCATTGCTGTCTACAGCTTTCTCATGAAGAGGAGCAGAGGGGGGTGCTGAGCTCTTCTCTCTGGTGGCCAGTGATAGGACACAAGCGAATGGCTTAAAGTTGCATCAGGGGAAGTTCAGATGAGATATTAGGAAAAGTTCTTCACTTAGACAGCAAAGCACTGGAACAAGCTCCCCAGGGAAGCGGTCACAGCCCCAAGCCCGTCGGTGTTGAGGAAGCATTTGGGCAATGCTCTTAGATATATGGTTTAACTTCTAGGTTGCCCTATGTGGAGGCAGAATTTTTGTACAGCAACAACTGTTCACATTTTAAACTAAGACAAATCATCTATTTTAGCCTTGAGTCATCTATCTAGTTCTAATTAAGCACAAGCAGTTTCTTATCCTATGCACAGACCATTTACATGTCTGAACAACAGATTAACATGCTTTTCACATTCTGTTTTTGTGTTCACACAGCATCCTTGCCCTTGAAAAGCTTTAACTACTTTTCCGGTTCCTTGCAAAGGTCTTAGCTATTTATGAGGCTTTTGCAGCAGCAGGATCTCTTGTTTACAGTAAGACAAGTCACAGGCTGGATCCTCAGAAATTTTGGGCAATCTCTGCTGTGTGACTATAGGCACAGTTCAGTAAACAGTAGTAAGAATGCATGTGCTGTGCTAAAACAGTAGTTTAAGACTACACATGCTGTGCAATTTTGTATTGTCTGGTTTGGGTTTTTTTTTTTTTAACTTGCAGTGGACAACACCCTGTAATGAAACACAGTATGAATAATTTTCTACATCCTTTTCCTGGATTGGCTCCCTCAGTAAGTGGAGGTTAAAAACCCCCACAAATGTAGGTAATTCCCAGATTCTAGAGCATTCATTCCATAGATTGTTCTTCTGTCATTCGCTGCAAATCTTTTTGAAATTTCAGGTGAAACGCAATAGGCATTTTTGTACAACGTGTAACACGTATACTACTATGATAGCAGAAGCTTCTCCTACCCTGCTTCAGTTCCTTGGATTCTCCTTTCATTACTCACAGCTCTTCAACCAGATGCGTCAATTGCATTTTAGTCACATTCACTATCTTTTCTTTAATTTAAATTTATTTTTAATTTTCTCTCCAGTTAGTAACTCCTGCTTTAATTAGCTTTCTGGAACATTTCTTCATATACAATTTAAGCATTAACAAGTATGGGTAATTAGAATTATATACATTTAAGTGATGTAATATTTCACAGCTTTGTACACAAAACTATCAACACATTAGACTATTTAAAAAGAGACAGCCTGAGAGATTCCTCTTACCTGCTCAACACATTTTCCTTGATAATTTTATATTGCTTTATTAATAGCATTAACAGGAAGCATTAATAGGGAGTCCAGCTTACAGTAGGAAAGTAACTGTTTAATTCAGTTCAGAAGTTCCACAATGATAATCAGTAGAAGCAAAGCTTTCAATATAACTTGGCGCTGGGCTCTGTCACCAAGCTGCTACCTGATGAATCCAGATAATGTGACCACTGAGGAGAGAAAGACTGAAACGAGGCAAGACAGCGCACAATGCAGGGTGGCTGCAAGCAAAACTTTTAGGATGCAGTAAGTAGTTTCTCAACTGCATGAAAGATCTCCTGGACCCATGAATTATCCTCCATACCTGAGGTATTATGCAAATGTTTCACCTTTTCTCAAGACAGTTCTCCTAATGACTGCTCCTCTCATTTTCCTTTCAATAGACTTTCTGGGTCCAGAAATGTGTCCTACATCCCCACTGTGCAAGCTGAGTCCAGCTTGCCTGTGCTCCAGAGCCCTCCTGCATTTCCAGAGCACCTAAAATCAACCTTAGCAGTGAATCAACCTGTTGAAGCATTGACAATAATGAAAGGAGAATGCAAGAAAGTGATGTGGGGTGAGAAGCTTCTGCTATCATAGTAGCATATCTATTATGTTGTACAAAATACATATTGTGTTACATCTGAAAAATAATTAAAAAAAAGTTTTGCCAGCCAGTGAGGTGTCTTTTCTTGTAAAAACAAGATAAAACCAGGACAGATAATGTGCAGAAAATAGTCCCCATTTCCCGTTATAAGCATGCTGACTAATTGCTGTATATGACTGCAACATCAGTGCTTTCCCTTTGAGGACAGAGAGTTGTCCCACATGTCTGTAAGTAAGAAACATTCCAAGGAAAGTTTCAAACTCGGGGGGGGTCAGTTATTCAGAACTTTGGTTGAGAAATATAGCCCTCTCCATCCCCTCAACTAACTATATGGAATATTGGGTAAGACCTTACTGCACTGACCCCTCCGCAGAAGACCGAGACGGTGCTTCCCCTCTCACAGTGATGAGGAGCTGTTTTACTACTAACCTCTGTTGGCAGTGCACCAAGGAAAAACCTTTCCCAGCCTCCCCGCAAGTGAGGGGAAAGAATTTCTTAGGACTTTCCATGTTTTCCTACTTCTTGATAGGTCCAATTACTCTTAACCATTCAGCCTTGATACACTTAGCCATATAAACATAGTCGGTGTCTTTCAGCCGTACCCAAAGCAACACCAGTCATGTATTATGTAAAGTCCCCGCTTTGCCTGTACCACAGTCCAGCTCTAAATGATCCGCTCATGGCCACATTGAAAACGTATAGTAGTGTGCAGAAGAAAACCAAGCAAGACTGCCAGGGTGCTAACCATGGCACACTTCCTACCCCTCCCTTCAGTACAATTCAGCACCATTTAAATTACCAACATCTTAAGTACAAACTTTGCAGATTTTTCTGATTCTTAATATCAGGAAATCACTTTCCTTCTCTGATCTAGACTCTACTGATAAATCATCATGCTTCAGAAAATCTGCTCTATCCCCCTCCCCCCCAAAATGTTTTTACTGCTGGAAAGCAACCTTAGTAGCCCTGTTGCTGTCTCAGAGGTGAGAATATGGAAAGACTTTTCTTACCTTCAAAGGACTGGGAATATTCAGTGAGGCCACTGGCCATTTTAACAATGAGGATTAAATGATATGGTTTTGAAAAAAATATTTACGAAAGAAGAGCATAGAACTATTAGAGAGTGAAATTAAGCATTCAACTGCTTTCATTTCCAGTGTCTTCATTTAATAATAATGGAAACCTGAACAGTATGACTTTCAACTAACATTCACTGTATTTCATATTACTCTCACACTGAGTGAGAGACAGTATAGTGGTGCCCTGACTTGAGATAATAACTGGCCATGTGTTTTAACTGAGAGATTTTATCTGTAGAAGTCCACCGTAATCAAAAATCCAATGAGAACTTCATAATTTACCTTACGGGGAACAAGGCTATACTTACATTTCCAGTTTTATACCTTTGGTACATCACTGACTTCATCTCTGTTTGTTTGCATTGCCTTTTACAGTTGTTTTTAAATTCTTTCAAGAGCATATTCAACACCTCAGCATTACAAGGAACATTTCCCAGAGTATTTACTGATCATTGAACTATACTACTATGATTACAAACCCGTTTTCATACAATTTCATGTCACTTGAAAAGATTAATGTGAGTGCGTAATATGTCTCTGCTGCCTACAGTCATACAGATCTGCAAGTTCTCCTTCACTTGTGACCTCTTTCTTCAAATACATCAATTTCCTAGACTTAATACTAAAAGCCTAGTCATAAAATGCTCTGAAAGAATTTTCCTCTGGAGCTATTCTGAGATTTTTCCAATTAAGTTAAAAAATGACTGACGCTATAAAGGTCACATATTCCATCTCTTCTTCTGTAACACCACAATGTCAGAGAAGTGTTTATAATAGTCACATACCACAAGATCTTTTTTGTCCTAGCAATTTTTTTAAAGTTTCTTTTAATTATGGTGTAACAAGATTCTAGTAAATGAAAGGAGCAACAACAACAACAAAAAAAAAAAAAACCCAAAAACAGCAAAAAAAAAGCTTTAAAAAAAAAAAAAAAGATTTTTCTGTTGGAAGACACCTAAATTACTTATATTAGCCTAACGTCCTAAGCAATTACAGTCTACAACTGCAAGTGCACATATGTCCCCAGTACTTTTTGAACTGATTTAAGATACTAAAACCAAAGTCTTTTTACAGATATTGTGGAGATAGGTGGAGCAGAGAGTTCTCATCACAAGAAAAGCTGTCTCATTCATATCAGACATCCGTGAATCCAACTACAGGAGACTTTCACAATGAGCGAGGTTTCATGAGTGCTATTATACATAGAATTGTTTGATTTAAATGTTTTAGCTTGATTAAAAGACTCTGAAAAATGTAGAAAAAATTCAGGAGAATGTTCTTCAGAAAACAGACATTGGTTCCTGTCAGAAAAGTCAAGAATTGAGAGGTATGTGGTTTTAAATTAAAATCTGTCCTTGATATCAAATTGTAATGGTATTTGTATGTTTCAGTACGGTTTGCTTTTCAGATTTACAGCTAATTTGTGTGAAGACCTTCACATAAATTAAGCTTCATAAAATGGTCAAAGCATTTAATAACAAAGAAAGCGCTTCTTGAATTTATTTTTAGGTTAAAGTCCTTTAAAAACTAAGGAATATTTCTGTAGTTGTTGCTTAAGTATTAATTTTAGGTAAGCTAATGTCATGCTTCACCTCTGCTTTGCTTTTTCTTACAATAAGATACTTTTATTGTAGCCGCAGTTTATCTCCATATCCAGTCATTCTCACCTAACCTGGCTATACTTCTCTGGGAGGAAAATACACAAAATATCATCTGCTAATAACTCTATTGCTAGTGACTGCCATTAGTTTCTTCTCAAAGATGAAGAAGTTGAAATCTCATGTTATGGTTGCTGGTGGCCTCAATTAATATTTTTTGAACAAAGTTTTAGATCTGCTTCAGAGATGAGATAAGAAGAAAGTGTGGTGGAAGCATTTCTGGAGGAAAGCTACCAGTTCCCATCACGTCTCCTCGGCACATTTACTGAGACCTAGTCACCAGCTCAAGCTCTTTCAGTAACAAAGGCAAAATGTGGCTTCCTTGGCACACATCAAAGGTCTGCTATCAAAGCAATCTCACTGGGAATGTGGGATACATTTTGTAAGGCTGGTATAAGCTTCTTTCAAAGTCTGGCTGTTGGAAAAGCAAGGAAGTTAACATGGAATGGTGTTCATACGTAACACTGCTTTATACCATCAGTGTGACCCTGGGAGTAGTTAATGATTCAGTAAGATTTATAGAAATTACAGTCAATATTTGACAGGCTCACACAACACTCAGAAGGATAATAAACCGCATAGAAACAGCATCCTCTTCCCCTCATTTTTTAAATAAAGATTGCCAAGATGAAGTGCTAGGGTATTTATTGGAAGGCATTCTATCAAAAACAGCAGGAGAAAGGATTCTGTCATCCACTGGAGAGGTTCATGTTGTTACTGCACATACCACTAAATGCAAGGTGCCACACATTGTGTTAATAAAATCCAACCAAACAAACTCTTAAGAAATAGCAAAGAAAATTGGAAAAGCTTCTATTGAAAGAAAGAACAAATTACAGTAACTGCTCAGGGGATCAATAGAGCATATTCCTTCACTGATGGCTCAAATTCACCGCTGGATGCTACATGGTTATAAGAATTCCAAATTTCAGATAAGCACAAGAGGTCTGTGCAAGGCCATGGAAGAATGAAGAAAATCTAGAGAAAACAAGGAGGAATTCATAAAGAGGGTCTATGTCTCTGAAGACAGGAAACAAAGAAAGACTGAAGTACTTTGTGTAGGATACCTGCAAAAAGAAAGATGTCCCCATCTTGTTTTTTTTTTTCACTGTGCTGATGATGGAGGAATTCAAACTTAAATACATTTTTATAGGGAAAAAATATTATTCTGAGAAAACACCTCAACTGTTCGTACCTGCCGTGAAGCATACCACAAAACCAGAAAGTGCTTCAGTGATCACTTGCAAGCCCTCTTTGACTGTGGGGAGCAGAACACTGATCAGTTGAGGTTGCCTGTGTCTTGCCCTGGGTCCACAAAAAAGTTGCAGGCAGTGTCAGAAAACCTACCTCAAGCCTTAGCCTGGAAAAAATAACTGCCTGTTTTCAGATTTAACTATCAGAATGCTCTGGTTGCTATATCACATATCCACCAAAGCATCTGTCACTGTGTTAAAGCACACTCAGAACAATTCTGTTATTTTTAAGAGCAAGAACACATGCTGCAGTCAGTGAGGGGAAGACTGAGATTGAGAATTACATTGTATTGCCAATTCCTAAGAAAATGCACCATGAAAGAAATGGATTTTTTTTCCTCAGACTTTTTAAATTACTTTAGTGAGAACTTTTCTGAAATTTCCACATACTTCTCAGCAGTTTTACAGGTAACTATTCCTCTGATTAAACACTAGGTTCACCTTATCATCCATTTAGTCACTGCAGATCATTTAATTTCTTGTGAAATTATTTTGATGTTTTTTCCTCAAGATGTGTTGACAGAAGGTGTTATCCATTAGCCCACCAATAAGGTACGACAGAATAATCTCTGTAACTGAACACATCACGACATGCTGGAAAGCACTTTTTCAACTTAACACTCTGATTGAATCTAATATTAATAACATTAGCATTCTGGCTATGCAAGGAAATATAATGACACGGGTTATTAAACTTCATGCTGGAGGGAGGAAGCTAATTGTCTGTAGAGGTCAGGAAGGAAGTTCCCTTTACTACAGTCTATCATCTCACAATAGGTTGTTGTATTACTCAAGAGTTCACTTTTATCTAGAGTATCAGCTTCAACCCACCTCTCAAGGGAGAATACCAGCTTAGATGAGCCTATGTTCTGCTCTTTTATAGGCATTCTTATATTTTTGCATATGACAATTTATTTCTTATCAGTTACTTTTAATATTAGACAACCTCATGTTTGATACCCTACATATTGTGACCTTTTGCCCCACTCATTTACGCAGGAAACACGCCTCTCATGATGTCCTCATTTTGGTTGAGAATGCTGTTTAATTTAATGTCCTACACTCCTAAAAACATGTGCTAAGAAACTACAAAGTCCCCTTAGTAAAGCAGAAGAAAAGTATTAAATATTATACAAAGTATTTGTCAGTGCTTTTTCACTGTACACTCGTATATTGTGCCATTTACATTGTTTAATTTCTGATGGCACAAAGCATTGCTCTATAAATACTAATCACATATTCAAACATGCAAAGCAGTTCATTCTATATTCAAAAAAAGTTACATATAACAATCAATTTACTGTCTTGTTACATGTACAGACTACTGCTAACAATATTTTAAATTCTGATAGGGAAATGAAGTAATGCAAAGGGCTACGTTTATAAAGAAATATGTAGAAATATCCACCTACCTCCTGAAAGTATTTGAAATAAAAATGCTCTCTAAAACAGTTGATATTCCTTTGTGAAATGATTTCTCTTTAGTTTAATGTAATGGCAATACTCCTTGCTGTTATTTGTAAGCTGGTTTATATACCCAGTGTTTGTGGGTACCACAGAGATACAAGGCACCAGCTGCGCCCATGTGCCCTAAGACCCAACTGTCTGCTAGACGCAGGTGATCACGGTGGACTTCACGACCCTGCCTGGTGGAAGACATGGTGGAGTCTGAAACCTAGTGGACTCCTGCCGTCCCAGTCCCACAGATGGGAGGCTGCTGCTGTTGTGTGATCCCAGGTCCATCCAGGAGTAAGGCTGAGCACGTACTCCCAGTAGAGACACCTATACATACACAATGCACACACAGCCAGCCACACAGACCGGCATGGCTGGAAAGCAGTGACTTTTGCATGCAACTTTGCACTGCAGGCATTCAGAGTTCTTGGCAAAGCCACACCTGAGACATTCATGAGTAGAATTAAAATTCTTTATGAACGTACCAAACAATTACTATGAGTTTCCTTCTGTGTGAAAAATAATGCTCTGTACTTTACACCTTGGAAGACTTCAGGAATGGGCTAGTTAGAACAATAGCAAACAGATAAACAAGTAGAATCACCCATAAGGTTGGTAACCAGAGATGTAACGTCAGGTTTGCAGTACTAGGGCAAAGCAGGCAGTAAGAGCCCAATGATGTCATATTGTCATTGCAATGTGAAACCAAATATGAAACTGAACATCCACACTCCACCCCAACCCGTCTCAAACCCCAGAAAGAAACAAGAAATCTTTAGAGATCTTAATTTGGGAAGCCATAATGCAAAATGACCCTTAGCTTTATATATCTGATGTAGCACGGTATTAGGTTATTCAAGTGTCTCTGTTACACAGCACTTCCTTTTGGACTCAGAATTTCTTCATAGGGCAGGTTGTCCAGCCCTGTGATCACCTTCATAGTCCTCCTTTGGACCCTTTCCAGTCTGTCTGCATATTTCTTGAATTGTGGGGACCTGAAGTGGACATAGTACTCCAGGTGTAGCCTGACAAGCACTGAGTGGGACGATCATGTCTCTATCTCTGGACTCCAGGTCCCTTTCAGCAAGGCTGGTTCCCAGCCACCCCCCCACCCCCAACCTGTAGTGGGCTCTTTGGTTATTCCAACTGACATACAGGACTTTGCACTTATCTTTGTTAAACTTCAAACTGTTCTTGCTAGCCCGCTTTTCCAGCCTGTCCAGGTCTCTCTGTAAGATGGCTTACCTTTCTGATGTGATCACCTCACCACCCAGTTTGGTGTCGTGAGAAAACTTTGTGAAGGCGCTTTCAATCTCATCATCCAGGTAATTTATGAAGGTGCTGAACAGTGTGGGGGACCAGTATTGATCCCTGGGGACCCCACTTGCAACAGGCTGCCCACCTGAGCAAAACCCATTCATTACCACCCTCTGGGTGTGACCCGTTAGCTAATTTCCTACCTATCTCACAGACCACCCACCCAATCTGTACCTCATCAGTTTGGCCAGGAAAAGGCTGTGAGAAATGGTGTCAAACACTTTGCTCAAGTCCAGGTAAGTAACATCCACCATTCTCCCCATGTTCACAGAAGACGTTATGTTGTTGTAGAAGGTGATCAGGTTAGTCTGCCATGATTTATCTTTTGGGATGCTTTTCACCAGTGTGTCTGAATACTTCTTCTTTCCTTAGCTGCCATTTATATGTACTGGAATGGCACTTTATATTCATCACTAATTTGTCCAGGGCTTAGAAACCTCATTCTGAATGTTGTTTTTTTCTTCTTTAGGTGACTTCTTGAGGTTAACTTTCTGACTAGGGAACACAGGCAGTGAAGGTGAGTGAGCCTGACACCTGAAGGGATTTCTTGCTGTAATCTAATATCAGAATTACTTTATTTCTGGGGCAATCAGTTCTTTTTTCAGTCCTTCTTTCTCACCTATCAATGATACTGAGTGGAAACCGGAGACAGGATACTACTAATTACTGCTTAATAGCCGAGTCAAAGTTGCGTTGCACTTACCTGCCTTACCTCTGCAAAGAAGACAACGCTGCATACAACTTCCCTCCTGACAAATCCTTCAGGATAGTGTATCCAGAAATAAAATTAAGTGGACTGCTAATGAATAATTCTCCCCACCCCCTAGGCTTTCAGTGTTGGGAGAAGAAGTGACTGGTTGTTTGCTAATAGCTTTTAATTCCTAACAAGATCATTGCCCACTCCAGCCAATTAGAGTTATCACAGGTTGGTTGAATTTGCATTGAGATCAGGGATCTACAACAAACTCATCACAATCTTTAATTGTTCTTTTCTTCTTGGTAGGTGACAGAGCAAAGACTTTAACCTACCAAATGTGTTAGCAGTGCGGATTATTTAGCACCCTCCTGTAGATCCAAAGATCCCAATACACCAAGAGCAAGCAGAATATTTTTGTGTTCAATACTATGATTTAAAATGTACTGCTTTAACCAGGAATGATGGAAAATTTCCTCACTGAAGAAGTGTCCTTGTCTGTTACATTAACTAGTTTTCAGTGATGGAATGTGCTGAGTGGGGCAGTCCAAGCTCACTCTGTAGGCAGATTAACAACTCATCTTGCTAGAGCTGAGGACACTTTGTATAGATTAGCTTATTACTCTGAGCAAGTTCATAGCCTTTTCTTGACCATTTATTTAGTAATTAAAAACACTTTCCTGTATGCAGTGATATAATTAATTTTGTTACAATGCTACCTTTCTGTTAGTGCAAAGAACATTATAGCAGGAGTAAGACTGGCCAGACCTGGAACTATAGGGCAGTTACGTTGTCAGTAGTGAAACTGTACGTATCAGTATGCTCGGAAGGATGACAAACTTTTGATTGTTTTGAAATCTGATGGAGAGTTTAGTTGGTATCTCAGATGTTGAAAGTACAGTCTTGGATGGAAAACCGAATCTCAGCAATCTTTGATAACCACTTGTTACAGCAGAGTCAGGCTTTGCTGGTGGCTGTGGTGCTTCATTTTCTGTATGTATCAGAAAAAAAAAATCTCTTCAGAAGCCTATTTTTCCACTCTTATATAGGGGCCCTCAAATATGCAAACTGGACTTGAAATAATTTATTTGAAAACTTCCAGAGTAGGAGACAATGTTACACAACTGAGACTGTTTCTCAGCTGAAGGTAACTTAAGCCTTCACTTACCAGGTTTTTAACTGGAATGAATCATGGAAGGATTTACTTTGGCAGGTAACTCTGGAGGTCTCTAGTTCAACGTCCTGCTCATGAATGGCTAAATTCAAAGCTATGTCTGGTTGCTCAAGACCTTGCCCAGTAGAGTTTGAGTCTCCGTCTCTCCAAGGATGGAGATTCCACAGCTTCTCTAGGTAATCTTTCCCAGTGCTAAACCATTTTCATGGTGATGACTGTTTCCCTTATCTTCATCTGAACATATGACTAACTTGCCAAGTATTTATTTGTATTGCAGAATCATATCCAAAGGCTAACTGGCACTAAACAGACATGTAAGAAAGAAACATTTGTTGTCCCAATGAGTTATGAGAGAGGAGTACAAAAGAAAGACAGACAACTACTTAAGGAACTAACTTCTTGATAAAGGTTTTTGTATTGGGAAGCAGCTGGTTGCTCCTTAATGGCCTTCCTCCTTAAAAGGAGGCAGAATACCATTGCCTCTCTTGACATGGCTAGCTAATTCTTGATTCTGACAGTGTTTGCCTTCAAAGCAGCAAATCTGATCACAAATGAAGATTGTAAAGCAGCTGGCATGAAATTAAGTGAACAGACCACAATATCCAGTTCTCATCTCAATCATACCTGTAATTTGTCTTGTAACAGTGTAGATGATTTCAGATGGTGTTGATTTCCACCATAAGTCACCTTCTGCATCAGGCCTTCTCTTTTTCTCTTCCAGTGATACACTTGGCTTCCCAGTTAATGCTCAAAATGTCACAAATATGTCATACTTAACTGTCCCCTACTCTGCCAGCATATAGCAAATTCATCAATGTTTTTGATCACCTGTGGTCAGCCTGTTTCCTACTTTGGTGCCCCTTCTAGCGTTGCGCTAAACCACCCAAACATTGAAGAGAATATTAAGCAACCTGTGATATGACCTTATCAAAGAAATATCATCTCAGGAACTTGAATCTAGCAGCCGCCACAATACTGATTTGTTGTTGTAAGCATGTGCTTGGAGCCTCAAGGTTTATTGCCAAGACATATGAAGTATCACACAGAACATAATCATGGGCCAATTCTGTTCATTTATTGCTGCATCCCAAGGGTGTGAATGCTGGCAGAACATCCTAATTTTATCTAGCACTGATGTAGTTCATTGGGTTTTTAACATGCTGTTCTCACAGGAAAGGTTTACATCTGCGTAATTAGCAATTGCCTGAAGCCACCTTCTGCAATAACATTTTATACGTTCTTTTCTTCCAGAACTATCATTGATTTTAAATTTGAAGCAGTGACAGGTCTCCTTGACACCATTGTAAGGAATGTGAAAACACCTCTAGAACATATTCAGCAGCTTGTCTCAACTCCTGCAAAGTGATTAGAGCAAGGTTCTGGCCCTCAGTCCAGCTTTGCCCTTTGTACTGAAATTAGTGCTTCTTTCATATTCTCTCCAACAACTTCTTTATTGCCCTAAACATCCTTTCCCCCCACCTATGACCTAACAGGATCTAAAAGACACCACTCACCACTCCAACTGTGACCTGCGTTTCAAGAAGAGAAAGAAATGGAGTGCTTTTCACACTGTTACATGCTGATGGAAGCTCTACCGTTCAATGTGGCCCGACCTGTTGTGTTTTTCCACAGTCTTCACCATCAGCTGCAAGTCCATGTCCTTCTTCCCCTTTCCTCCTTTCATCCCTGTGTAACAGCCACCTCCTAACTACATTCCCTGCTCTATCTAAACCATCCAGCTCCTCAGAAGAATGATGAATTTCCACAAGAGTCTGACTATTTTTCGATAATAATGACATCAACCAATTACTTTTACTGACACAACTATAAAAGAAGGAAAACAACCATCCACTTTACAACGGCTTCCAGGATGATGCGTTATCTGATTACTCCCCCAAAGGGAAAACATAGTGTCTGTCGTTGACCCCTTTCTGCTGATCAGAATAATCTTCCATGGTTCTTCCAAGTCCCTGCTGGCACCCGGCTTTGGCAACAAGATTAATTTAAAGCTGTTTGTGCTGAGCACTTGCTGATGGGAAACTGGTTTCTCTATTTCTATTGGTAAACAACTGGGCCCTACTCAACATCCACATCTATGACTTGTTTTTATTCTTTTTGTTGCCATTAGGATCTTCCTCTCATGTGGCACCGGGGGCACAACAGTCTTCCATGTGGGGCAGCCCCAAACACCTTTATCCTGACAAACCAAAACCACCATCTGAGTACATTGCTATCAGAGGCACCACAAACAACTAGGTGCAATCCTTTTTATTTACAAAAGAGGATATTCAAAATTCACTTTCCTTGCATCCATGAAGCAAGAACTGGGTACTCTGCTGAGACGTGCTCTCAGTTTTTTGTCAGGGTCACCTTGCAAATATGTCACGTGTATCTCAGTTTTTCAGTGTTTCTGCTGCTATAGCCACTACACCAAACCAGGCCCTTACCCTATGTTCATTATTAAGAATAGTGCAGGCACTATTCCTGGCAGGTATCTAGTCCTTGACTAGTGGCTTCCTACTTTTTTGCCTGGTAATAAATATATGCACAATTAACTGTTTCCTCATTCTGCCCACAATTCCAATAAAATAACTCTGTTTTTTGTTCACCAGTGTATTATACTACTTAAATCTTGAATTAATTGTGAATGCCCTGGGCAGATGATGAGGTTGCTGACTAAGCCCTGGCTTGAGGTTAACTGAACAGAAGATGGAGGACCTACTGCATTAGCAGATACTGGATGTGTCAGATAACAGTGTAAAAAGCTAGCAAAAGTTCAAGAAAACACTGTGAAAGATGGCTGGACTTCACAGGTTGCTAAGGAAAAGTCAAGAGAGAAAAATGGCCAGACTTTGTAGATCACAGAAAGGGAGTACTGGAGACCTTTAGGGGAGTGGAGGCAAACAGTACCTGTGTAACTATATCAGTAATATAATTTAAGGCTAGGTTGAAAGTAAAAGTATCAAAAATACAAAATTTCAGTGTAGCAAAATCAGGATCAATGGGGAGGAAGTAACTAGGAATGGGTTGTTTATTTGGGAGGAAGTGGGAGAGGAGAAAGGGTGGTACAAGAGCAGTGAAAAGGATGGTCAAAAAAATGGAAAAGGGACTGAAAAAAATGGTGCTGTCTGGGGTTACCTGTGGGGCAGCCCCACTGCTATCCTGCAGCTAGAGCAGCATAACAAACCAAATCCATTGTTCTGACCATGCCACACATGTCAAAAATGCTTCCACAGTCAGGAGGAATGGGGCAGAAACTTTACCCGTCTATCAGGAAAACACCTGGATGAACAGATTGAGCACCTTGGTATGACTGTCAGTGCCTATGCTAGACCTGATGGCATTAGCATCTTCCCAACCACTTCTTAACAGAGCATTATATCCTTTACATTTTCATACTAGTTCTTCAGGGAAACTTGGGCAACTATTTCACACCAAATCAACCTCTGCCTGGAAACCCTCTAGGAATCGAGCAAAGGAAACATGAAAAACAAACATGAAGCTGAAGAATCACTGCTATGTTTTCATGTAATTGACCTGGAGTACCATTAAGCTCTGACATTTTCCCAGGTTTTTACTGGAGAGACACAGCAAATGTAACTTTCCCAATTTCTTTAACACAATATTTGTAGAGCCAAACTTTCCAATGTTCACTTTCAGCAAACATTCACACAGAATAAGTGCCCACAAATTTGATATAGCATCCCACTTAAAAATTACTACCAATTTGCAGTACTCTCATGTCCTTTTTATTTTTTTTTTTTTTTGTAGATTTGCTTTTGCTTGTTTGTGAATGTAACAGGATTACCCTATAACTTGACAGACATTCGTAAAACACTTTCTCACAGTTCAACTGCATTTCTCCCAGTCAAGGTGGAGACTTTGCTTATGTGGACAACTTTGCTTTGGGGAGTTTGCTGCTTAGTGCAGTGGGCTGCGAACATTCAGAAGTATAAGTCAAAAGATACATGACTTGATTTATGCAACGCCAAGATTCCATTGTTATTGCTCAGGTAGAAGGATCTGACAGCATTACCTACAAGTGAAGTTTCCCAGCACCTCCAGTGATATGGCTGTGTCCATTTTTTTCTTTAAATATAAGAAACTACCAATAAAATACAGCAAATGTGAAGCCAAAGCTAAGAAATATCAGAACAATGTTTATTTAATATTGTCTTATCTTTTCTTCCATGTATGGTTTACAATACGATCTCTGATTACATGATCACATAGTATTTTTTCCATAGGACCCTGTCTTACTCTGTACACAAAGTAGCATTGCTGTATTGATTCTTTGTCTTTTTATTAAAAAGAAGTAAGGAAGTGTCTATCAGTAGAATCTTTGCTTCTTTTGTTGCAGAAGCTAAAGGTTTGATAACAAATGAGAAAGGAACTGCAGGAGCATAAGAAGTGGTTAAAGCCAATGGACATTGCCTAGAAAAGAGCTGTAATAATCTTATATCCTGCCAAGGTTATCCTTTTTTGCCTGCTAAGCTAAAATATTCTTAAAACCTGGGATGTATGCAGCCCATGCTGGCAGTCAATCTTACATAATACTGGAGGTCGTATTCTTTCTTGCCCCACTACACAGAGTGGAGATTATGGCATTTCCTCAACTACTTGTGCAAATGCATTGTTTGTGTAGTATTCAAGTCTCTAAATTCTCTTATTTGTCCCCCATTCAAGGTTCAGATAAGCACCTGGTCATGCTGTTTTCCTGGCAAAAGTGTGAGTTTTCCCCACATTATTGTCCTGTCAGCACTTCCTTACTTGCATACATATACTTGGGTGGGTCCCCTCCTGCCTTGTTTTGGCTTTTTTTTTTTTTGAAGGGTCCCTTGTCCACCTCTGCAGAAACAGTTTTTACTGACTACTTACATCTATTTTCTTGATGTACAATGATGTGGTCACTTTTGTAACAGGAATGGGAATATCCAGGCCAGCCAGATTTTCTACCCAGGACATTAATCAGTAGCTAATCATGAAAAATGGTCTAGGCTCAGCAGGAACTTCCTGGGAAAATCTCCCGAACTGTCCAAAATTCTCCCCAAGAGCTCCTGTAACAATCTGTCAAATACTTAATTGTGAAGGTGGCTATATGTTCTATCACCTAGTTTCATGTCAGTCACCGAGGGAAGTGTTTTAACATTCCCCTGAGTGGTAAATGGAATGAGCTCATTCTAACAAACCATATTTTTAATTGTAAGGCACCATGATGCTTTGGTTCCTTGTGGTTTTCTTCCAGACTGGGACAGCCTGTCAGATCCCTCAGGTTTCAATGTAAGCCTGGTTCCACTTAATATTTTCGTTAATTACTTCAGCAACGCATGAGAGAACACATTCATAAGTGTGTGGAGGGAGAGCAGCAAAACTCTACTTTCTGGCTGAAGTACTAAGTAAAATTCATTGAAAACCAGCCCTCAGCCCCACAACTGGTGAATCCTTTTAATACAAGGCCTTTCCCCCAGTCCAGCAGACTTCAGTGGGTTGAGCAAACTCTGCACATGCCCACTCATTCCTAAGAAAAATCTTTCCCCATCACCTCTCTGGGGCAGTAGGGACCTCACTCTGCTCTTCCCTCCTAAGGCCTCAGCTGAAGCTGTGTCCCGTTTTGAGTAGCTCTATCTCCAGTTTTGGGTAATGGAGGTTGCAAAAGTCTCTAGTGAGCTTTCTCTGGCTAGTCTGCAGGTTGAAGGAATTAAGATTTCTTTAAAAAAAAAAGGTAAGCTATTGGGAGAGAGAGATAAATTGTTCTTTGTGACCACCGGAGAGGTATAACAGGAAAAATGAGCTTAATCTACAAAAAAAACTTGACAGCAGGGTGATGGGAAAAACACTGAAACTCTAGGATGGTAGAGGAGTGAAACAGAAAACCTAGATAAAAACAGCGAAAGTGTTCTTCACTGTTTGGGATAGACCAGTGTCTGTCAAGGATGGTTTGTCTCCTTCCTCAGTGCATGGGGTTAAGACTAGATGATCTTTTGGATGAGGCACTTCCAGATCTCCATTTCTGTGACTTCTATTAATGAAGCTGTAGGAAGTAATCCCTGCAAAACTTAAAAAATAAAGAAAAAAACAAGAGCTGCAGCTGAATATCCGTACATCTCAACACACACACGGAACATACAGCTGTTTTCAGTTGGCAACTGCAGCAAATAGAGGGTAAAAATGACATGTGGAATAAACCCCCCTTGATATACAGCCTATTTAACTTTCATTCACCTACAGGATATGCTTATATAAATTATCATTCCTAATAAAAGATGAAAATGATTGTAATAGCATTTATCTACCCCAGAGACAGATATGCTATTAAGCTTGTATCATGTGCAATTACTGTTACAGCAGGCTGCAGTAGGATAGACAACCACCAATGGAAGATAACAAATAAACTCCCAGTGAGAATAACAATTTTTCTCAATGAGAACCAATAAGAACTTTTGTTTAACTTCAAATTCATTTATGCATTCGAACATTCATTTATGCTCTTGTAGCTATTGCTTAATCTTGAGTAATCTTGGTAACATGCTCCTTTATTTAATGAGCATGCATGGAAGAGTGAAGGTTAATGAGGTATTAATAAGATTTATCCACTTCAAAAATATTTAGCTTGAACTATTCTTCTTGGGGTGCATCAGGCTTATCTGCTTTCGTGGCACTAAAAAGTCAACAGCTATAGCATACTGAGTCGCATAAAACATAATTACAACATCAGTGCAATAAACCCATTATTTCTGTAAAACTAATACATACAGATGTTATCCTAAAAGATATAAACAGCCCTGAAAATGGTTGCACCATTGCTTCAGAAACTGTTAATTGCTTTTTGAAATACAACTCCTCACAAAGAGGTTTTAATTGATTTAGTAAGCACTTTCAATTAAAACACCAGTAGAGAAGAATGAATGTTGAATTCCATTTTTTTTTAGGTAAGCAAGTACCTTAGAATTATTTGTACAGCATGTTGCCGTTAGAGGCACTTCATCCATAGCGGTGCAGGGGCCATGACTTCCACATACTGGGGCAATTTCTCAGCTGGTACAAATTGTTGTAATATCGGTGACTTCACTGGCATCACGACAGTGTGCAAGGGCCCCGTCGCTACTGAGTTCTGATGCCTTGTAATTCCCGCTAATTGCCAGCCCACACGCAGTGTGCAGAATTAAGGCATTTGGGATCAAGAGTGCACTCAGTCCCCAAGCTAACATAACCGTACAGTACATAGATACGTAGTACACGACTCTCCATACTCCTCCGTTATCAAGCAACGTTGGCAAAGAAGCCAGGTCATGAAAACAGCGACAGGTTGCATCAACCATGGGCACACTTCAGGGGCTCTGCGCTCTGAATGGTGACATCCTAAACCCTCTTCCAGCTCACAGAAAAGCTCCCACAGAGCAGGAACCCCTACTTTCCTTACAGTCAAAGTTGCATCAGTTATGTCACCCTACCTGCATTATCCGGGCCAGGATACAAGTCTTCAAACACTTTTTTCCCTAACCTCTAGTAAGCAGCCTTAGTGCTCATTGTCTAATGACTATGAGACCCCAAACTTTCTACCTTGCAGTGAGTGAAGTAGGTATTGCCACAAAATTCTCACTCTCTGTGTGCAGTTATTAACATCTGTACAAATTTCTCTTTTTGAAGGACTGACCCAGAGCACTGTAATCTGGAAACTGCAAATGAACTGTCAGTTATATTACTAAACCTATCAAAAGTGGTAATGTCACACATCATAATTCTAAGAGCCATAGCAAACATTCTAAGTAGAATTGCACATAGTGATGAAAATTAATTAATAGAACAAGAGCATGGGACGTTAAGAGAGTTACCAATTTGCAATATGAAAATGATGTATCAAATCCACACCTGCATGAGTTTCGCTTAGATCTCAAGGGGTTAAGTTATCTTTTATCTGCATGTTTGCTACATGTTCATTCAGAAATAGTTTGCACTAGACTTGAACCTATTAACTGCTCTTTGCAATCTCAAATAACACTTAACTGACCTGACTTTTATTGTAATAATCTTTGTCCAAGTTACCTCTTGTGTTAGATGCTCCCACAACTTTACCACATTAGAAAAGTTATGTTCAATGACCTTGCTTATTTTCCTTTGAAGAGAAAAAAAATTTCTTTTATTTTGTGTGAACTTCTCATTTTTTAACAACATTTAATTGACTGTAATTCCCACCACATCCCAAGAAGAGGACCTTGGGAACTACCGACCTGTCAGCCTCCTCTCTGTGCCTGGGAGGATCATGGAACAGATCCTCCTAGAAGCTATGCTAAGTCACATGGAGGACAGGGAGGTGATTTGAGACAGCCAGCATGGTTTCACCAAGGGCAAGTCCTGCCTGACCAACATAGTGGCCTTCTGTGACGGAGTGACTACATCAGTGGACAAGGGAAGAGCTACTGTTGTCATCTATCTGGACTTCCGTAAGGCCCTTGACACAGCCCCCCACAACATCCTTCTCTCTAAATTGGAGAGATATGGATTTGATGCATGGACTGTTCGGTGGATGAGGAATTGGCTGGATGGTCACATCTGGACAACAACTCAATGTCCAAGAGCTCAATGTCCAGATGGACATCAGTGATGAGTCGTGTCCCTCAGGGGTC